>NC_024323.1:4021916-4052349 GCF_000523025.1 Cynoglossus semilaevis | reverse complement strand
TTGACTTTGGTTTTTACCTACACCACTACACTGTAATGTCATACAGCAACTGTGATCAACGTAGTGTGAAGCTGAGATAAATCCTGAGAAAGCCCAGCAGATTAATACTATCTCCACACAGGTGACTTTCCAACAGATCTTCCTGCTCCTATGGCAGTGATAGGAGACTCACTTAGGCGCACGGCTGCTCATCGAGGTTCCCGTCTTTCTTATCAGCTCTGTCCGACTGCGGTTCATTTTTAGTGAACGTATCGCGGCAATACTGTTAGATGTCATCCCGTACTACCACGTTATATTAAGGACTGAAAACTGGATAAAAGTCTTGATTTGTATGGTTGTACCAAAACACAATATACAGTATATGCTGTTCTTTAACAACCAATGAGCTAGCTAGTAAATATAGAAGGGTATTTCTCTGTGTAGGAAAGTCAAAACGTTCCTACTAATCTATCTAATTGGAATTATTTCACTTTAATTTAAGTCTAAAACCTTTTGCAAACCATGTTTACATTGGAGATTTCTTTTTTTTATCTGTTTGTCCAAGGACTAAAAATTAAGTTCTTATGTTCATTTAAAAAAAAATGCAACAAAAACCAACAATCAAGTTGGATAAAAAATAAAATATGACTAACAACTCACTGTTTGTAGTTCACAGTGTTGTTGTTTTCACACTGACATTAAGCCTGAAACGACAAGCCTCATGTTAGAAACAGCTGGACTACTCCTTTAACAGAACGCGCTCATCATAGCTCTGATTCATATTCATCTTCTCATTCGGTGATCACCTCTTCATTTTTTTTACAGTCAAAATATCAAAAGAAAGCCTTCCCGCCATCAGGGCACTTAACCCGCGGAGCAGCCGGTGTCCAGCATTATTCACGGTGATGGGAAACCATTCCATTCTGCCTTCATGCTTTTGAATTATGCGACGTTGGTTCCTGTGCGGAGCATTTGTCAATGCCACACCAACGATGGCTCATGTATGAGCCAACTTAATGAGTTTCTCCCTCGTGCCTTTGAAAACCCTTTGCTGTATGTAAAGTCAATGTGATGGATTTGGGATACTGCCAGTTGAAGAAGCTTGGTGTCAGTGACTGATGCCTGCTTTCCAGGATAACATATAGGTGGCATGGGCTATATGTAAACAGGAAATTGTTCTTTGGTTGGCTGCCAGGAGCTATCTACCTCTATTTGCCCTTCACTGCTTTATTTCCATCCGATGCCAGATGTATGAGATGATGGCGGCTTTGCATACCGTAAATTATTTCTGTTGCATTGTTTGTGTGCTGTTGTTTCTATAACGCAGTCCATCACTGTTGCCCTTTTGCCCATATGCATCCCGCTAAAACCATGACTCTGCTTGTTGAGCAGCGGAGCGGCGACTTGTACAAATACAGTAGAAGGAGGAGGTGCAGTCGACCTCTGTGCTCCGCAGCACGGGAAGAGAGATGGGGACCAGATTCTGTGTGGCAGTCAGAAACGTTCCATCGCTGCAGCTGCCATGCCATCAGTGACCGTGTAGGTGGAGACTCGCGGAGCTAATCGGGCATCGCACAGATTTGATCTAACCTGTCAACCTTTGGGCGCCTGAACTACCACTTCTGCGTTTTTAATTTGTCAGACAGGTTTGTTCTGTCACCGCCTCACTCCTCCTGCTGGCATCCATCTAATGGTGACAACAAGTTCTAAAGTGTGCTTAGTTCAAAAGATTTAATGCTGCACAGGATTATTTTTACTGTATTGTATTTATATTGAAAGTAGGAATGTCTAATATTATCTGCCGATAATATCGGACATGCCGACCGATATTAGCATATTATGTTATACCTGTAAGAATCAATATCGTTTTTTCCTCCAATAACGAAAACCCGATAACGCAATGCCTGGGTTTCACCAAATGATCTGTGCCCTAAAATAGTTTTGGGGATAAACAGTTGTATATTAAATCGAAGGTCACTAGATGGCAGCATTGCATCTCATTTAATTAATCTCATACTCATACAGTGGTTTGTACAGATAAATAAACAAATATAACCAGGCCTATATTGGTATCAGTTGATATCGCAATCGGAAATCAAGTGTTTGGACAATATCGGCATATCGGATATTGGCAAAAAGTTAATTGGACATCCCTAAGTATTTAAATGTATATTTAAAAATATATTTCACTATTATTGAGATGCAATTATAGGAGATGCAAGAACAAAAATACTAATAAATCACAAGACATATACAAAAGTTAAGTGTTTTTCAGAGCAAAATATTTTTTTCTTCAAGTTCTTGTAACAACCTTGGAGCGTTCTTGGCTCAAACTAAGGTACTTCCAAGCTGACGACATTTTAGCCTCAGCCCTTGTGACTGTCTGCTTCGTCTTCTGTTCTCTTAAACAAAATGCACACACTAAGCAAAAATAACTTAGCAAAACTGTGATAAAGTGTGCATCGCTGTTTTTTTTAAATAACCATGCAACAGTTTTTAAGATTTATCCTGCCGTCATATAAAATTTATTTTATTTTGGTAGGGATCCAGCATGGGCCTGTACAAAAACGGCACCAAAAAAGGCAAGAACGAATGGCTGCAGACACTCTCTCTGAATACCAAGTGTGTCTTTTTTTTATTTTTTAAATTAGCAATATTGAAGTCTGGCATGAGTAAGTATTCACATTCTTTCAGTTAATGTGGAGATATTGCAAATATATTTATGGGACATTTTAGATCATTTCAAAGACTACTTTCTGAAATGCCCTGTTGGAGTCCATCTTTTAGCCATAAATAGTGACATCTTTGACAGGTTTTTCAGATACAGAGACAAGACCAGCACCATTTCGATTGTCTGACCAAACCAATCCCTTATCTGCATGTATTTAAGACCCTGAGAGGAAACTGTACTACCTCAAAAAGACCATTAGGAGAAACACTAAACGTTGGTTCGAGACCGGTGTTGTCCAAAACCTCTCTCCTCGGGAACTGAAAACTGATACTTATACTGGGCCTGAGGCCAAAAAGACCGATTACTATAATATTGTAACAGCAACAAATGTACTCCAATTCGTACTTCTCCAGTACTGCAACAGCTTGCTTACAAATTGGACAGACTGTTTTGCAGATTAAATCCGTGAAGAAAAAGTTTCCCTGCCAGCTCTGTTTTGAAACACAATTTGTCAGACAGTGCCACTGTTCTTCCAATGTTTATTCACCTCACTGATGCCAATCTGAGCTGAAGTTGAAGGCCAAGATACAGATAAATGCGACCATGGAGATGCTGAGAAAAATGTTAGTAGGGCTGTTATTCGTTAAAAATTTTAAAAAGCTGTAGAGTTAATCAAGGTATCATGATGAATAATTGAACTTTTCATGATTATTCATGATTTTTGATCACATTATTCTGTTTATTCTCCACCATGATTCTCCATTTACAAGTCATTCAAGTCAAGAAAGGAGTAAAATCCTATTTAATTTTCTATGCTGACCCCTGCTGGGGTGACCACTCTGATGAAAAAAACTCCATTTTATTTAAATGAACTTACACAGAACTGTGTAAGTTCCTCAGTTTAATCCTAGAACCCTGTAAACATTGTGCCTTAAATGTTTTTTATGGTAATGACTTGAGCCTAAATTAGACCCATATGATTATCATGAGTGCGAAGTGAAATGTCTAAGAGAAGTGATTAAGTTAATTACACAGTTTACAGGCAGCTATTTTGAATAACTTCAGTGAACGACTTCCTGTTTTCCCCTTTACTCCCCCTTTTAGACTGCGATGGAGATGAAGCAGAGTTAAAGATCAATGTTGTAATTTCAGTCAGTGAAAACTTACCCTGGTTTGTGCTGCGCACACGGAGCAGATGTTTTATGGCACGAACTGTTGACGTGTTCAGTCGATCGACAGAAAACATTTTTATTCTGTTCATGAGGAAAGCTGGAGCCAAACTGAAAAACCAGAGTCGCTCCAACACATGGACAGAAATATATTTTCCAGACAGTTTACTTGAACTTTTTTTTCCCATGAGCCTTGCGGTCTATGAAATGTGTTTTTAATGTGCGCGTTGGGTAATTTCCAGACTAATCAACTGTAATGTTATTACATCCAGGATCATTTTGGATGTTTGTTGGGGGGTAACTGTCTTTTTCATCTTGTCTTATAATTTCTAGGAAAACACTTTGTGAGACAATTTCTGTCTCTGTGGCTAATTTAATTATATTTACCCTAGATTAATCAGGAAGTCCCACTGAGGTTAAAAATCTCTCAAAACCAATGTCAAAAATATGCATTAATATAGTAAATATTTATTTATTGCAGCATTTTGCCGTTGTTGCTGTATTAAACAAAAGCAAAAGTCTATAATTGCTTTGCTAATTATTAGCTTTCTATAACTATGTTTTGCCTGAGTGTGGCTATTTAGATATGTTTTTAGAAAAGAGAAAGAAAGAGATTCTGTTTCTTCCTTTAAGCTACTTTATTTCTTTAGCGTGTTTTATCACCGGGGAAAAGCTTACATGTTTGTTAGAAATAAGTTCTAAACCTTGCATTTACATTACCAAATACCCTGATTTACAGAATCAGGGGAAGCAGGGAACCCTCCGGTATTTTAATGGTATTTTTGTGGCCCTCTTTGAATTAATTTGAACATTGTGATTAAAAAAATCTCTCATTAACATAATCCCAAGTCTGAAGCCCGAGTACCTGGCTTCAGGTTGAGCGTGGCTGATTGAGCAGCGTGCATTAGAATATGCCAAAGTGGTGATATTTTCTGGGCCAACGCAGCTTCTCCTTAACTCCAGCTTCATGAACACCAGGCATCAAGATATTATGTGCATATCGTATTTAGCAGGCGTGAGCCCTCTGCCAGTTATAATCCTCAGAGAGCAGCACAGTGAAGTAAAGCTGAGTCTTTATGTCTGGATTTCCTCTGCCTCACACTGTGTACCCGGCTCTGTGTTTTCTGCCTGCCATTTCCTGTTAACAACACAAAACTAAGAGTCAGGGTGAAGGTGCCTGGCGTTATTTTAAAAAATTAAGTGTTTAGAAACACAAGATTATCAGGTTTGAATGTCAAATACTGCTTGATGTTTCGTTCTTTTGCTGGATATATTTCTTATATTTATACTTTATTGACAGGGTGAGGGTTTTTTTTAGCTGTACTGACAGAAAGTACAGCTGATTTAAAATACAGTGTCAGGCAAATGATGGATTTGGATGATTTTCAGCAGTAGACTGAAGTGGCGGCAGATTTCCATGTCATTTTGGAGGCTGAATAAATGACACCTTCAACACTTACCATTACTGTCTTAGGACTGAATTGCTCTTAAGAGATTTAGATAATTCTTAAAAGTTTAAATTATATTATTTGTTACATTAAATGATTATGTGTGTACGAAAATGTTTAAAAGATTGGGTCTCAAGGTCAAAAAGGTTAAGAACCCCTGCTTTAGACTGACGTGAAGATGAGAAGTCGTACTATAGTAATACTGCGATGGTCACAGAAACTTAATCGCTGTCCTTTCAGTTTTTTTTATAAATAATTTTCATAATTATTTGTTATTTTATTAAATGAGAAACATCTAAAAAGAACCAGAGAGAGACAGGAAGTGACTGTGGATGGAAGGCAGTGTCACGCTGACTGTGGTCTCTACTCATGAACAGATATGGACAGAGTCTTCCCACCGGGAATGTCACTGTACCATACCAGGATGGGCTCAGACATACACAGTGTGTTCACACACACACGTACACACATGCAGTTTCTGCTCCAGTCCATGTTGGACGTACTTGTATCCAAAGTGATATGTCAGACTCCTGAATCTCTTCTGGCTGACACATTTACATACAAGCTGTGTTGTCGCAGCCCAGGCCGTGATTCAGCGTGACAGTTCTTACACCGCTGCCCTGGGGTCCCTGGAAGGGGGCGGGGCCACAACGTGACAGGCTGAGAGATGTATTTCATTTATTGCCGTCGTCCAGTAACTAAACCTTTTCCAGCTTTATCATTCAGTAGTTTTTCTTAGTACTGCTGGAGTAAACTGAAGCTGGAATTAGGTCAAAGCATCACTTAACCTGTTACTTCTGCCTTTGTTACTGGAAATTGACCAGTCACAGGGTTAACGCTCTCATTTAGAGAACGTATCACTATTTAGTCTTTACATTCCTGCACGTGTAGAGCTGGAATTCCACGCCACTGAACGGTACGACAGAGTAAGTCATTTATAAGTCTGTCAAAGGTTTTAAAACACACGCTGCTCTGGACGGATTTCATCTTTAGTAGCAAAAACTTGTTCAAGCCAAATCAATCTTCAAATCTTGACAGATTATACACTGTTTGAAATTCTCCTCTTCCTTAAGGAGACATAAATCAGTGTTACTGCTCTAAAAGAATTGTTTCAGGGTTTTGGTTCAAAAATGGGATGTTCTTGTTCAAACGATTTATTAAAATGTTTGTATTTTTTGTAAAACACCAGGCTTTAGTTTGTTGTTTTGCTTGAACTTATTGGCATCTGACCTAATTCTGTTTGATTCTAGTAATATATATATATATATATATATACAGTATATATAGACAATTGGGAAACTAATTTTTGTAAAATATCTTAGAGATCATACAACGGGTAAATCAAAAAGTTCTAGCGAAATGGTTAAAAATATACTTATATTTTAAAATAAATCTAAACACTTGAAGTCTGTCGGATTTTTTTGTGTTTTGGGAAAATAAAAATGTATCAATTTTAAATTGTTGTAATAAATATGGTACTATACTAAGACTGTATTACGCAAAAAAAAAAAAAAAAAGTAAAGCAAATATTTTTCCATTTTTCCATCTTGTCAAGAATAGGCATTTTTATAGACAGGACAAGTTCCTGACCCTTCAGTCAGTCACTATTAATACTTAATTAGCTGTGGTGTCGAGGGAGAGTTTAACTGTCATAAATGTTTAAGCAGATTTTCGCAGACGTTTCCAGTCTGTTGCGAACAACATCCTGTGGGAAACATTCAGACCGATACGTGTTAGTTTAGATCTCCAAGGAGCCACTCAGACACACAGCAACGTTTGTCAGGGTTTGAATGTTCCCAGTGTGACGCGTCAATATCTACAGGTTCAGTGGAGGAGACCGGAGAGGGTTCAATAAAACACACACACACACAAGTGACCAGCAGAGCACCTATGACACTATGGAAAGCAACATGCGACTCCATAAGGAGATCAGTGCCACAGCTCTGCACATGGCTGATGCGGCCACGAGCTCTCACGCCTCACTGGCCCAGCTGGAGCAGCTGCAGCCACGTCCCCCTCGCTTTCTGTCACCAATAAAAATGTATCAATTTTAAATTGTTCTAATAAATATGCTACTGACTTCTGTCACCAAAAGTGGCTGAGCAGAGTCGCCAGATTCACTGACCGAAACCCACTCCCTGTCCCTGCTCTGCCCTGCACACTCCACCACACACCGAGACTCACGAATCTGACCCTCAGAGCAGAGAAAACCAGAGGAGGCCCTGAGCAGGAGGAGGTCTCCGACCAAAAGGAGACACTTTGTCAGGGAGTCTTTTGCCACCGCCTGTGTAGCAACGATTCATCATACAAACAGGCAACTGCACTCATTACTCCCATTCCAGTTCTGTGTCAGTGTTGGAGACCCCGAATTAACGGTCACAGACTCCATATCAAACCACAATAACTCATTCGGTTTCATGAGTTTTGATGATTCAAGCAAAAACAACCTTCTTCAACCATCTTAACGAATGACTCGACTCGACCGAGCATCAACACGGGGGTCGCATTTATAAAACGGCAGAAAGAGGACGAGTAAGATCAGAGTTATTTTTAGCCACAGTTCTATATACAACATGTTCCTCCGACTGTTAGATGCCCCGGCTCGTTCTCCGTGTGTGTTTACACAGACTTATGGAAACCTCATCCTTTTAAAGCTTAACTGCCTCATAAAGTCACAAAAGTGGCCTTTTCACATTAGGTTGCAGGAAGTGAACAGTAAAGAGATAATTCACCTTTGAATTACATAAAAAGACTCACACTGTTCTTATGAAAGATAAACATTTCATCTTAAAAATGTTACAGTAAGTGTGTCTTTGTTGCTATGAATGGCTGTTTATACAAGAAAATAGAAGAAAGCTGTTGCTTCGGAGAATTAGAATGGACAAGTAAAAATGTTTTCACGGGACTAACGCTAATATTCTTTGCCATTAACATCTTTGGCTTTGTCATTACTCCTGACATTTATATTTTATACGCTGATAATTTCTACTAAAGCCATTTTGGCACTAAAATAGTTATTGATTTCAGGGTCTGCTAGCTCACATGCTAATGTGTCCCTGGGTAAGAACAATCACTCAAGCTTTCTGTGCATTTCCTAGAATAAGACTTCAAAAGTCAGTTTACAGTTTACATCATTTACAGTAAACTTAAGTAAGTTTGTTTACATTTGAATACGTTGCGTTATTTTTTTTTCTCCTTTGCAAAATTAAATGCTAATGTTGCTACATCTATTGATGATGTATTGGATTGGTTGATTTTCTTTGTTTTAAATATTTCTGTATTACAAGTCCTGCAAGTCCTGACATTAGTTTATGTTTTCTTTGTCACGCTGCAATATATAAATATATAAATATATATATAATATAAATATATAAATATTCTCCAGCGTTTCTCATCTCAGGTATTCTATATGCGTGCTTATATTACTACGACCACTGTAGTGATTCGGATGCAGATGAGCAGCGTTACTAGCGGCAGACGGTGGAGTGTCCTGCAGTCCATCCTCCCGCCTCTGTTTTTGAGGCACATAAACCAAAGCCATAACTCTTGGCATTTATTTCTGTCCTGTTACATCACTAACATGCTGTGTGTCTCTTATAGGACAGCCGAGTGCTGTCCTTCCCTGACGGTGTCATATTTAAACAGAGTAACATTCATACACGAGTGCCTTTCCACGGCCTGAAGGATTTAAGATTATCTGAACTACAGTCACCGCGATGTGATGAGCAGGGAATAAGGCCAAAGGCGCGCACAGATGCTCTCGTGCTCCCAGTGTAGCTGTGCCCGTAGCAACAAGCTACCAGTTTGTATGTGTAAAACAGTAACAACGAAGGAGGGAGGAGGGTATTCACTAACTTTGCTTTGTCTGATCAGTCCGGTTTTTGTGATTATTAATTTGAGTCTCTGCTACGTGGGACCTCCATGAAGTCTCTGAGTGAAGCCTCTCTCCTACAGAAGCCCGAAGAAAGACAGTTTATGTACAGAGTAACTCAGATGACGAACGTGTTTGCTCTCAGAATGATAATGACTCGTGTGCCCCGGCCGGGCCGTGGGGGGAAACAGCAGCAGCAACAGCTTTGTCTGCTGGCACGATGCAAATGTTTCTGGATCTTCTCATTTCTGCTGCCTGCAGCTTTTGAGAAGTCTTAACAGCTCAGCTTCAGTAACATCCCATCCTCCCACTCTTCCACCCCCCCCCCCCCCCCCCCTCCTCCCCCCCCCCCCCCCCATCCTCTTACATCAGCTAATGCGTGCCGTGCAAGAAACTAAGGACATTGTTCATTTTCATACATGCATATATTGTCTTTGAAGTCGAAGTCCTTATGGTTTTGTTCCTGGTTGATTTGGCAACACCTGTGGTCGTGAACACGAAAACCTCATGACTAATGTCATAGTGAGTGCAGACACACAAATCCACTCTAGGTTGCACTGAAAGTCTTCAGAATACTAAATATTAAACCTGTTCTTGTTCATATCTGAGAAAGTGTAAAAATGTACAATTAAATCTAGTTTTAAAATGTTTGATGGAAATTGAACCAGGTACAGTACCAGCTTTTTATTTATTTGGCTTCTGCTTGAAATTAGCAATTGTACCCCTACTGGCTGGTTGAGGAACTGGTCAGATTTAATATTGCTCCTGGTCATGGATAAAGATATTATTTATATATAATTTCAGGGTTTTTTTTGTTTGGAAAGTTGCTTTTACCATTTACTAATTAATCGCTTGGTTATGTTATGCATGAGGCGACCCATTGTAGAACTTCTAATGTTAGTGTTTTGACCTACCCTACAGACAACATTCTATTTATTTTTCCTATGGCAAAAATTGCAAGAAACGTTAACGTCTTTTTCTCCTCTCAAGCGAATAAAAGTGGTCCATTGTGGGGTTGCCGTAGCGACAAGATGTTTTGTTTGTTCTAGCAACTGTTCAATCTGTAAAGAAAAACAGCCATGTTGTTATCAGTGTTAGAGCTGATGTGCAGCAGAGACTCTGTAAAACCTCTGACATGAGGATATTTTTACAAACTTCTTCTTTTATGATAACAGAGGCCAAGCATGGTCTGTCACACGTGAACACGGCACTGTGTGGTCTTCATTGTGAGGCAGGAGGTTTCATTAGAGTGTCGTACACAACATTAGGTTTCTTGATTTTCTTGTTTCTTTACACAACATTAGGTTTCTTGATTTTCTGTTTTCGTTTCTACAGATGCGTGGGTTTTACATTTGTATGAAGCAGAAAATCTGACGCTTCTTTATCTGCATTTATTTATCTGATGAGATAAGATGAGATCATTTTTAATTTTATTTTTATATATTGCCGCTCAGGGCTGTTGATGTGACAATAGATTATGATCCACTGCAACACACACAGAAATGATCTAAATGCATTTTCCAAATATGCATTTTCCAAATATGCACAAATACTGTAACACTTTGTGTACAAATTAAATATTTTTCAAGTCCAGCCAACAGTCCAATCTTCAGGTGACTAATTTCTTTAATTTTTTATTTCATCGGGCTGAGTAATACTTCTGTGGCTGTGTGAAAGTCTAAAGTATTAGCATAGTTGGCTAATATTTCAATGTGGTTTTACAATATTTCATAACTCACATGAATCATGATACAACTAGTTGTTCTCAATTACAACAAATACACAAGGTCGAGTGTAGGCCCAAGGAAAATGTAGCCTGACTATGTAGTACTGACTATGATGATTAGTCAAACATCCATCCATCCAGTCATTCACTTCCACTTAATCCCCCTCAGCTGTAGGAGGATCTGGAACCATTTATTTCAATTAGTTTAACCAGTGCTTCAGGCAGCAGCACTAACCATAAAGGTACTACGCTAGTTTAACACGCTCCTGATTAATTTCCTCATCAGTTCAAGCTGTTTCTCTTGTTCGCTAACGTGCCGTCGGCTTGGTCGATATATTAACGACACCGTTCTGCCTTTAAGGCGCAGTATCAGTTTGAACGAAATCCAATTTCTTGCACAGCCAGATCTGTAAGCTGATTTGACACGCATGATCAGATGAGTAGCACAAGTGGAACCATGGGCGAGAACATATCACACTAACAAGGCTCTTTTTGTTCTCCACTGGTTCAGCTCGACTCCCTGTGAGCTCCCGTGCCGTTTCACTCCCGTCTTTCCTGCTCCTCTCAACATCTTTTGTAGAAAACGTAATTGCTCGGTTCCGTTGACATTCACTCGCCAGCTGCTGAATTTGGCTCCCACTGTGATTTGATTCTTAATGTTGGCAGCAGAGATCACAGGGATGACATGACAACATAGAAGCACTGCTGTGGGCATCAGTCACAGAAAGGGCAGGAAGTTCTAACTGCAGAGATAATTGTCTGTTACCTGTGCCATTAACAGCCGCTCACTCCCATTCATACTGTATATCCTCTGTCAACTGGAACATCACAATAGTTCTAACACAGCAGTTTCACTGCTCAACCATACGAATGCCCTCGATGTTTAAAGTAAAGCCTGTGAATAATTTCTACTAAACATTCCAGGTTTATTTACGATATGAAGATAAGTCTGTCAACATGAAGGATAGTCATGTAACGATGTTATATAAACTGCCAGCGAACTTTAATCAAAAACTTTTACAGAGAATAATAATATATAATAAAATGTACAATATAAAAGATAATATGATAACAACCACACTGGGGACATCAAGGACAGAGACAGGTTGGCACGGCAGCCAAAAAGGAAGCACCGCAAAGGCAAAGAAACAAGACGAGGCACGGTGGCCAAAGAGGATAAAAAAAAAATTGACGCTCCTTACCATGTGGAGAATCTTCAGGATGATCTGTAAAATACACCTCACAGACCAGTCATGTTAGGTACTGACGTTTTATTGTGAGCACAACATAAAATTAATAAAGTAAAATATTAATTTATTACTTTTTTTATTCTATTCTATTATTAAATAGACTCCACAGATCACTCACCTGGTCTTTCAGTTTCAGGGCTGAACTTTGTCACCAGAATCTTCCACCTTCCAGGTCCAGAAACTTCCAACTTCCAGGTCTTCATGCACTGAAATCCCAACGTAAATTTAGTTAATTTCAAACATTGTTGTTTACCAATTTAATACAACGTTAACAATTTTACTGTAGAGGACACTGAAGCTTTACTTTAAACACTAAAATGGTAAAACTGTTTAATGTCAATGCGTAAACACATTCTGACGTAGGTCTGTATTTTGATTTTTAGTTTCTGCAAAGCAAAACAAAAAAACAAAAACAAAAAAACAAAAAAAAACAAAACGTCTTTTCACATTAAAGCATAATTGTTTGGATCCAAAAGATAAGGAAGAAGTTTGACACAGTTTAAGGCTGGTTTTGTGAACGTTAGATGGCACTTGACTTGGGAAAGTATTTGAACTTCACTTTTTGAAAAAAAAGTTACTGTCCTTGTGTGTGTTTTATTAATGGTGTGTATATAGAAAAGAGCTTTTCTAAGAAGTAACCATCCCTCCGCTGCAGGGCATTAGCTTCATGTTATTACACGTTGCTAATTAATTCCTGCAGTAAGCCATGCGTGCAGCATAATGATTGACTCACTGTCACTCTCTGTATAGGTGTCCACAATATATTACGCCGTAAATGTCAATTTCATGCTACATACAGGGACGGAGGATAAACTAATGACTTGTCTGACGTGAAATGACAGGTGTCGGGACAGCTGCTGAGCTCCCACTCATTAGTGTTGTTACTTTGTTTATGTCCATATTGATCTGTTTGTTGTTTGGTTAATAGCCCCCGCTCAATTCTGTGTCTCATTTGTTAGCGCTGATGAGCTCTGTCCCTCATTAAACAGAGCCGTATTAGCCCATCTGGCTAACACAGCTAGGTATTGACATCTAAACATTGACATTCACACATAAACCACATGGAAGGGTTGCATTTAGAGCACGTGTCAGTTAGACACAGAGACAGTGACTTACCCCAGCTGATGGGAAAGCTTTAACTGACATTGGTGGCAACATTGAGAATTACATTCTACATTACATTCTGAATGAACTTGTCAAAAACCGAATCATGTTTAAGTACGCTTTGAGCATATTAAATATAATTCATACGCTGGATAAAAGCTGAGCTTCCCCTGCATGCTAACAGCATCTCCCATGGTGATGGGTTTAAGCGTATTTGTAAATCTGTGATCTGAGTGCTTTGGACGTCCACAGCAGCAGAAGACTTAGTCTATAATAATAAGTGAAGAAATAAAATGTCTTAATACACATTCAATAACTCACATGTTCATTTCTTATTATTTTCTATATTATGGTGTGTGCACAGAGGTAAAGGTTTAAAAAAAATACATAATACCGATGCCGTCGGTTTTTAGAGCTAAACGCGTCGGGGCTTTTAAGGTAGCCCATGATTTCTTCAGGGCATCTGGAGTCCCATTATCTCTACAGTCATTTGAACCATGACCTCACCTCTGTCACACTTTACCTCGGTTAACCCATTTGTCTTAGCAGCGTACATCCCCAGTGTCTCCTTTCTCAGGTCCGTCCAACAGAGCTCACTGAGTCATTATCCACGGTTACCCATAAATCTCCACTCTAATCAGCCACTGTACACATTAGCTCGTAGGCAAGTAGACCCTCGAGTACTAGAAACCCTTCTCATCAATATGTGAAGAATGTGAGCAATTTGTGTGTGTGTCTGTGTGTAAGTGACCCCCGTGTGTAAATTTGTGAGCTCTGCTGCATTTTACTGCAATACCGTTACATCCTACACTGATACAAGCAAGAAAATGTGAGGGCTGGTGTCTAGGCAACAGACCAGACCAGCACTAGCTGAGTTCACCAGGACCCCACCTCTTATTGTTAAAGCTCCCAAGAGGCCAAAAAAAGAAGATAATATCATTGTTTATATTATTTAAATAAGGCAACACAATATTATTTTATCATTATTAAAGGAGATATTGCAATGAAAAGACTGAGACTGAGGTTGAAGGACGTAAGGGACAGTAGTTAAAATGGAAATCAGAAAACCTGAAAAAAAAGCTGTGATTTAACGGTAGAGTAGCATTAGGCGTTTGGTGTGTAGGCGTTATATTACATATGTGTATGAACTCCGTGTGGAACGGTCCATTACTTATATCCAGCACCATGCAGTGTGTGTATGGTGCGTGTGTGCACATGTGTGTGTGTGTGCATGTCCCTATTCTTTGATTGATTCTGCTGCTGATGAAGGAAGGTGAGTGTTTTGCCGAGGGGGGGATGGGACAGAGGTAGAAGGTTAGTGGAACACCGTGGTTGTGGGTGTATACAGTGAGAGCCTGCTGACAAAGAAAGTGGGGGATGGTGAGATCCATTCTCCGAGCCTCCATCCCCCAATATTTGTCAGAGAGAATAAGTCGTCCCATACTTTCACTCCATCCTGACGGTGGATGTGTCTTTGTGTCTGTTCAGATCTCACCACCTCAGGCTAAATCAGGCCACTGAATTCAGTCGTGCCCTTCCGTATGATTCTGTCTCATTACACATGCCTGAACCATGTCTGCCTATACTGTCTGTGGTTGTTTCCGCCTGCTTGTGTGTTTCTGCCGAGTGTGTAGAACTGATTAACTCACTTACAGGGGTTTTTTCTGGAACACGTGTCCATCATGGACAATGCAACACCTGTTTCCATGGTGATTGTTTCTTATCATTTCTTCTGTTGTTTATATATTTATTTATCAAATAGCGGATCAGGACCCAAAAATGGGTCACTGGGCTAAATTTTATGGGTCAGTGGGCTGGATAATACCTTTATTTTGACCTATTTAACCTATGTCTCACTAAGCGCACCATGAACACAGAACAATAGGTGCAGGAAATACAAATTACACAGGCACTCTGTGTGACTTACTATCATACCATTCCATAAAAGCATGGACACATGACTGAGGTCATGTCATTTGCAAATGTCCATTTGCTGTATATGCAGTATATGGTTCAAAAACCTGCCACTGACCAGTCAGCAATTATTTGAAGCCTTGACCTATAAACGTTTTGCTGGTACATCGTACAAACTTCGGGTTGCCAAATGCAGACGACATGGCCTGGTTTTGAAAAAAAAAAAAAAGCGGCATCAGCATTTCAATCCGAACCAGCTTGAACACAACCCTGCTCTCTGTGTCCGTCAGTTTCTTCGCTGACTGAAGAATTGAGTGTAAACGGAGGCTGAAAGGCTGCAGCTGCTGCACTCACAAACATCCTGGTTTTGAACTACACACACACACACACATACACACACACAGTCCTCTGTTATTTTCTTATGCTTTGCTTTGTTCACTAGTTAGACTGAGGCCATTTAAATCTTTTGCTTCAGTGCATGTGGCTCGGGATGGAGGTGTGATGCCTACAGTTAGATTTATGAGCTCATTAGGTAGCTATAAATAATAAATAAATATGTTTACATATTTATTAGTAAAAGCCGATGTATACTTTGTCATTTATGACATTTATTTTCCCAGACCAACTCATTTCCTCATGTATGCATGCTCGAGAGAATTACGGTTCAAACTACAGAAATATGTCTACACTGTGCAGTTTAGCTTTGAAAGGGAACTGTTGCCCAGCAACTCAATATCTCCTCAATGTTTCATTAGTTAGTAGGAAATCAGAATAAATACAACAGATGTGAGGATTTTGTCGTGCCTCTTAAACTGTACTCACTTAAATTAACTATATTTTTTTACACGGGTATTAAAATCATAGGGGAATAAAATCCAAGTGCAACTTCAGTTATTTGAAGGGTATTTTGCTCTAGGCAAGCAATCACTATGGCAGTTTTCCCCAACCTTTTTTGAGCCACACCACATATATTTACATGAGAAAAATCCTACAGTACCAAACAAAAATGTCTCAAAATAACATGTAACGTAATGAACAGATCTTCTAGTTTGGATTAACTCAGAACTACACTTATACTATTTAGTTGAAACTCAGATAAACTCACAGGAATTGAAGAAAGATATTCTTCAACAGCTCTGGGTGTCTTTTAAAAAATAATAATAATAGCGATCTGGTGCCACCTAGTGGAGTAGTATTTAACTGTTGTGCTTTTCACAGTCAAACAAAGTCAAATTCTTTGCAGTCAAAAAATAGTTTGGTTGGAAACATTGCACTTTGACACACTTATACTTACAACTCCAGTGTAAACGACCAGCTGCTGCAAGTAAAGCTGTTCTGAACCGAAGAAGTGTTTGAATGTAGAGATTTATTCGGAGCAGCCGTACTCTGTGCACTCAGGTGTGTGATCTTCAACAGCAGCAGCAGTTGCCTCAGGAGCAGATCTGTCGAGAGAAGGCACAGGGTAATGACGGACCGGACACTTCCCTGGAGACTGTGAATAATATGAATAAGAATAACGCATGTGTACAGTAGTTTGTGCCACACACACACTTTTTTTTTTACCCACTGACAAACGTTTATTTCTAAGTTACGTATCTACAGGAATAGCAAATGACGGGACGATCGGACGCCCTCCCTTTGATGCTTCCTTTTTTCATTTTCTTATCCTCCATTCTTGTGTAATGAGTTTTTTTGCGCTCCCACATGTGTATGTGCGTCTACATGTTCGTGATAACTGTATGTGCAGAAACGTGTGCACAGGGATGCTCAGGCAGCTGTTCGTTTCTTTATGTTAATTAGAGATGAGAATCTTAACAGTCTGAGATAGTTGGTTTTCAATCTGTAGATCTCGAAGACGTGCTGCAAATTTGTTACCTTCAAATCAATTGATAAAGAAAGAAAACAGTAAAAAACACATGCAGCTCAAATTCCTACCCAAACCTTTACACTTAATGTTAAGGTTTATTATCCTTTTTTTAATATAATTATTTCCAGCCTTTCCCTGTTTGGATTATTGGTTTATATTTCTATAGGTACAATCATTATAAACATGCATTTCCTTTTAGATATCCTATATATAAAAATGAGGTTGAGAAAATTCAGCAGTCTCACGTATCCACCTGACCACCAGGAAAAAATATTGTCACATTTTCTTATTCATTCCCAGGTCTTTGTAAGGTAATTAGCCATACCCTTTCACATTTGGTTTCACTGAAAAGCCCTAAATGTCCTCTGTAGACAGTGAGTGGCGATAATACATCTGTAATAGTAGTTAACACCTGACATTTGATAAAAGAAGACAAGGAAACTGAATATATTGTACATACATGCTAATTGAGCATAGCACTCAAATAGATAGATACAACAATAAAAACACTATTAGCATTCTGCGTCTCATACAGTGAATTATTAGCAACAGAGAACAGCCATTATTCCAACACAGTGCCTCTCCTTTACTAAACATAAATGTGTATTTAAGGACTTGGTTTTCTCCAGACTGATATCTCCTCTGTATTGGTTTTAACATGCTGTAAAGCCGACTCACACATGCACTGTTTATGTTCGTCATAAATATGGAAGGAGGGCACTGAGAGTGCAACGAGACACTTTTTGACACCAGTAAAAGGATTTAGCACTGAGCTCTGTGCTGTCATAGAGAATAAACTGCAGCCTCCATCCCTAATGTTCACTTTGTTTCAGGCAAACATATGAAAATATGGAGCCTCAGCTCTAAATAAGCTCCAACTGTCAGATATTCTCTAAGTTGACTTTTAATTTTCTTGGTGTTTTTTTTTGTCCTATATAAACACCTTTTTAAAAAGCATTTTTTATGTTGCCTAGCTTACTGTACTGTAAATATTTTTACTAATGCTTCAGTATCAGTGAGCAAAAGCAAGGCAGGGGGCATCCGGATTTGAACCGGAGACCTCTTGATCTGCAGTCAAATGCTCTACCACTGAGCTATACCCCCATGTGTCAGAAGTGAGACAGGTCTGGACAAACATGCATCAGCAGCATGCTCTACTGTATATGGTCCTTACACACACACCATAAACAATGCACACTATATTCAGGCGTGTGTTCCACACAATCAAACAAACCACTGAAGCATTACGTGTTTACATAAAGTATTAACTGTAACACCGGCCTACGGTGTTTCTCCTTTCGTTAGACAATAACCTGCTCACACTTTATTTTTGGACACACTAACACAAACACTAAGGCTATCACTGTGTAAACATGGGAAGCTGTGGAAGCAGCCAGAGTTGAAGAGGAAACCTCCTGACCCCGTGTTAATGTTCAGCCCATGAATTAAACCAATGTTTCCTGCTGCCGCTGCCTTCACACAACACAGACGCCGTGCCATCAGTGAAACACTGGGATCAAATGTTGAACCCATTCCAATATTTACAGAGATTTGAGCTGTTGTTCTTCTTCGAAGGCCACTTTTTTTCACACCATATTTCAGCTACCCTCTCCCCAGTTACCTAACGTTTGCAACTTAGAAATGTACCTTTTTTTTTACTGTATTTAGTAGGGATTAAGAGTTACATTGACCATTATATATGTGCTTAAAGTAGACTCAGATTTTCTAGAGGGATTTTACCCCAGTCTTTATTTAAGTACAACTGACATGTTTCAAACACGGCTCCTTCCCAAACAAAAAACAAATCACATCCTCCATTTTCCTCCACAGCAGTTTGTACTTAAACATTCAGTCTCTATGTCATTTTGATAACTGATGTTCAGGCCTGAGGCGAATCCACTGTCACTCATCTGATATGTAATGGCTCAAGTCCAGCCATATTGACTTTCATGATTACCCCTGACAGATGAGTCACTTTGGTCTCTTCTCAAAACATTTTGATGTTTTATGATGGATGATACGCTGTCAAATTATCCTGGGCTTATGTTGACAGAATGGAAATGGATTATAGAAGTAAAGCAACTTCGATTGCCCTCATCTATCAGTGGGTTTGAATGGTGACTTGCTATTTTATAGTTTATATAAATACAGAGCTATTCACAATTATAGGCTGCAGAACCAAGTTGGATGAGACTGGTTGTATGTTTCTTCTCTGGATATATATATATATATATAAATATATATATACCAGCAGTAAAATAATAGTAAAATATTATTCTTGCAATTTTATATATATATATATATATGTGTATATAATGGACCAGCTGAACTTTTACCTGCAGAACTAAAAGACCTAAAATTAAAAGGACCACAGGTGTGTGTGGCTGAGTTCCTACCTGCCATGCTGTAGTGAAAGTGTTGGTTTCAGTCCACTCACTCCCCCAACTTCCAAACCTGTGGAACATATAGAACATTCAGCGTAAATGTAGTGTCAGTACGTGGATTACTGCAGTGAAAAGAACCCAAAGTGAAATACTTCTGTTCCAATAACATCTCGTTACAGTTCTTCAGGACAGTTTAGAGAACGTCGACACTGATTTTGTCAACATTTTGCCGTACTTTCTTCTGTCCGTGCTGTAGCCATATTAAAAGCTCATGCTCAGCATCATTTCTGTATCGCTGGTCTTCGTCAAGCTTATCACGGCAGTTAATACAAACCAACCGTCTGAGGCCGAGCTAAAAGACAAACAGCATCGCTATTATAAGTTGGCATCGCTGCAGCTGGCAGCTACAGCAATTATGCTTATATAAGGTAGTTGTCATGACGGCTAAATATAAATGGAAGCGGCGTATGCATGGACGGATGATGATGAGAGAGTAGACCTATGGGCAAACATGTGATGAGACCACCAACCACTTCCTGACCCTCTAGGTCCAGACCTGCCTTGGATGTAATTCATCATATGAAAAGATATAGAAGTTGACACTGCCATCTAACCATCCATATAACAGGCTTAATTTATTCTAAGATGTTAATTGTCCCTAAGGGAGACAAAAGGGACAGACAAAGCCAACATGGCCAACCATTAACATAACAAACTAATACTATAATTTAAAATGGCATGAACAACCTAAAACTACTATTACTTACTACTGTTATAAATCCAAGGGAATTACATGACTTCTAAAACCAGAGCCAGATACCTAAAATCCATCATTTCAGGTTTATTACTAGACAAATGCCGACCTTGATGAATCCTTTATCTGGCAACTTAATGTAAATGATCATAGAAAACAAATTGGAAAGACAGAAGATTTTAAACACCCCAACCCCAACCCCCCCGCCCTCTTTGATGTAACTTGCGTCCTGTTGCACCAGGACCAGGAGGTGACAGGAGAGAAGGAGAGTTATTTTTGCACTTTGTCTGGAACCTATAAAAAATAATCAATCACCTCGACTCTCAGACTGGCTGACTCGGCAAAGTTGTACTCTGCTGTGAAACATAAAATCACACTCAGTGTGACACAGGGGGGGAAAAGTGGCTTTCAAAATGATTAAGTGCTGATTTGATCAAGTTCAGATTTAAACATAACGTTCCTCTTATTCTGCCGTGAAGAAATACCACCGTGGAGAACATTTAGTCTGATCGATGGTGGAAGAAAAAAACAAAAAACGATCATTGTTTATTAGTAACTGAGTCTGCATTATAAAGACCAATACAATGTGCTTTTCCACATAATAAAAAACATCATAGTAGTGAACACGGACAAACATCATAAGAATTGTTAAAAAAAATCAATATGGCTGTAAAAACAAAAACAAAAACACTGAAATCAATGTAAAAAAATTGGCAATGCAGCTAGAATGACACATTTGACTGACAAATCGATCGAACTCTTTTGCTTCTTATGTACTAATGACGAAACGCAATATTGCAGCATACGTACAATAAAGTCTTTACTGCTGCTTGGATTTTGAAGGAAAAAACACATTCTTATCTAAGAGAATGTCAAATTTTGTTATATGCTTTTGGTCGTCACAGCAGAGAGAGAGAGAGAGAGATAAGAGAAGTGAGATGGAGGACAGTTCTAATTTGATCTCTTCCCGCTGGTGATTGGATTTGGACAAAATCAAACAGGCATCTTTCAGTATTCGCAGCGCTGTGGGATTATAACTCAGAAAGGCGAGAGTGATGGAGCGAGGAAGGCGTGAAGAGACTGATCGTGATGGAGGGGATAACCATCAGTCTGTACTTCAACAAGAACGGGATACAGTCGCCATGACTTGTGTGTTTAGAGTCTGTGTGTCCTCAAATGACTCTGGTTATGAACTATTGTTAGAGATTACAGTTTGTTTGGCAGCTCTCGCTCTCTCTCTCTCTCTCTCTCCGGGGCTCTTCTTTAAGAGCGACTATTCGCGCTGGTACTCACAACCGAAATGAATTTGTCATTCCAGGCTTGTGCTGACACTCTCTTGTGCTGACACACTGAGAATTTTTTACTAAATTGGAATAAATCTTCTAATCGATCATCTTCACCTCAAAGTTGTTATTGATTAAAAGGAAAGGAAATCAACACATTTGTTTACCTTAAATATAATAAATTACACCCGTTACTCTTGATGTTAATGTTCAGACCAGTATTATTGCCAGATATTATAAAATACGTTGCCGAGCTTTTTCAAGTGCTTATATTTCTGCTTATATTTGAATTGTATTCGAATACTGTATTGGACGAATGCATAAATATTTAAAGCTGTGAAAACAGTTTGACAAAATAAGAACTGATCTCCAAGAGCTAGATTTCGATTGCAGAGGCTAGAGACTAGATTGGTTGCGACAATGTTAGCGTTTGTCAGCTAATAGGCTAGATACTGTAGGTGCCTTTAAGAAAGCCATCCATATTTGCCAAAAAAACCAAACCAAAATTAACATATTTCTTGGTCACATTAGGCTTTTTTTAAAATGCTGCCCACTTTCGGCTCACACCCATTAGGTCGCGGCCAACACCAGCTACAGATGCAGATATAATAAGCACTTACAGGTTGTAAACCCGACCATTACCAGCTCGTAGTATTTCTTAAAAAGCTCCTTCCTGTCAGACTCTGAGCTGATGGACAGGTTTGGGAAAACCAGTGGGATGTTGATGATGTGACTCCAAAAACCACACACGTCCCCTCCTTCCCTGATACCGTCTCCCCCACCCTGGGACTCCCTTCCATCCCTTCACCTCTCCACCACTTCTCATCACATCAGAGACACAAATGCACACCCACTGTCTCCACCCCCATCAATGGCCCAATTTGGAGAGGATAAGGGGTTAAGCGAGGACCTTTGTCAGCACCAAAGGGAGAGAGGCAAGATGCTCAGCCTGCCTCGCTGCACCGGCTTTCAGAAATTGCTCACACTTGGTTAAACACACACACTGAAGCTGTTCCCTGAGATCAGCCACAGTGCTGTGCGCTTTGTCTAAGTTTTGTTGTTGTTGTTGTTGAGGTGTCGCGGTTAATTTCAGGTCAAAGGTTTTGGATGCCAGTTGAGGTTATGATAAATGAGATAAGGACACAAAGTTCAGCATCCACAGGAGGAGGAGACAAGTGAGTACGCTGCTTCATCACTTAAGTTTGGTTTTGGATTTGTTTGAAATTAGTGATGAATAAGAAAAAAAATCTAAAAATTGACAAGTGATTATTATTATCAGTCGTATGTGTCATTTATGTGTCGTATTTAAGACCCAAACCTGTTTAACTTAATTCATTTTTTTCTGGCTTTTTGTGGATAATAGTCTTGTACATGTATACACAGAGAGGCTGCTGCCACCTCAGAGATTCTTTCTGTACCATATGGAAGCGCTTTGGCGTTACTTTTTCCCTTCGGATGTTGCTAATGAAGGATTTCTATTTTTTCTTTTTTTTTTTTTACACTTTTCCACACTTGGAGAAACAGTTCTCTACAGCTCGTCTCTCTCCTTCAAAGTGAGGAAGACGAATCAAAGCACCATCTGAAATTTTTATTTTATTTTCTCACCCGATCTAAATTTCTTTTTTCTCTTCTGCCGTTCGCACTAGCCTGAGGCCTGATCTGGAGCATGATGTGAACTCACAGCCTTGGAATTTATACTCAATTTGTTTTACATGGCAGCGTGCATCACTAAGTAAGTTTCATGTCTCTGTGATAGTGTGGATGAATCGGCGTGTGTGCATGCGTTTCGAAAGGAAATCTGAGTTGAGATGAAGTCTGGTGACAGTATATGTTTAGTGAGTCATATAACCTTCTGAGTCTTTTCTTCAAAAGCAATGCTGGATTTTTGTTCTCCTCAGACTGAGGAGTTTATGAAAACAAGGGAAGGTGCTTTTTAAGCTGAGCAGCTGCTGAGTGTCGCTCCTTATTGTGGTTATTACTGCTGGCATGAAGAAAAATAGAAGTGAAAGCTATGGCTTTTTCCTGACAAATTTGCAGGGGTTTTTTACGAGCCTGCTCATTATCAGAGCAGCCATGGTTAAAGTCACATATGATGAACCAGGTGGTAGCAGGGACGGCCAACTTCTAGGGTCAGAAATTAGCAGAGGCTGCAGGCAAAAAGTGCCTTAAATATCTGCATTCATCCTTGAAAACTACATGATGCATGGTTTTAATGCTACACTGCAAAACATTACTGCTGATGTTAGTCATCACTCTTTTTCTCTAATTTCAGGTTTATTTTACAGTTAAACACTATCTAGTGTTTAACTGTAATAGTATCTGCACCAGAATTCTTTGTACATTTTCAGAACAGTGCCGTTATCTTTAGGTGACGTGCAAAAATCTCCTCGCCACACACACACGCACAAACACAACACCACTTATTATTATCAGCTGTCACAACAGCTTCCAACTATTTTTGCAGAGGGCATTTGTTAATTAAAATGGTTAAAAAAAAGTGACTTCTTCACAGAGACTCCCACAAACTATCTCTGTCACATTTTCCACAAAAGTAATGACTTGACTGAATTCATTTAAAGATAATAATATGGAAATAAAGGCAGGCCACGTTGAGGGAAACTTCTGAGTGAAGCAGCTTACCGTCGATGTTGAATTACTATTTGACAGCTGTCAATTAACATTCATCAAGTTTCTCGGTTTTTCATATTCATTCATATATATCATGTTGATAACCATTTCTAAATGAACTCGCCATCCTCTGTTATGATATATTAAAGCTACAGTATACAGTGTACTGTAAGTCAACAATAGGCAATCTACATTGAAATGATTCACAGATTTACCCCATCCTTGTTACTTACATAATGTCAAAAAGTCAATATTTTTATCAACCTCAGAATTTAATTTCTTCCTTCATTAAAAATGCATGCTACAATGGTGCATAAAATTTACCTTCTGGTCTTTACGCTCATGTTGTTTCATTAATAAACATGGGTGTGTGAAACATTTCACAGGGTTAATAATAATAATATTTTTGATTTAAAAAATCTATGAGGCACATAAAAAAAAGACCACATATTTTTTGCGAATAGGCGTATGTTTGTTTGTTGTTTCCAATTCCAAAACGTATTTATTGTGCACACCAATCCCAGTAGTCACTAGGCGAGGCCTTGAGTCAAGTGGCAAAATTAACCTAATCCTGCAGGATTTTGGTGAAAGAGAACCAGAGAACCTTAACGACCTCACACAAAAAGATCCATACAGGAAAAATTATCACCAGCAGTGATTTTCTTGCTGTAAGGCACGGTCACTAGCTTTTGTATGGGCAGATCAGCGTGACGCTAAAAATAATGAGAAAATCTTGTAGTGCACTCATTCATTCATTAATATTGGGTACAGTATAAAAATAGCCTGACAGCAGCCTGGCGTGTTTACTGTCTGAGAAGAAGAATATTTTTATGCTTCACCTAATTAAAGTTCATGCGCAGGCTAAGAGAACCGTTAGCCTTACGCACACTCATTAGTGCTTCTCTTTCTGCCCTTTATTATTCAGACCGCCGCTGGACTCGCTGATTACGAGGTGGCTGTGCTCGTGTGTGAACACACGTGACTAAGTGTGTTAATACATAAACTCTACGGAGGCTTGAATATGTAAAGTCCATTTCATTCCCATCAATAAAATATTTTGTGGGTAGATCAACTGGAAGTAGCTGAGAGGCAGCGCAGAGTTCAGATGTGATGGTAATAGAAACGGGCGAAAAGATGTGTGCTTTTCTGCCAAACTGAGAAAAGACGACAAGGATTTAATAGCAGCTGAATCGGTTTGTCAAAATGACACGTAGATCTACAGAGAATAGAGAAGATCAAATGGAGCTGTGCTTTGATATCCTGGATCTACAGAAGATATTAGGTAGATAACCTGTGCAGTCAGAGGGACAGATGGGTACCCGGCAGGGGTATTGCTAAAATTCAATTCATCACAACATGCTCATCAATGACGGCCTTGCATTAGCTTTAGCGTGGTAAACACGTAACCAGTTTTCTTCACCAATGTGACGATAGAGTCCCTGCATAAGTGGTTTGCAACTTTGCACGGAGCATGGATTGTTTTTTGCATTGACCAAATTGAATTCAAATTGGTCAATGCTCAAATTGGTCAGCTGTTATTACAAGTCCATTCACCCGCACTTGTCCTGTGGACAGGGGTCTCTCATGTCTGTGTCCCTACAGCTACAGTTCTTTGCTCACATGATGTGTACTGGATTGTAGGGACGGGAGAAGACCAGTGACATTAACAGTACAGTGCCAACTGTCTGTTTGACTCAGATCATAAGTCCTTGATGTGAACACTTCACTCCTTAAGAAACAACGGCGTTGACTTGTGACCTCCAACTGTTCTGTAAGTGCCAGCCGATGACTTTATCTGTGATATATCTCAGTGACTGATGAACAGATGACGCGCGCAGTCGTGACCTTTTCAGCTGATGGCTGCACAGCCATTAAACCTCAACTCACTTTTAAGGCTCATTAGTAGCATCACCAAATGTAAAACTAATGTTGGATTGTTCCACAGGCTGGACTTTGACTCATTATTGTCTCCATCACAGTTGTAGTTTCATTATTTAGTTCTTAAAGTGACAAAGGAAAAAGCTGCCGTGCTTGTTCCAGGTCGACATAACCCCCCCTTTGGTTGAACATTATGCAGATGATGAGCTTCTTACCTCCAAGGTCTGACAGCTGTGATTGGGTGTGGTAGACGCCTGGTCAGTGGTGTGTCTGTGGAGAGAATGTGAAAGTTAGTGTTGAACAAGCTGCCAACAACAGATGAGGTACAGTTTTGAGCCAAAAGAAATGACCATTTCTGTGTGAATCACCGCTTTGAAATATGAAGCTTTTAGGAAATGTTTTTGGGCTTTGTTCCAGCTGCTGAAACCATACATCAGTTTCGATATTTCTTTTTTTGTGAGTTAACATTATACCATTCCATTTTGTTGTCGCTGATGTTTGCTTTTATATAATGACACAGAATTTGTCAAACTATATTTAAGTTGCCCAAAAACATAAAAAATAAAAAATTATGTGTACTTGTAAACTAGTTAATTGATTGACTGTCCTTGAATTTTTTTTGTCATATTTTACTAAATTTAATGCAACTTTATTGCAAAGTTATTTAACGCATTTAGGAAGGATTACACCGGCAAGCTTATAGATCTGCTTAATTTCCTTTCCATTATGGCAGAATGTGTTCCACTTAGGAGTTTTTGTCCCCAAGCTCTCAGTAACATGTGTATATGTTCCTTATTATCTGAAATAAATAAGAATGTAATAACATTAGATAAAAAATGATTGATGTTAAACATTTGCTTGACAAAGGACCAAAAAATGGTTGAGATGTTAGCATGCAAATTGTATCTAAGCAGCAGGCTTTAAAACAGAAAAGAAAAAAAGAACTATTTAAATACAGCAGAGTCTGATTCCCAGTGTGTTCTAGTGTTGCTGTGAACATTAGCCAAAGTTTACACATGGAGGAACGCTGCTTTGACTCTTCTGAGCGTCTTCCTCCTCCTCCCTGACCATGTGCTGCTTTCTCATACACAAGACAAGACACGGAGAAACTTAAGTGTTACCGTTCTGACCTCATCATGTCATCACGTCAGGGATATTGTGTAGTGTAGTCTGCAGACACACACACACACACACACAATGGATTCCTGACATCTCTCTCCTGTGTCTCCAACATGTCCTTATATGGTCAGAGTAATCAATACTGAACAAATGCTTCATACCAGTGCTGGTTCAAAAACATCCCGCCCTCTCTGCTCCTGCTGGAGACACAAAGCAGAGAACTGCGCGCGGCTGCTCATCTCCTTCGGCTGGAGGAGCTTTGTTCTTTGTTTTAACTCAAGTCGGGTTACAGTGACAGATGAGTTGTGTGTTAATAAATGAGTTACGGGCACAAAATAAAAATAATGCACGGTTCTGACTTAAAACAAAAAAATCTAACCAGCATGAGACAGTATAAATACGCACAGTGATACACTCTACCAACAACTGCTGCAAAAGTGAAGAGCTGGTGTGTCAGTCCACAAAATATGATATAAACAATTCCAGGCATTTTATTCAGAACTATACTTTAACTGAACTTTAGTTTAATGTTGTTAAATTATATGAAGCTCAAACGTCAACTTGTGTCCATGTAGTTACGTTCCGTTTTCAGCAGGTGGCAGTAATCTATGTGTTTTTTTGGGTGAAAAGAACTGAAAAAGTAAACTGTGGTTAATTGAAAAGGTACTTTATCCAACCATGCTTGAAAAACTCCTTTAAAGTTCCCAGCGTGCTTGGTGAGGATATCATCCCTCAAAGCTCTTTAAACCCAAAACCAAAGCTAATTTTTATTGTTATTGTCACTTCAGAAGTAGAGAAAGTTCTGTGAAGATGTCACACACATTCCTCACAGACGCCTTTAGGGACAGCAGTGTTTGGGTTCAGCTCCACTGCCTGAGTTAATGTGGGTCTGATGCCGCCCTGTTTCAGCCGTCTGTGCCGTACCACATGCTGATTGTGCTCAATTGGAAAAACTGCCTGCAGCAAAGACCTAACCTACATTGGCAACATAGAGTATTTCTATTTTTGAAGTGTGTGCACACAAACACACACTCTCACACACATGGTGGTGTGTCTTTGGCCTTAACCTTTTTTTTATTATTTGCTGTGAAATTTCACCTCATACACTTGGTTTGCAAAACGTAACCAGAGTAACACACACATTCCATTTACAATAGTTTCCAGTCCAGTCTTTGCACAAGGTTAGACGAGGATAGAAAATGTAAAGTAAGACAGAAATGTACTTTTATATATGCATATGTTCGATATGTAATACAACTATCATCACCAAAACCAGTCACCTACAACAACTTCACTGGCTCCCCATAAAAAAAACGTTATCTTCATCTTCAAAATCCTGCTTTATCCATTCAGGACCATTACAGTTATTAATAATAACAAGATGAATTTGAAGGTTTGAGAAATTCTTGTGTTAACAGCAGATCTGCTGCAACAGACTACCCCTTGGTAGGCAAGTATTAAAGTATGTAGTTCCTTTGGGAATCGTACTCAGGACTCTCTGCTGTCTGCTTGCAAGGCAGACGTGCTAACCGATATAAACCACAATAAATATTATAAATAATAATAATAATTTTTTACTGCTCTGTACTGGTTTAGGGCTGGATTCCAATCAGCCTGAAATGGAATGTTTAAAACAGGACTATAAAAACTTTTTCCTGGAAGAAAATTTTGAAGTTCACATGAGTGTCAGTTGATAAGTTTGAGTTTTGCAACATTTTACAGTAATCCCTAAAAAACGGGCCACAGACTGTAAGACTCCATGGTTTGTACAGTACAACAAGTACAGCAAATTTCATCCAAGCCTCTACAAACGAGGAAAGTAAATGCATTTTTTGAAAACGGCACCTGTCTCAGTAGAAGGCTCACTAAGAGGATTTACTTCCTCAGGAGAAGATAGGGCTTTTGAATAAAGTCTGCATATGTGCGGATGGCAAATTTTGCTATTTGGATTATGTTTCCTCCTTCTCAGCGCTGCTTAGATTTCAAATTCCTTTTAAAGCTTTAACCTGACAGCAACTTCTCAGTAACACTGAGTTCGCTCTCTGAGTGTATTAGTACCGAGGGAAGCAACACATCACATTAAGGATTTAGAGAAGCATGAGCTCAGAAATGACTTTTCTTTTAATTAGGGATAATTCTGTCATCCCCTTACACTGACACTTTCTCACCAAACTTGCTGGATTAACAGATTTGACGACTGCACACTTAAGAGGTCTCATACATTTACTACGTCACAATGATTTTTTTCAAATGTAAGTTCTCGCTCTCTCTCTTCCTAAAGCATTCTCTCTTTATTTTTATTTCTACAGAGTCTGTGAGCAGGTGAGCGAGGGACACTGTCTGCCCCACTGTCCAGCGATACCATGAGCTGGAGCTTCCTCACGCGGCTGCTGGAGGAGATCCACAACCACTCCACATTCGTGGGGAAGCTGTGGCTCACCGTGCTCATTGTCTTTCGTATCGTCCTCACCGCAGTGGGGGGAGAATCCATCTACTATGACGAACAGAGCAAGTTCGTCTGCAACTCTGGGCAACCTGGCTGTGAGAACGTCTGCTACGATGCCTTTGCTCCCCTCTCTCATGTACGGTTCTGGGTGTTCCAGATCATCTTGGTGGCCATGCCCTCTCTTATGTACATGGGTTATGCTGTGAACAAGATTGCACGATTAGAAGAAGCAAAAGGTGGCTGTGTGACGACTGCCGTCCGAACAGGCGGAGGAGGAGGATACACTCACAGGAAGCCCAGGAAGATCTGCTTTGGAGGACGGCAAAACCGGGGCGTGGAGGAGACTGAGGAGGACCAAGAAGATGATCCCATGATCTATGAGGTGCCAGAGATGGAGCCGACTAAGAGGCCACGTGATCCTCTGCAACCTACTCCAAGACCCAAAATTCGTCACGATGGACGCAAGCGAATTCAAGATGAAGGGTTAATGCGAGTCTACGTTTTGCAACTGGTAACGCGTACAGTGCTAGAAGCGGGCTTCCTCGCAGGACAATATTTGCTGTATGGGTTCCGTGTGATGCCAGTGTTTGTGTGCTCGGGGGATCCTTGTCCTCACAGTGTTGACTGCTTTGTGTCCCGGCCAACAGAGAAGACTATTTTCCTGCGCATCATGTATGGTGTGACTGTTCTTTGCCTCACACTCAATGTTTGGGAGATGCTTCATTTGGGCATTGGCTCCATCTGTGACATTCTCCGCCGGCGGCGCAGCCCAGCTCAGGAGGATGAATACCAAATGGGTTTGCTCCATGCCAACAGTGCTGTGGAGAGTTCTGTAGGAGGCGCAGGACCTGAGGTAGGTTCTGAAGAAGGGGTGGGTGAGGATGGTGCTGCAGATTATGTGGGTTACCCATTTTCATGGAACACCCCATCAGCTCCACCAGG
>NC_024323.1:3984554-4021873 GCF_000523025.1 Cynoglossus semilaevis | reverse complement strand
CCTTAGCAATGCTAAAATGGCATGCAAGCAGAACAGGGAAAATATTGCCCAAGAGGAGCAGCAGCAGTTTGGTAGCAATGAGGATAACTTCCCTACAGGAGGGGAAGCCCGCGTGGCTCTAAACAAAGACATGATCCACCAAGCTCATGAGCAACTTGAAGCAGCCATCCAGGCCTACAGTCAGCAGCACAGAGAAGACAAACAGCTTGGGGACAACCAGGACGATAAGCCTCAAAGTAACATCATCCTAACTGACCCTCAGCCTCAGAAAGAGCGCAAACACAAATCTAAGCAGGGGAAAGGAGGCAGCAGTGGAGGAGGCAGTAGTAATAACAGCAGCAGCAGCAAATCTGGAGAGGGAAAACCCTCTGTGTGGATTTAAGAAAACGTGGATCTGACTGTGGTTTGGGTGATGAGCTGTTGCAATCTATCTTGGATACACAAACACCACTTTGCCTTAGAGGAATTCTGCAAGCTGGAGAAGATGAGTCTGTAAAAATGTGAAGTTGCAGCTCACAAGCAGTTCTGTCCTGGTTATCACTGTGTACAACTTGAAATATCAGCTCAACACATGCTGTACTAGGACTGTCGTTTACATGTTTTTCTAAAGACCTCAGCAGCGCATAGACCTCTGTTGTCTTTCTGATATACCTTTGACAGGCAAAGTAACTTACTGAAATTCATCATTGGTACTGATTTTTCTTGGAAATACAATTTTCCTATTATGGCAGAACTACTAACATTCCATTTTATGTGCAAAACATTCACTAATTTACTCCAATTAATTCAAATTATTAATTACCTAGAACAGGGGTGTCAAACATACGGCCCACAGGCAAAAAACGGCCCACTTGATTAATTTTAAAAATAAATAATACACAGAAAATGCTTTGTTAATTATGTTATTTCATTAAATATAAAGATTTATCAAATGTACTTTTTCACATAAAAACAAAGCGGAAAAAGACAGGCTTTTGGTTATTTACAGGTAGTTACGTTATGATTGTACTGGTCCGGCCCACTTGATATCTAATTAGGTTGTATGCGGCTCCTGAACCAAAATGAGTTTGACACCTCTGACCTAGAAGGAGCTTGCTTTTTCTTTTATAGAAAAGCAACATACTTAGCTAAGTAGCAATTAGCCTGCTTTTAGACTCACAGTAAGTTGCCATTTCTAGCAAAACTGCTGACTGAAAGCTGAGGCAATGAACCCTGTTGCTTTTTATGAGGCTCTAAAACCACAGTTTGATCTAGTTAATTGTAATCTGATGAATTTACATGAAGGCCTGCCAAGTGTGTGAGCTAAGTGCTACCTAGACCAAATGTTGGTACAATGTTGAGACTTTGGCTTTGGTTGAGACAATTCCTCCAGGCATTGCTAATTAGCTAGCTAATGGGGGATAGAATTAGCTATTACATCTGTTAGTTTAAGCATTAATCTGTAAACGTCTAAATCAGTTAGCAACAGTGCGGAGTGCTGTCATAAAGAATAAATAGGGTTATTGGCAAAAATTTGTTGTCCACATAACTTAAGCCAGCTATAAATACATTCACTCTTTAGCCATTAGGCTCAGATAAATCATGGAACTCACATGAATATGGTGGATATATCTAAATGTTTGAGGACCACTTAGAATGATTTTCAGTCAGGCTACCATTACGTATAACAGGCTGTCTTACACTAGGCTACTAAAGTTTTTAGTTTTTCCTTAAGTTATACATCTACTGAGTGTATCCTCAATACAGTGGTTCTCAAACTTTTTCCACTGTTAACACCTTCAAAAATATCTGCCTCCCCAAGTAACACCTGTTTGACCAGCAGTAAATTACAGCAGCTTTAATGCAGTGAATAACGTACAGTATTTACCAAACTGTACAAACTGTACAATGATGCACTCGACTTCAATTATGAAACCACACACATGCACAAACAGTGCAACAGCTTCATTAACTACTAAGTAACTCGCCTAACCCCAACGGTATAAAGAGTCCCCCGGGTCCCACAATAGGAAGCCCAAGTACGACTGGTGGTATGCTAACCATAGTTTGAGAACAAGCGTATTGAGACCCTTTGCCTTGCAACAAAAATAACAAGTGACATAAGAGAACATCATTGCAGCATAAATGTAACTACATGAATCGTAACTCAGAGGCGACGCCTGAAGCAGAGCATTCACAGTTCAGAGAGGTCATCACCTTCCTGCAGGCTCTGCCCTGTCACTCGTGTTTTATGTCAACTTCTATTCCGTGTTGGTCATACTGTCATAATGTGGTGACTTTGAAGTTCGGCAGCTTGTTTTCATGTTTCCTGAGATTTGTTTTTCTGACAAACGGGCTACAACATCTGCTACTCAGGAACCTCTGGGAACAGTCAGTGGCTCTGTAACAACTGAAAATATATAAGATATAAACCATTCTTTTAGATAAGTTGCAAAACAAATGCTGTTTTATACCTTTGACTTCTATTTCTTATTATTACTGTATCCCTGTGGCTTTTTAAACAAGGCACCTCAGGAGGTCATTGCTGCTCCACCTTGTAGTTGACTGCCCCCTGGTGGCTCATTCTATGCTGTTTGTAAGGACGTGGACCCTTTACTAATGTTACTCTTCCAACAGCATTACCTAATTATTGGCTGTCCTTGCTCCATGAAGTCTTCCTCGTGCCACAGGTTAGATCCGTTAGGCTGCAATATTAGCATCCTGTAATTGAAAAGGTATAAAGCCATTTCCTTATTACTGCGAGACCAAACACTGTTTGTGTGATGCAATTGTCAGTGCCAAGATTTTATTGCTGGGCTACTTTAAAGCCTGGCTGTTTGTATCTTTGGAATACCGTGGCCATGCTCCTCCAATTATGGAAATTCACTATACGTCTATGTAAGTCCAGGTTTTTGCTGAAAGCCACTTGTCTCTATTGCTTTTCAAAAGAGGTAGTACATTTTTATGATTAAGATCCTGCTTTGAATATGAAACCCTTTTTCATTTTTCTTCTCTGCGAAACAAAGGCATAAATGTTAAGGTGGCTTTAAAAGGAATGAGTCCCTTTTTAAAGTATTTATGATTACTGTCTTTTCAATTGCCTTCAAGCTGTAAAATATGTGAAATATAACAAAGTATATTTTTATAATATGGTAACAAATGTGATGTTTAAAAAAAAGACAGACTTTTTTCTTGTATATTACAGTGTCAGTGTTCGGTGTATTTAGCAGCGGTCCAGGCTGTGTTTTAATAAACACTCTTACTTCTTTCCCATCATTGTTCTGACGTCTGCTGAACAGCTGTGTGGAAAATAAGTACGCAAGTTGGAGGAATCCCATTACAAAAGAATTGTGAGGGCCAAATACTTGAAAACCATCGCCAACCTGGTAAAATGAGTGAAAGAAAAACTCTGTTCTTGATTTATAAAGTATAATCTAATAGATTTAATCGAGGAGTGTTTTCGATGAGGAACGAAAACAAACCCCTGCTTTACGTCAGTGGTGTGCAAACGTTTTCCATGGTGAGCTAGATTTAATCATGTAATAAAAAATAGGAATTGAAGAAAAATGGAAAATGAATGCGTTGCATTTTAACTAGTAAATTTGATATGTAAAAATGTCCTAATGTAATTAAATACAAGCCTCTTGTTTTGGGTTATTTGGCATATTACAAAATGAAGCACGAAAACCAGAGAAGAAGGGCAAGAGAGGAAGTCAGAAGTACTTTCAGAAATTACATAAATTCGGACAAAAATAAAGTTGCCAAAAAATAAGGGATATTTTCACTTGGTTCGGTTTGTTTACGCCGCCATATTGGTCGAAAAGCTGGCTCAAAATCAATGGTTAGAAAGCGAAATAAAAAAAAAAGTTAGAGATAGGAAATATTAGATTCTGTACCTGATTTAAAGTCATAGCTGCATTATCCGAAGTCGTTGCCTGCGGGGTCCCAACCCTGGCTCCACTTGTTCACTCACTTTTGTGTTCTCTTCACCTGCTCCGGCATCCCAGGGCACAACATCTATCTACCAACCCTGTTTATTACTCTGCTCAACTTCACCTGTTGACAATGGCAACTGACAGTAAACACACCTCCCTGTCAGTATGGCAGTGTTTTCATTTCGAATTTTGCCTGACAGCAACCCCGGAAGCTGAAAAGCCAGATAAAAAGGCTGCCACAATTGTTGTGACAACTGTTTGTTATCAACCGCCTAATGCTTAGCAGCATTAGCAGCTGCTGATACTGTTGCAGTCACTAGAGGGCGACATCATTCAACACTTACAGTGCGGTGTTGGACGTGACAATGGAAACGTAAAACAAATGACATTTATTACCACTTAGCTTCAACTTTTCTTATTTGTGTTCACCAGTAAACAACACTAATGGCCATTGACATAAACCATCATACAAGGCCACTTTTACTTTCCCAAAAAACGATTATATTTAATTATAATAAACTATTACATCACCTTATCAACTGTGCTCAGCAACCCTGGTAGGGATTACATGGTAGAATAATTAATAAATCCCTTTAATTCAATGTTAAAACTGATTAAAAAAAACATCTGGTCTTCTTAGCATTTTCATGGAATGTCCTTGTTACAGAACATGTTGGGGAAGATAGAAAAAAATCTGAATGTATTTGTTTGTATCTTTATTAAAATTGCATCAAGTGTTAAATAAAGCAGTCCAACCACAGGATCACCTGAGGTTTAAAACTCAACTACTGTGTTGCCAGCATTCAGCAGTGTCAGAACAACAATGGCAGAGGTGACTAAGCTGTTGTGGATTAATGTACATTTACATGAAGACTTTTATCAGATTGTGCATCAGTTTGTCAATTGTACACTAGTGTTCTAGCTGTTTGTCCTGTAGTGTTTGAAACAATGTCCGTCTTCTGAACAGACTGTTGGTGTAGATTTTAATACGATACCTGGTAAGATTTATTGATGCAACCCAGAGTGTTACCAGTTCAAACTTTATACATTTGTGCTTTTTTCTGTTTTTAAATGCCTTTTGTAAAATGTAGGTTTCCCTTGAGTACCATTCTGGTATTCTCTTTTTGCATATTCTTTGAAGGTTACTATGGTTTTGCATGTAAAAAAAACAAACAAAAAAACTTATTTTCCTACAAAAATAAATGAGAATGCAAGCTGAATCTTCTGCCTACTTCATTACATCTGCTATTTTTTTTAAAATAAAGACCATCTTAAAAAGTTTAGTTTCTATAACTTGACATATGTCTTTCCTCTTTATAACGTGGAAAATATTACAATAAAGTCAAAATAATGTTACTTTTATTTAAAAAACAACAGTATTATTTTTAAATAATATCAATAATCAATCATTCTCAAAACAGGAATATGAAAAATCATCAAAAAGGTACATGAAATGGTTAAAATTCAGTCACATTTACATTAATCGAATTACTCATCAACATCATGTGTCTCCACAGTCAAACTGCCTCTAGAAATATAATAAACCAAGATGCTTAACATCTGACTCTCCGTACCCTCTGTGTAAGTGTCCTATAATCAGGTCATTGCTGATCTCAGTACGATCTCATGACCAACGTCAGGGTGATAACTTCATGGACACATTTAATCCAAATAATGGGCTACTTTAAGCATGTCTAAAGTCTGGCCCGGGGGTCAACTATGGCACATAAATTACATTTATGTATTTTGTGGATTCTTTTCAAAATTACAATTTCATAATCAGACACGTTATTTCAAAACAGGTTTCAAGGACACTTGGAGCATCAACAGTGAATTAATCTAAAACCACTTTCATAATCTACTATCTTGACTCCAACTTAGACTGTGCTCCCCCATGGATTTCTTGACAAACAAGGTTCAATTAAGCGCAGAAGGTTTTAAGAACAAGTAAAAATCCCTAAAGAAAAGTGTCAACAGGCTCCTGGTTCTTGGATCCTCAGTCATAGACTCCTATTCCCTACCAGGTTCCCATTTGTTTTGTTGCCACAGATGGGGCAATGTCGTCTTTGGTACTGAAGTACTCAAGTCCACATCAACAAAGTCTCAATCTCAACTAACTCAACGGAAGCCGTCAGCCAAACACATCTGCCCTCATCTTATGAGTCATAGACACATTAAGACATGCATCCCAGCAGTTGTAAATAAGTACCAAAGTAAGTACCAAAGTGCACAGTTGGTCATTTTGTTCCTCAGACTGATAGTGCAAATAGTTTGGCTCTTTACACAAACCTGTCACAGCTGCACAACCACAACTATGAGGAGCAACACACTTTAGTATCAGCTCCTAATAAAATACTTGTGTTTAACAGTGATTCCATTCCTGCCGTGGATCTAATCAGTCCTGGGCTCTGAGCACCATTGTTTCTGAGTGATTTGTAGTCAAGGGTAGAGCATTCAGGGATTTCCTTTAATAAAAGTACATTGTGCTACTTGAGCATAGTGACCACACCTGATAGGGGTTAAAACGCCCAAGCACTACCATTTACTACTACATCCGAAAAGGCCTCATGGATGAGAGTAAAAAGGACCAGTTGTTTTCTAAATCAAAATAATTTGGTCTTACAGACAGCTATTTAAAGATGATTATCAAAAGGAATATAGTAATAAAATGTATTACTATTCGGTTTTAGCTTTGAAATACGAGTCATACTCAGCAGGTAATAGTATAAGTAGTACTGCAGTATTACTAGTTTTATTTATTGTGTTCTTCATATAAGCAGATAAGGAGATGTTATAACGATGTCTTTCACAGTTTGTTTTATTTAAATGTTGTTATGGCATTATCAGTAGTGTTTACCATTACTGTGCAGCAAGACTGGGATGTTTTGTTTTAAAGCATAGTTTTATTTTAGTATGAAATGTTTGAGATCAAGTAATCTCGATGTTGAATGCTAATACTTGGGTTTGTGATGTGTTTAATTTGTGCTACAGTCTTTAAGACATCGATGCCAAAAAAAATCAATGGCTTAAAATCAAATAACTTAAAATAATAAAATGAACAGCAGCCATATTTACTATCATTGAGTCAAACTCATAAACAAAAAAAAAAGTTCTATAGCACCACCTGCAGGGGGCACTTTGCCTGTAAGTTCTCAATTTTCTTTTGCTTTTGACGTTTGGAAAATCCCCAAAAGGTACAATTACACATAGTAGAACAAAAAAGATGTAAAACAGAAAATGGGTCGAGGATCAGGACCAGCCCATCACCAAACCTCCCAGGGCACTGACAATTTTAAGGCACTACATTTATCTCAGCAAAACCTGACCATGGTATCTAATCTGCTAGTGACAAAATCAGGAGTGGGAGACAATTTAGTTGTCTTCACATTCAGGTTGCTGGTGTTCAGTCTTCATGTTGAGAACATAATTTTTCTAAATACATTCAGATTTGATCAAAGAGCTCCTGTAGTCAGTTAACACAAAGTAAACAGCATAAGGCACTAAAATGTGGACCATCACAATGGTCACACAAAAACACCCTGAGGGAGAAACTCCCCTCCAGGCTGCAGATGTAACATTCCTGTTAATAAATATATCCGTGAATATGTTAGAGAGTCTTTTCTTTTGCATTCTGGGTTCAGTGCAAACGTTTCGGCCTCTTCACTAAAATCCACCCTATCAGCCAGCAGAGGTCCATCCATCCAGCTGCATTAAAAGCCTTCAAGAGTGACTGGCTTTGTCAGAAGAAGGCACCTGTGGCTCCTGTGTTCATATTGTCTAGATCGAATGGCTACTTTTTACCCGGTGGACAATCTTCCAGGTGAATTCTGAGAATGCCCTGACTGTGCAGCCGCAGCAGGAGGGCGAACTCGTCCGGGATGGTGTGGAACTTGGTCTTAGTCTGTATGTCATCGTAGTAGTGGTTAGTTAGATTTCGTAGATCGTATGGATGATTCGTGAAAGGCCAGAACCCATACAGATGTACTTCTTTACAGACTTCCAGTGCCAGACTGGCCATGATGAGACCGGTGCTGAGTCGCACCTCTTTAAGGCCCTGGGAACGCCAGAAGGTATTCAACCTCTGGAGGTACTCAGGGTTGAAATAGATGGGTCTGGAGGGGGATTTAAAGTCTTCAATGGTGTATGCAGCACGCAGGGAAATTGCAGTGTTGAAGCTGTAAGAAAAGGCAGGAAAAAGGAGCAGGGAGCTGCCGTAGACCTGCAGGTTCGTCACAAAGGGACGCCGCCGACCCATTAAAGAGCCGTACCTGGAATCATAAAGATTTTTTAAAAATGAGGTTGCATGTAAAGATCTTTGTTAGTCTGGATAACACTGTCATTTGTGGAATGTTGCAGATGGAAGATGACAAACTGACTCCTCGACTAATCTTGTAATGCAGGGGTCGGGAACCTTTTTTAGCAGAGAGAGCCAAAAAGTCACATATTTTAAATGTATTTCTGTGAGAGCATGGAGTATAATATAATATAATGTTTTTAGTTGTTTTTTTTTTCTTTTTTTTTAATAACGTTGTTATACTGAAGCTTTCCCATACATAAAATACTTCTCACCATTAATGCAACCACGTACGAAAAACCTTAATTTATCGTACGGTCATTAAATGCAACACCCCTGCGGATTAGAACAAAGGCCAGGTTTACGAGTATGCACAGTGTATTTTGGTGAAATGGCAGTGTCTGTAGAAAGTATTACTTGTCTCTCAGAATGCTGGGGTTTGCTGTCACAAGGTCAGTTTTGACACCAACATGATTTTCATAGCCATTCTGCAAAGGAGGCAAGTTGCACCTGAAAAGATAGATAGATGCATAGATAGATAGATGAAGAAACACGCAGAAAGTGACCACCTGTCTTGTGTCCAGTGGCTGACTCTGTTCTCACCTCATAACAAACTGAGCTGAATCGATGGTCTGTCCACAGCTACTGTTGGACAGGATCCCTCCATTGCCGACAACGGCGCACGTTTCCTTGGTTTCATTAGAGAAGGGATGTAGCTGCAAACAATAGAGGGAGAAATTGAGTCATGCTGCATAGGCATTTATAATCAATTTTTAAAAAAGAGCGTTCGTGTGAACAATGAAAAGCAAAATGACAGGAAGTGTATCATCTCCGTATGTAACACTAAAGCAGTGGCTACCAAAGAGGGGAGCGAGGCCCCTGTTGGATGACTTGAAGGTACTGCAGAATTAATTTCAATTTTAATATTTGCATTATACATTTATTTCCATGAGCTGACCTTTATAAAAGTGCTGAAAATGTCGGGCGTGATCTGTACGCTCCTCTTTTTTTCCGTTTCGTACCAAATCTTTGACCCCACCGGAGTGTTGTACTGTGTGATAATAGCCTTCTCGAAGCCATGACACTTGCTGTTCAGCTGAGACCTGTGGAACAAAATTGTGAATAAAATACTTTCCCATACAAATCTTCTCCTTTCTTTTGTTGATCTTATTTCTACCAGGTTCTTGTAAACATTGAATCCAGCACAGTTACCATTGGTGAATCAGTCTAAGCTGCCTGTGTCAGACCTAAACCAGATGACGAGACTCATCTGACTCATCTGCTCTGGATGAGAGAAAACACTGGGGATAGATTTATGTATAATTATTCCTTTTTTGTTCAGTCTAGTGCAACAAGCTGTAGACAAGATGTTTTGAATTGTCACGAGAGAAAAAAAACTACTGACAATAAAAGACTAACGTTTCTCATGGTTCACATGCCTCTAAATCTACAGTTAATAAAAGTTGATGAAAAAGTGGTGCAATGATAGTTTTAAGATTTGTTGGCGCCTACATCGTTTATTATGCCTGGCAAGAGTTGAGCCAGAGTAATAGATCATGCTGATTTATCTGCCTTTACTTAATGTGTGGCTTTGCACTAAATAGCAGATCTTTATTTTTGATAGGATGTTTGTGAAACTTGATGAACATTCCAACTTGGACAAACGGAATGATTGGTTCAAATCCGTCATCTGGATTCAATATTTCTGAAAGCCACAGATCAAGTTAGTTTAAAGCTCTGGACCAAAATCATTTTCCCTAATTGTGTGTTAGCAGCTGTGCTTTAAAATGAAAGTGATGATGACAATTTCCTCATTTTGAATTAACATAAAGTATTCACTGTAGTCACACACATCAGTGTTTTCAATAATATTACAAAAGAAACCTCAAATATTTGTCCCAGCTGGGTGTATTATTGACAAACTATGTTTTATATCTTACTTTTAGGGCTCTTATGTGAACAGCCTGTGGTTTGGTTTTGGCACGGAAAATCAATTAGTTACAGTTGTGAAAATATTATGGGGTTTTATATTTTATCTTTTTTACATAGCAATTGAAACATCCTCTTTTAGGGAACACACAGGAATGTCCTCATGTAACTTCACAACAAGTCTCCTCATTACACTGCGACAAATCTTGCAGGCTGGTCTCAGACTGTGGTTTAACACTGGTGGTCCTCAAATGATCCAGTCAGTGAGGTTTGATCCAGAATTCCCAAGCACTCAAAAAGGCTTTTATGGCAATGATAGACAAAAGGTTATGTTCTTAGACTTACTTGTCACTTTATGAAGTACAATATAGCTGTGTTACTGTTAATACACATATCTGATAAGCAAATAACACCACAGAAAGTCTTATGTAGGAGTTCAGCTCTTCTGTCAAAATAAAGTTCATTTAAATGTGTCATGTGGCAGACTGACTGATCCATGTGTTTTTATGACATTTTTTTCTGCATTAAAATGTCTGAGGTTTACAGATAATGATTTAAAAAAAAGGATGGAATAAAATTTCAGGCATGTAAAAAATGTTTTCGTGTTTTGCCTGATTTCTAACTGACTATCTTGTTGTGAATGGCACACTCACTGACCAGGAAATTTCAAACATGCACTCAATGTCACAAAGGTTACTGACATCTGTATATTCTTTGCAGAATTCTTAGCACTGCGAGGAAAATGAAGGGAGTATGTGTAAGAACGTTCAGTCTTCTAAAACAATTTCTGCATTTTTTACATTTTTTTCTATATTACCTGAATTTTTGGTAGTTGTCTTCTTGTCTCTTCCAAGTGGTAGAATAACCCTGTAGTATTTTGTTAATTGTTTCCCTGCAACACACAGAAATGTGAAAACATGGTTTTAAGATAATAAACTCCTCCAGGTGACTTGATATGATGAAAGCTGAAGCTATTCAGCTGGTCAGCAACAACAGCCCAGGGTTCACTCTCACCTGCAGCGTGTGCAGAGCTCAGCTGGCTGAGGGGCGTTTTTCCTCTGAGGAACCACTCTCTGAGGATCCACTTTTCTAAGAAGCCACAAAAATAAACAAGACACGAAAAAGTTAAGAAAACTCTTCCCTTCATCTACATATTGGGAATTTCATCAGGTCCAAAAGGAACATTGACGTTTGATTCCATTTTTTCAGCTAAAGATGTCAGAATTAGAGTCACTACAAAAGGTGATATTTATTTTGTAAATAAGACAATTGTAGATGAGACCTTTAATACAACCAGGTATTACATGCTGTAGTCACTTCCATTTTTCATAAAGGCCATTTGCCAACATCTGATGTAAACGGTCAACACTAGTGATATACATCACCAGGCAAGTACAGCACAATCCAGCCCTCATTGTGGTGTTGAATCCCATTCTGTCTTCCATTTCATTGTTGTTGTCCATTTCCTCTCTCAGTCTCTACGAATGTGACAATAATTATCGACACTGACGCCTTATTTCAGGAAAGTAAAACTCTAACATTTGACATGATGATGGACAAAAGTGACTTCATAACAGTCAAACACAAGGTTGGGTGTTTGTTGGTGGATCCACGCTAACCCTGCAAAGTAAGCCTGCAATGTCTGTGGTCTGTCATCTGCGTGTTCAGCACGGATACTTATTGTCCTCACTTCCTGTTTTTCAGATTTAAATAGAGAAGGTAGTGTCAAAAACCTCCGGAGTCAGACACGGCTATTGCGAAATTATTATTCCCTTTGTTTACACAACACAAGACAATCTGTGATCAGACAAGTATCCAAGCTAATACCCTTACTGTGGTTGTGGTTGTGGAGGAGTATGTGAACTCCAATCAGTATATTTCACTTTTCATACCACAACAATAGTGGACAAATAAAGAAGCAGGACTAAATAGATCTGAAGTCTGGGTTTTTTTTTCAATAGTACTGTAAAACAGATCACAACACACAATCCAAAATATATATACATGGACACATTTGAAAAAAAAATTAGAATCAACATTTATCCAATAATATAATGTAAACAAGTACCAAGACAGTGATGTTACTATGTTTTTTAAATGTATATATATAAAAATTAAAAACTGTAACAAATTAAATTGCACGTGTGCAGTCACTCTAAAATGCCGTGCAACAATGGTATGACATTTATGTTGTCATTACTTTTAACCAGGTTCCCAACAATGTCTAAAATAGTGCCTCGTCCAATTACAAAGCAGCAATTCAGACCAGAACATGTGTTCTTCTACAGGAAAGGTCAAAGCATTAAGTCTTGACCTTTGATCTTTCATCAAGTCCCTGTCTAATTCTGCATATGATATACCGTTCTGATTCCCTTGAGAGACATTTTTCCTTTGCAACCTCGTTATTTTGAGTATTTTTGGTAAGTTATCAGCAAACAGTTTATGGGTTAATTAAAGACACAGACGGTTTTCTTAGATTCTGTGTTTTTCTTCTCCTGTACTATCACAAAATAAGTTGCCTTTGTCATATTTATCAGATTTAAAGTGAAGGTAATCACTTGTCATTGTGATTCAAAATACAAAATGTGACCCCTGCGTTTTACCCATCACCGAAGTGATGGGGGGCGGGGAGGGGGGAGTTCAAGCACTGGCCCTACGTCATTAGGTGATATTCTAAATGCTTAGTAAACTTCGAGGGATCAGCCATATGTTCGTCAAAGTGGCTTATTTTCAGCTCATTAATGTTGTCACAGTAGTATTTTCTCACAAACATTGTATCTTGACGAAGTCACAGCTATACCGACCGTCGTTTTAAAAATTAATTCTGAAAGCAGAAATGAGTGTAACTAGTTAATTTCGAAATTATTTAATTAATTTCTGAAGATTATATTTGTTTCTAAGTTACACCAATATCCGCCTGGTAAAGGTGCAACTTTAAAAGAGCAATACATCTAGAAACATCTAGAAAGTCAGCGCGTCTTACACACTTACTTGTCGTGCCAGATGACAGTGGTCAGCAGACTCCCCACAAGGAGAGTTATCATCAGGGAGAAGAGTGTCTTCAAGAGCTGCCCCCTCATTCCTCCCTTCTCGTGCTTCCGTCCCCTCAAGGACCCCCTCACCTGAACTCTGACGTCTCACATATACTTTTACAAACTAACTGACTGTTTTTCTCGCTGCTGCCTCCTCCTCACATGTCCTCGCCTGGTCGTACCGGCTGCAGGTCTCTCTCTCTGTCTTACTCCAGCTCTGTAATATCTCCTTCTCCGCACGCTTCCTGTTTGATTGCCTCCCCCCTTCTCCTCCTCCCCCTTCAGCTCAGAGCACGCCTCCCTAATGATGACTCTCTCCCCTTCTCAAGCCTCTTGTTCAGTCAAGTCCTGATTCCTCTGAGTTGTTTCTTGTCTTTGTTCTTCAGCAGAGCAGCGGTCTGTGGGAAAACACAACTAAAGTTTACAATGGTTACCCAGAGAACACACTCATGCAAAACGGACTCACGTACAGTGGCGGTCCTAGCTTATTTGGCGCTCTGAGCTAAAGAGGCCCCGCCCAGACAAAAAGAAGAAGTCAACGTCAGCTTTATTGTCAATGTCTTCACATGTACTAGACAGACAAAGGAATTGAAATGACGTTTCCCACTGCCACATGGCATGGCATCTATAACCATGCATTTGCACAGGCCTCTAGCCTAGAGCTTGAGTGCGTTTAGACTCCAAACACATACTGTACTTGTTCAAGGAGCATGACATGTTTACTGTGTTTCTGGTGTGTTACCAACAGTCTGTGAACTGACCAGATATAAATAAGTAGCTGGCCTTCTTTCAGAACTGATTTTTAAATCTCTATGCCACACACACTGTAATAGCCCTCCACACTCTTCCTGTCTGTCTGCCTCCCCTCCCACCCCCACTGAAAGCACGCCCCCTTCAGTTTGTACACCTCCTTTGCTTCTTTTATCCACTGTTCAGACTAATATGCTCTCTCTCTCCTGTCTTTCAGTCCCCCCCCCCCCCCCCCCACTGAGAAAACCAACCTTCTTCTGTGTTTCTCCTCATCTTACTTCAATCCTTCATGTGTGTCTTCAGTCGGACCCATCACTTTTTCCTCGCTTTCAGTTCCATGTACACACACACAGCCTTACTTTTCCACCGCAGAACCGAGCTGGAGCTGGACAGGGCTGCTGTTTTGTTCCAGTCTGCTCCCCCCCCCCCCCCCCCACTACAGAGCCTCAGTCTTTCCTCCCCCAACAGCTCTCCACCCTTTAAGCCCCTCTACCCTTTACACAGAGAGCAGGCAGTAACATGAGTGCCCGGTCCTGAATTAGCCCACAGTTTGTGTCCGTGTGTGTACTTGAGTTTGTGTTTGTATTGACCCCTCCCCATACATGTTTAACACTGGGGGGGTGGGGGTGGGGCATTTTAATCTATTAATGATCCTAATGAATCGCAGTAACAGTCTGTTTGTTGTGTACGTTTTCTGTAGTTTTTTTGTTGTTGTTGTTGTTCTCTCATAATGACTCGACAAGGTTTGAGGCCCACTTCTCTGGGAACTTGAGGATTCAGACCGAGATATTGTATCTCAACACTTTTTTAAAATCTTTATTGAGACCGGTTAATAAAGTTAAAATTCATCCTTAAGGTGATTAGTAAAGGGACAAGTATAGTATAGCTGTGCAGATTACACTGATATCTAGTGGTGTACATTTTACTTACATTTCTGAGCCCAGAACACTCTGTCACCTCACACTGTAGCACATGCTTTTATTTTGAAATGGTATAATCTTTTGTAGAGATAGGTCAGATTCAAAAACATCCTTTCGAACAAATAAAAAATGGTGTGTAGAGACATTCCAAGGAATAGAAACTAAATTCAACGAAGGGAAGTAGCTGGTATGGTGATTCCATTGAAGCTTGAGCAATAAAGGATGATAAATCTGTTTATGAGCAGCTTCTCCTGGAAGCAACTTTAGTTGTAAATTGCAAGTGTGTGAGTCTCTTTGAGGGAAAAGGAGGAAGCGGCTGGGTTGACCAAAGACGACATTGTCATCTACTGAATATGGATTGGTACCAGCTTCTGTAAAAAACAAATTTGCATCTGTTCATTCAAGTCTCCTGCTGACCCGCTTCCAGACGATAATCATTTGTTCCACAGCTGTTTAACCAAGACCACAGTTTTTGCTAATGTTTCCATCCTCACAAGGGCATGAAGGGGAAGTCCACACTCTGCTTGGTTGCAGCATCAGGCAGCTACAAAACATTAAAAAATTGTAAATGAAAGCAATGGAGATTCCAGAGAAAGAGGAGTGGAGAGAAACAGAGATACGGAGCGGATGCCCAGAGCAGCCATAACTCATCTGCACCTTGGCTCTGAGAGAACTGTGTTGCAAACTGTGCAGTGAAATGATAATTGGGATTCGGTGGTAAAGCTCTAGAAGCATTATGGGGAAAATCTGTGCATCAGCATTATAACAATCAACACACAACACAACAGTGACTTTGTGATGATGATGATACTGATTATTATTATTATTATTGTTGGAAATATTATTATTATAGTTGTTATTATCCATCCATCCATTTTCATCCGTTACCAGGTAGCAGGGGCAGCAGTCTGCATGACCGCCACCCAAATCACACTGCACCGTACCATCCTCCCTGAACCTTCCTGCTGGTGGTGAGTCCACTGGAAGGTACCAACTGTCCTAACCAGGATTGGAACTTGCCCAGGAGGTCCACACCAATGACAGAGACATTGCCTCTGGGCCAAAGCGCCAAGACAGGTCTCCTGTCCAGCCCTGGGGCCTGTAGACTCATGTGTCAATGATTTCTCATTAACCAAACTTTGTATTTCTGTTGCCCCCATTTTACAGACATTTTCACTAGAATCAAACATCTCGGTGCTGAGTCAACAAATCACATGAAGGAAGAAAACTCCTCCTCAGCCTATCTGTTCTGGCCGTGCTGGGTGGCTGCTGTCTGGTATGATCCTGTCAGGGTGGTGTATGGCCTTGATCATTTTCCTCACAGGTCACATTAGTCACATTGTATGAGTCCACAACGACGATGTTTTACGTAGAAGGATTTTCTGTAACATTTAGCCTGGTGGACTGGTAAAAAACAACTGCCTTCAATGATCCGAGGATTCAGCATTCAAAATGGTAGGCTTACTCAGAGTTGGAAGACACGGGCTACTAGAAACATGTGGCCAGAAAAATGCTGGTTCTATCCCCTGGGAGGGAAATGAAGCAGCAGAGAAGCAGAGGAAGAGACGGGATTATATACTGTACTGTAGTGAAAGAGGAAGTGGACAGGACACACGGAGGAGTGTGAGGAGAGGAGTAATCACCATGGAGGCAAAACTGGGAGTGGAGCAGCCTACAACGAGAGCATCAAACGAGTCCAACGTTTGATAGGAGAAGGCTACCAGTTCATTTGAAGTCTTTAGAAACATTTTCTCAATGCAGTGAAGACAAACACCATGAAGTGGAGATATATATAATTTACAGTGACATCACACAGAACGTGATGTTTTCCCCAAAAGTTAAATAATGTAAGCCAAAGTGTAGCTACTCACATGTAGCAACACTATATGTAGGGATTGTTTGTCTGATGTCTAACTGATGTCTGGAAGCGGAGGCCGATACTTGGGCCTTTGTGAAAACAGTTTTATAACTACTCAGTTTAAAATTGTTCCATTACTGCAGGAAAGCCCCCAGAAAAAAAAAATCATTTTTAAATCGTTCCACTAAGAGTGAAGACTTAAATTAGAAGACAATCTGTGTTTTGACTAGAAGATGTTTGTTTACAGGAGACACCCTCGCAAATAAGGAGGATTGTGTTTAAGAGGAGTGAGGAAAAATAACCCTCCTGAGATTTGATTACAGACAGAATCCAAAAAAAAAATCCTTAACTTTTATTTCAGTATTTCCTGTTTAATTATCATCCTTCCCAAAGATAGGTCTGGGATGTCTGGAATGTAGAAGGAGTTTCACCAAAGTTCACATAAATAAAGCTTAAGATTGTCCCAAATTCTTGAGAGCTGTGAAACAAAACACCTGCTGGGATAAAAGATGATGAAGTGAAGTAAATGTCAGGGTTACTGTTGCACAAGGGCAGCTTCTTTTCTGGGGTTATATGTCACAATAAGGATGGAAACTTCTGGAAAGAGCTGTCTGATCTGTTTATATCTGTTTTAGACGCGACGTTACACAGACAGACGCTGACAGAAATGTGGAGGAAACTGATGCCTTTCTTTAGCCTGGAAACTCCTGGATAATAACAAGGCTGTGGGCAGGAATAATTGTAACAAGAGGTTCTGTGGAGGAGTCTGAGCTGAAAACACCTCAACTCTGTTGTGGTTTGTTAGAGTTAAAGTCAAATCTATTTCATTTCAGGTCAACCTGCTGCCCTCTGCGCACAACACACACGCTCCTCGGCTTATTACAGACAAAGAGGTTTTCATTTGAAGGCTCTGAGGTCACAGTCGACCACAGGGGAGGCAAAGACGCAGTGTTTCACTACGGCGGTCCTAGTCTGACATTTCTTAGTACTCTACAGTCTGATGAAAGCCTCCAGTGTCTCTGTCTCAGCATCAATTAATCAGACTGGAATTAACACGTCCATGAACGGCCGAGTGTGTAATTAAAGTGTGTGATTTATACGTCGTGGAGCAGAGAGCAGGGGGTCCACCCAAAATGACAACATTTAAATTCTGCAACATTTCAGGGTTTAATTGTCCCCGCCTGCGTCTTCCAGCATATTTGAACATGAAATGAATGTCTTTGGTTTACCCCATTTGGCAAAACATGCTCACTGTCTTTTGACAGGAAGTATAAATGCAGCATGCACGGGCTGGTTGACATTTCACAGAAGGAACGGGGTAGTTCCCCTACACATGTCATGTGAGGAAATCACAAGTCAGACACAAAGACAAAAGTGCCTTTGATTCTAAGATGTCATTTTTATCCTGCTTTTCACTCACCACTATGAAGGCTGCTAGCTGGCCGCTAACGTTTAGCCCAGTGGTTCCCAAACTTTTTTTTAGCTGTGGACCTCATTTTGACATCGTGAATTTCTGGCGACCCCAGAAGAAATGTATGATCATATTTGTTATACCGTGCTGCAGGTACAAAGAAGACAGATTAGTGTACAAAGTACGCAAATTAACTCAAGTAGCCGCAGTCATGTGATCACAGCCGTCAATCAAGATGCTTATGGAAGTGAAAGAATACAGTTATTTGAGAACCAGTTACAGTGTTTTTAATCATAATTTCTTTTTTTGTCAGTCAGCTCAGGCACATTTGGGATTCTCGTGCAGGGCCGGCCCCAGAGAAATTAAGCTAGCTTTGATTGATTGTTGGTTATCAATTTGGCTCCAGTTGTTTGTGCCTGTACATTTGTCACCTCAGTGACACCGTTGATAGAAGCCATCCTGTCTCCGGTCTGAAAAACACAGACAGGATGTAAGCTCTCGGTCTAAACCAGTTCATATCTAAAAAAATATTTGTTTAGCAAGTCAAACGCAAGTTTCCTGTCAGATTTTAAATAAAAAATCTGCTGTTAGCTGTTACTGATTTATTGGTTTTTGCTCATTTTACAGCAGTTTTGAAAACTTTGGTCGGCACTTAGTTTTAGATTTTCTGCGAACAGTCAATGGATTCATTGTTTAACGTCCAGTTTGGTGTTGTAGAGACTGTGCCTTATGTACAGCCGCATCACAACATTTGACAGAAAACTTGCGGTGTGTTCTTAGAACACCGTACACAAAACCAAAAGTTTTTTACATGGAACGATATGGCTCATACCCTGTAGGTGTGTTTTTCCTACCAGAGACAGGATGTCTTCTGCCAACGGTGTCAGTGAAGTACGGTGACAGTACCAGTAAACCAAAACTACCTTTAATTGGCATAAAGAAACAGCGTGGGCTCTAGTCAAAAATGCGGTTAGCTCCAAATATTGGGAGTCGGAAACAGATTAATGTTAGCAGAAAAAATTGTTTTTAAGGTTCTTAAAACATACAAATCATCAAAAACAAAGGTGAAAGATTTCACTTTCTCTTACTGTGACCTTTGACCTGACTAAATCCCACAGGCATGTGTGTGTGCTGAGATGACACTGCTGGACGCAGGATGCAAATTGATGTGATTTATAATTCCACATAAATTTCAAACAATTTTATCAATTTCTTGGGCTGGCCTGCGGATGCATCATAGTTGTGGTCAGGGACTGATATGCAGCTGGATTCGAACCAGCAAACTTCTGGGTAAAAGATAAATCTCCAACCAGCTGAACAACAGCCAAGCAATAATTGAACAAATTATAACGTGAACATTGTTCAAGTCACATGTCATCGCTAAACCCATGATTACCTCAAAAACACTCTAAATTCCCAGCAGGCCACAGCAACCAGGCTATAAAAGAGTAGAGAAAAGTGCAGAAGAAGAAATGTGAAGCTTAAATCTACATACCGCGGTTCCACTTTAATTATTTAAACATATATGTGACAGTCCGGGAGTGCAAAAGAGTCGGAGGTGTAATCACGGGCTCGGGGAATCCTGCGAGGTCACCTGATGGAATAACTCCCTGGGTCCTGGGTTCGGTCCAGCACCACACTGGTGAACAGCGGGGTTGTGATGGGAGAGGCAGGCCTGAGGGGAGCAGTAATGGAGGGTCATGTGGTGAAAGGACAGCTGATCTGCTTACATTCCTCAGCTGCTTAGTAACAACCTGGTCCGGAACACACACACACACACACACGTGTTCATACATGTAACGGTCACTTGAGAAAAAACACAATTCCAGTAACCAGGGCAATTTCACCACATGCTGCTGTTATGTGTTAGCTAATTATGACCCTCAATCTTAACTTTAGTGTCACTAACTTAATATGGCTAACTATTAGCAACTTTGGTGTCACTTTAATTTATTTGTGGATATTATTAAATGTAACTGACTAGCGCTTTCTGCTAACATTTAGCTCTTCCATTCATTTGTGACTGACTTTAAATTGTAAAGACTAACATTTAACAGTTCCAGCAAATTTTCATGTAAGCCAAGATTTTGGCTGACTGTAATTTATTTGCTAACCATATAGTTATTTTTAGAAAGGGTTCAAACTATGTAGCCATTTATGGCTAACTTCTAGCTATTTTCTAGTAATTATAGTTGGGAACCTTGAGGTAATTATAGTTCAAATTAACCTACTTTTAGCCATTTAGCTATATTTTTGGTCATGTATTTTTGATTGATTAGGTTATATTTTAGTTATAGCAATACCAGAATGGCAATTAGCTATTTTGCTATACTTCAGGATAACTTTAAAATATTTTGCAATATTTCTTTTCAGCTTTTCTTTAGTCTTTAATTAGAATCATTTAAGTATACACTTTTCACATTCCCTAACAAACCTTTATTTACAGGGTTTAAATGTTTCAGAATTTCTTTGCTGACGTTAAGCTACTTCATTCCCATTTTTGTTTCCAGTACACTCAGGTAGGTATTTCTGTAACCTGTTATGTTTACATGTATGAAGCAAACATGTCATTACATGCCATGTGACATGGGGGGATGTGGATGCTACAAAAAAACAGTTTGAACATTTACCATTCAGCTTCTGCCGACGTTCACCATATATCTTAAAGGGGCATTAGAGGCACCAGCCACGGGACTTCCAAGGGCAGTTTCAGATCATTTAAGAGCAGACCCAGAGCAGACCCTGCTGATTCCTGACCCTGTGCAAACCACAGCAGAATACACAGTCGACATTTAAAAGCAATCAAAGAAGCACATGCATAATTTAAACTTCCTGTCTGGGCTTTAATGGACAGGTGGGACCCTGCATTACAACAAATTACAAATCAATCTCTTGATTGCTCGAATGCAGCCCATCTCTGCTGCTTGGTTTGATGTAGAACAAACAAATCATGTCTTAAAAAAAGAAGGTATCTACAACAGGCTAAGTGAAGGGAGATAGAAATGTTTAGATATAGTAAAAAATGCAGTAGTTTCACGTACGGCAGGAATTACCACAGTAAAATCCTGGCTCCTACTGAACTGAATTGTCCTGCTACCGACTATAACCACTAGGTGGCACGCTTATACAGTCTGATAACAGCCCAATTTAAATGCAGTTTAAAACAGCAGTCTATGCACCTGTACCAAGATACTGGAAAGAAAAAATCAGTCATTGCAATCATGTGACAACTAGACTCGTTTCTAAATCTCACCCACCTAATTTTTAAGGTACCAAAGCCTTTTAAGAACACAAACATTCCACTAACTTCTAAATTTTAAAGATGTAGCACAGACAAACAACGTTACCTATTGCAAATAAATTATGTGAACATTTTAAGACCTGTTTAAAAGGTCATCAGCCAATCAGCACTATTAGAACAAGGTTCTTATTTTCTCTCACTGTATAAACACCAATAAGATGGCAAACTGTCATTTAAAAGTGACCATTTGAAAAGTCTGTTTGTTATCCGCACAGACAACGCAACATATTCCGACCATGAGAGAAACAAAGACAACAACAACACAGAAAACCATGGGTGTCTTTATGTACACTTTTATTGTCAGCACTTGACTGATGGCACAGTCAGTTAGGACGGACGGAGCCAGATCACTTCTTGGTCTCCTCCTCCTTGGACAAGTTCTTGATGATCTCCTCCTTCTTGGCCTGAAGACGCTCCTCTCTGCGCTTGCGGGCCTCCTTTGTCTTGGAGCGACGAGCCTCAGCCTGGTCACTGCAGAAGAAACCAAATGACTGTTTGTTATTGTGCAATTTTAGCTAATCCCAGATGACTTATGGAGGTTATTTTTAATTAAGCATCACAGGATTAAATCTAGCATAAAACAAGCTGGACATGAGTGCAAAGAATGAAGTAGAAAAATAAAAAACAGTTTGGTTCGTTGACTTACGCCAGGAGCTTCTTGCGGGCCTTGTCTGCCTTCAGCTTGTGAATGTGCTCCATAAGAATACGCTTATTCTTGAACACATTACCCTTGGCCTTCAGGTAGAGGCTGTGATACCTGGGGAAAGCAGAGAAGATTTAAAAGGCAGAAGCTTTGCTAACATCAGTGAGCAGTGGTTGAAGTGGCCAGTGGGTGCCAGTGCATTTTATATTTGTATTTTTATGTTTCAGAAACAATTGTAGAGTCTTTTCCTCTCATTTTTTATTATCCAGTCAGAGATGTAACATATCTTTACCTTCAGAGATCACTAGCTACTCTCTGCTACAGTACACTGTCACCCTATGGTATTGTCTTTGATACACAAAGGCTTTATTATGTTAATAATTAAAAAGTCACATTGCATGTTAATTCTGCATCATTAAATCAAATGAAGCTCAGCTCATTAACTGGGGACATAAAAGGGTTAATAGGCCAAACTAAAGGTGAGGGAATCAGAGCTGTACATTGTCTTTACTAATTTCAACCCAGTAGTTATATCATTTCATGTCTTTTGCAGGCAGAAAATAATCTGATTTTAATAACAAAAAAAGCAACAAGTTCTTGAACCTACATGTGCCTGTCGATCTTCTTGGCCTCCCTGTAGCGACGCAGCAGACGACGCAGGATCCTCATGCGACGCATCCAAATCAGTTTCTCTGGCATACGGGCATTGGCTGTTCCCTTTCTCTTACCTGAGAACAAAAATCAGGTTACTACATGAATAACTTGATAAAACATGTTTTTGAAAAAAAAAACCAAATGTTTTAATAAATCAGTTAATTATTGACATTGTACGAGATCAACAAGTAACACGTGCACAAAATCAGTTCTCCACTCACCAACACCCATGTGTCTTCCCTTGCGGCGTGCCAGTGTGTTCTTGCGGCAGCGGGCCCTGGAGTGGACCGTGACAGGTTTGCGGATGATAAGACCATCCTTGACCAGTTTACGGATCTGCTGACCTATACACAGACACAAGCCAGTTAAGTTTCTGCAGTGAAAATAAAGTAACGTATACAAGAAAATGAATTTAAACCAGCATCAGTCATGACAATATCATTACAGGAACCAGCTCAGTTCAACACAGCTGCTGTCTACCATAGCTATTTGAGGACGTATAACCACATGAGCAGTTATAACACTTAGCTTGTTTAGCTCATGACAATGGTTCAATGATCTTATTTATTACCGATTTATTGATATTTAAAAAAACAGCGTTTCACATTTGTCCTAAAGTTAAAACTTTAATAAACAGACACAAAATGAAAAGTGAATGAATGGCCGTTTAAATTGCAATGAAAAGTTTATTTTACATCATGTTTTGAATATTAAAACAGAATTCATATCACTGGGGTAACAAACTGACTGAAAATCAACACAGAATTGTACAAAGAAAACTTTAAGATTTTTTTTTAACTTACGGGAGTTGGCATTAGCGATTTCATTGGTCTCGTTAGGATCCAACCAGACCTTCTTTTTACCACAGCGGAGAACGCTGGAGGCCAGCCTCTTCTGAAGCCTTAGCATGCTGAAGAAAACACAAAACACGGACTCAGACACACAATCAAATAAAAATAATACAACACAGCCTCTTAATGTTAACATTATCGAGGATCGTTTTAAACTACAAATTAAACAGTGTAGCAGTGCGTCGGCAGCCGTTCGTAGCAGAATTAGCATTTAGCTGCCAACACAACATGGCCTCTAACTTCGCTACATCGTGTTGCTTAGACATGTGTAAAAATGTAGGTTTTCAGTAATTCCATGGTGGAAACGATATATATCAACAAAGTACATATTCATTCATCTTTGCTTGGTGAACAGAGGACGCATTATGTTTATTTAAGCTACAAAATAGTGACTTTAATTGTAGCATTGACAGCGGTCCTACCTCATGGCTGCTACTTCAATAGGAAAAGGAGGATCGGAGAGAAGAACCGGAAGATACCATTAAACAGTACAGTCCATCTGTGAACCACAAACAAAACATTGTAATTACATATATTAAACATCCATAATCCGTTTTAAATTTTACTTATAAATTAATTAAATACTAAAAAGTATTTGTAGTCAATCGACAAAATATTTTTGGGTTTTTTACCGCAGACCTATAAATATTCTATACCCTTTTTGATGGTATCGTCTGCCGTTTCTACAATGCATTGTGGGTACGTTGCATTCGCTAAGGTTTTGCTGTTTTGACCACTTGATGACGTTGTCTCTAAGCAGGCGTCTTTAAACTCAACACTAGTAAATATAAAGATGTGTCCTTAAATGTACAGATAGCGCATCTTTCTGTTGACTTTGAGTTTAAAAAGTACTGTTTTCGAATTTAACTGAACTAAATAAAAATAACTTTGTCAATGTAATATGTTCACTTTAGTGACCAGGTCAAAGAATTTCAAAAAAACCTTAGGTCAAGGAAAGCCTGTCTCCACACAGTAGCAGGCTCCTTGTATAGATTTTGGACATAGCTGCCTTCAAATGTACAATTTATAATTATTATTCTCATAAAATGTGCATGACATAACACTAAAAGTGTATCATGTTACATTTATTCTATAAAATACAATATAAATACATTTATTCTATACAACATAATGATAAATCACTACAGTCTCTCAGTACACAACAAAGTAAAGACAAAAAAGTTCGAAAGCACACAAGCATAAATTATCTGCAGAGAGTTTGAAGTCCTAAAGATACACTATGAAAGTCATCCCACTGAAGGTGTGAAAGACACCCCGAAGAAAAGCAACAGAATTATCACCAACAAGGCTAGTTGAGATCTCATTAATGCAGCTCCAGGAAGTTAAAAATAACAAACAGCTAAAGCCTGAAGTGGTTCAAATAAAATCTCCAGCAGAAGGAAGGAGCAGATTCAGAACAGAACATAGTGATTAGTCCAAAACACCTCAGTGCTTCATACTTACAAGTCCAAAGCGAATGTGTTTCAGCTGTAACTTTATTTTTTGCTAGAGCTGCATAATTAAGACCTTACTTCGACTTTTCTGTGGTATTTTTTCCATCCTGCTGTATGTTCGCTGAAAGGTGTTTTTCACACAATTAGCGAGGTGAATTTCACAGTGCATCACTCAAAAGTTCAGAATGCATTAACAACAAGTTTATATCAGAGTTTGCCTTCTTGACTTGTGCGCTGCCATGTCAACCCGATATGCAACTTATCTCTTGTGGTATGGCATTTCAGGTATAGAATAGAATAGAATAGAATAGAATAGAATAGAATAGAATAGAATAGAATAGAATAGAATAGAATAGCCTTTATTGTCCTTGTACAGTGTACAATGAGATTTGAGCGCTACTTCACTTGATGCAAAACAAAGAGTAGAAGAAAAACGCTCTACAATATATCACTATATCAAGAACAATATATCTGCATGCAGGTATGACCAAAGGTACTATTAGAGTCAGAATCTCCTTATTGTCTGGCTAAAGGACAACTAGTTTATTCAAATGCACATTTATGCCAGACTATCAGTAAAAATATTTTTCATTTTAGTTAACTTTGACTAGTATGTTTAATTTTTACATACATTTTGGATTATATATTATTGGTTTTATTATTGGTTTTATTGTCAAAATAAATGTGTCTGATACATGAGTAGCAGTGTACCGTTAGTAATATTACATGTTTAAATCTAGACCCTTGAAAAAAGGTTTTGTAGCACCAAGGTTTAACCATGAAGGCTGAGACCTAATCACATGGCCTTTCAAAACATTCATTTTTAATTATAAACTGGAAGTCAGCCACTATACAGCTGATTAGTCTCATTTCTAGGAAACCCAGCACACGTTGTTTCCTTTTACTAAATCAATTTCCTCAAATTTGCCATTTATATCTCATTTCCACTTTGTCTGAACCAGGGGGAAAAATCAATTGTAACTAAATTAGAGACAACTGGAAACAGATTAAAGAATTACAGGCAAAGGCACTGTTTGGCTTTTGTAATGTTTCTATTGAAAACAATCACTAACAGCAATATTAGCACTTCAGAGTGGCCACTTATGAAGACATTTGTTAAAAGAATAGCTGGTGGGCACATTATTATTTGACCGGTTGCTTATCAAGATTACCACTGTTTCATCTCTCAGACAGCAGCAGCAGCAGAAGCAGCAGCCTCACCATGGAAACAGTGTAAGCTCACAGTGTGGGAGCATGAGGAGCACTCCTTCACCTCACATAACCCAGAAATAAAATCACCATCACCCAGTGAAGTACTACTGAAAATACTGGACCAGGAGCAGGGACAGACGACTGGAACGACTTTCTCTGTCTTCCGTTGTTTTTGTTTTTTTTTAGCATTCGAGTCTCTCTTACACTTTTGTTTCACATCTCTGTGGTTTATTGGGTAACATCGGCTCAAATGCATACAAATGAAAGTGTGACTGTGCCTGCAACTCTAAGTCTTCCTCCTGGAATAAACCAATGCCAGAATCTAAACGCTGCTGTTTCATTTTTGACCTATTGTTATGATAAGTCAATCTGGCAGTGGGAAGAAGCTGCAGACAGAAGATGTTCCTCCTACATTGCGCCTCTATATCCTGTATTGTTGATAACTCTCAGGTCATGTTTGTTCTGAAGCATCTGAGAAAATGCTAAATATTTTTTTCTCTCTCTATTTTAAAAAAAAGTTTTACATGTACATTATAAATACTCTAAAAAACTTGAGAAATGTTGCCAAAAAATAACAAACTTTGTAAGTAATCCAATGCAAATAATGCAAATCTTTATTCTCACTCCATGGAGGTCAGATCTGAGTTGGCTGGAGTCTGGGTGGTGTTTATATCCAGCCCCAACAACTCTGCCTACAGTTTCAGTTTCTTCTGTTCCTTACCAGGCTTCTTTTCAGGCTTGAAAAATACATATCAGTTCCTTTAGGTTCTTATACCAAGGTTTAATTCCAAGGTAATTGCCAGTAGTGATGAAGTCACCACTCACTGGAATAGTTCATGTCAACCATGTAAGACATGGAAGGCCTGAACATTTAGTTTTTAAATCAAATCCCAGAAAGGTATTGCAAAGGGGGTATAGCTCAGTGGTAGAGCATTTGACTGCAGATCAAGAGGTCTCTGGTTCAATTCCGGATGCCCCCTGTTCATCTTGAAGGTCTTTTTGTTCAAAATCTCAGCTTTTTTCCCTCGTTCTTAAACATTACATCAGCATACGATCACTGCACATTTAGAATGCTACTTTTTTTCTTCAGCCGTGTGACTGTTCTCTGGACAAGAGTGCTTTTCAGCTCTGACGTCAATCTTACTGAATGTTCTAATTAATGAACAGATGGTCTACTGTTGGTCAAACACTATTTATGTCCTCTGACTTGTTTGGAATGGTCACACGGACATAAAAATAATCAAGGCTGAGGTACGCACTCTCCCTTATGGGAAACACTGAAACAATAATATATGAATGAAAGGAAGGTTTATTTATGCTGGTGATAAACCCTGGTACTTTAGACATGTCTCCTACTCTGGATGAGCTGAGTACCAGCTAAATGAAACAAAAATTGTCATTTAGTGTCTGCGTATTCAGAGTCCAAGTGGGTGTCCCAGAGGACAGGGGCTGAAATCAGTGCTCCCTCTTTGGTGTCCTCGGAGGACCATGTCAACCAGCTGTTGCTGCTGCAGGACTGACGGTGACTCAACGGCAGAGACGGCTTCCGTCACAGCACTCAGCAGGGCCTCCTCCGGTCCGTCTCTGCGGAAGTGTGTACGTACGCGCTGCAGTCACACAGGAAGATCTGGTGGGTGTTCAGTCCAGAGTTACCACCTTCAATCGGATCACAAGGATTCTCTCCACCTGCCTCATATCTGTGAGAAGTGGAGGTGGATGATTCAGCGTTCATTGTTTATCCAGGCTCACTCAGTCGATCGCTCTGATGTCATCTAGGCCGTGTGACTCAAAGAAGTTTGACGTTGTCTGAAAAAGGCAGTTGAACTGTGTGATGTTTGATGTGTGTACTGTACAGAAAAGCTAGTACATTCTCATTTCCAAATGTTTATCTTAAATAAAGGACTTATTTAGGAAAATAAATAACACATTTTACTGTTTTCCCTTCCTTCCATTACACTGGGTAAAGTCAGTTTGTCAGTCAGTGAATTCTGTTTCGTTTGGTGGTTTCATGGTGTAGCGGTTAGCACGCCTGCCTTGCAAGCACTCCTGGGTTGGATTTCTGGAAGAACCACATACATGGCGCCTCCAGGGGGGCGGCCTGTTGCAGCAGCCCAGCTGTTAACACAATAATTTCCCCAGTGTGGGATCAATAAGGTTTATTGAAATTGTTTTAGACCTGTGTACTGTACACGTGTGTATCTGTGTTCATGGGTGTTGAACTATTTACACAAGATTTTTTCTGTATGAGAAGGTTTTTCAATCTCAAATTCACAGACGAGACCAAGAAAAAGACTTGACTTTCTCTACCATATTTTCCCCTAGTCCCAATATAAGGTTCCTGGGATTTTCTGAGGCCAGCCTGTCCAATACCGTGTATATAGGTCCACGGCCTTCGTCACATTTCCATATCACAGCACATCCAGGATCAAAGAGCGGCTGCTCTCTGGAGGAAGGGTCTTGGTGTACATTAGCTCATGGCCATGTCACTCCTTCAGTATGTGGATAGATCAAATAGGAGGTCTCCTTCTCCTCCCCCGCTGCTCCGGCAAACTATCTGTGAAATTGAACAGTTCTCACATCATTACAACCCACCCGTGGCCCTGCTCTCAGGATCCCAGTGTGGGGCAGCAGTGGGCTCATCTGTCATCTGTCTGTCCACACTACCCACCATCACCAGGGCTCTGCTGTCCCCTACTTGATGAGTGAAGGTGGGGTCTGTTCAGCGGGGCGTTGACCACCAGCTCCCAGCTGGAGTCTGTGGGGCTCAGACTGGACTGAGGAACGGCATCAAGGTGCAGAAAAAACACAGGAGTGTACCGGAATAAAGGCGACACTGCCTTCAAAATAAAAGCACGGCTTCAATTATCCCCGGACTTAGCAATTATGAAATTTACGTGTATCAGTTGTAACGTACGGTTTCATAAAATCTACAGAATATGAAAAAAACGAGTCACCATAATGTAATTTATCCTTATAAATTAAATTAAACAGAAGTAGATAGTTTTATGGAATTACAAAAAATGCCTTTAATGACTGAATTAGCACTGATCTCCAGTGTTATGCTCCAATGTTATCCTTAGTAAACTTGGGTCTGATTTGATGAGGTGATGGACCACATATTCTGGCCACATAAGGTACAAACGTCTTTGTACAGGTGGTTAACCCACCACAGAATTGATGAGAGGGTTCTGCCTCTCATCAATTCTGTCTTGGAATATTACATATTATATATTATACATTATCTTGGAATATTACACGTATTACAGGTATTTCTGCACTTTGAGTTTATACTTATTCATAAATGTATAGTAGTCACACAAAAAACAACTAATATAAATTAAAATATTTTTGATAATGTTTAAATTCCATTAAAATAACACATTTTTAAAATTAAAATAAAACCTGACCCACTGTAGTACCTTCCATTGATGGTCTATGCTAAAGCACAATAAAAATGTTAGCTAAGCTTTGTGTTAGTCTGTCTGTGTGTATGTGGGGGTGTTTTTTCCCTGTTTTTTGTATCTATTCGTTCGTCATCATATATTTTAAATAATATAAATGCATTATTTTTTATTTAACGATATTAAATATTGTGTTGATGTTAGTAAGATGTTTAAAGGCTTTTCTCAGCTGGTATTTTATTCTGAAACGTTCGAAGGTGCGTCATAACGCAGACTTGACTATGGTGTAAAAGCCTGGTGCGCTAGTGTGTAACGCTATAGGCTGGAGGGAGGAGAGGAGAGGGAGGGAGGCAGCTGTTGCCATTATTCCAGGAGGCAGCTCAGATACATCATCCTCGCTGAAGCAGAAAAAAGACGATGAGGCTGTCGACTCCATCACACGAGAAGAAAAACTGAACCTACATTTGAAAACCAGACACAAACAACAACAACAACAAAAGTTAAATCAATGGTACAGAAAAGTAGTATGTCCAGGACGCCTTCGACCTCAACCCAGGAGATCCAAATGGACATGTTCGACCATCATCCACACACACAGGTAAGAAAAAGCCGAGAGAAGAGCAGGTACTGATCTCTGACCGTGGTTCGTTTGTTCTTCAGTCGCACTGGAACGGTTTCACTCCTGGAGACTAACAGGTTGTTCGTCTGTTCGGGCTTTTCACCTGAAAAACCGACAACGGAGCTCAGATTAGAAATCCTTATTATACTATTTATACTTATATGACACGTAGGAATAAATGTATTATTATTATTATTAGTAGTAGTAGTATTAGTCGGCTTCTACAGGAAAAATGGTAGGGATTTTGAACAGGCTGTAGGTTAATATTAATTAATTTTCAAAAATGATGTAAAGTCTGTACATTTATGAACGTGCTATATTTCAGGGCTAGCTTTGATCTACTTCTTGTCAAACTATGGCTTTATTTTCTGCTACAACGTAGTTATTTTACAGCTAAGATTCAGGATATTATTTACTACTCATTATTTTTGTTTTAATTTTCGTTATTTTTTGTAGTTTTTAATTTATGTATTTATTTATATATTATTAATATTGGTGTTATTATTATCTAATTTCACAGACCGACATTGTTAAAGGGAAACATCATCCAGGGGACCAGAATATTTGTCTTTTTTAAGATAATGACTCAACACACAGACACTCCTGGCTGGTTTGGTATTTGAAATACCAGCTGTACTGTGGGCCAAAAGTCACTTTACATCACACGCAATTACAGCTAATGCAAGTCTGACAGTGATCAACAGTGTACTTTGTTAACAGCACCAGTGTCTGTCTACACATTTTAAACTTCTAACAGCGACAGATCTACTATTAGAAGAAAAAACGACCGTATACGTCAACACAGAGAAAACATGATATTTGACATAAATATAAAGGTAAGATCATAATGTTCATCTCTAAAAGAATAGCTCGTTGGTTTTATAATGTTGTGTAAATGCTAACAAGTTAACAAATAATACATTATTTTGCAAGAAAATGATTAAAATAAATATTTAAAGAAGGATTTAAATAGAGAGAGTGTAAAAATTAGAAAAATTTGGAAGGAAGAAAATAAAATACATTTTGTTAAAGGAATTCAAGAGGGACAGGAGAGTAAAAGAAAAGGTGGAAGGAAGAAAGGAAGAATAGAAAGATGGGAGGAATTAGGAAACTAGAGAGAGAGAGAGAAAGGACGGAAATGTTAAACACCTCGATATAGTCCTGGAAAAAACTTATATATTATAACTTATATTTTACCGTTACCTTTAGATGAGTATATTTGTACTGTAATATATTCACCAGCTCTTTATGAAAAGTCGGACCACATCACAGGCCACATCTGATCCAGGGATGCAGTTTAAACACCATTGATTTGATCGATCATTAACCGTGTGGATACAACACAGGATGGTCTCTCCGTCAAGATTTCTCTGAATCAGATCAAAATAAAATCTTTCCATCTCTCAACTGTACAGTCATACTGTAGTTCTAATTGCTTTACTGCACAGGTGTCAAACTCAGGCCCGGGGGCCAAATCTGGCCCCTTGTGTAATTACATTTGGCCTGTGAGATCATAGTAAATGTGTACTAGTGCTAGCATCATTCGCTTTCATTAGTGCCACCTTTAACTGGTTAACATTTCTTCTTTAAAATTGAGAAAATGAAAAAAAAAATCACTGCTTTGGATTCCATGTATAGATATTTGACATTGTGTTACAACAAAGTGGTTTTCCCACTCTGCTGTTCTGTCATCACAGGTTTTACTGTTACCATTGTTGTTATCACATGTTATCACCATTTCCTCCTGTCAGACACAGGGCTGCTGTTGACACGCATGCACTACAGTAGGTAAGGAGAGAAAGACAGTGTCTGAAGACAAGAAAACCACTAGGGGCAGAATATGGGTCATATGTTGTCCGTTAAGTCATTAACTGAAAAAATGTTAGATAACCGATCTAACGGTGGATCTTACAGGTGTCCGTTGGAGGACTTGCAAACCTGATTTTCACAGCCATTTCTTGGTTGCTGGAGTTTTTCGACGTCTGATACCGAGGCAGTTTTAAAGAACATGTTATCTAAGACGCCTCCACCTTCATAATTCCAAGTTGGTGAATAGACGCTCCATTTATACACAGACCAATCGCTTGTTCACATTTCGATCTTTTCACAACCACAAATAAACTGCGCCTTTGGGGATGTGACATGACGTGGTGGGCATGTTTTGTCAAAGCAGCGTAAATGGATTAGAGGAGGCAAAAAAAAAAAGATGATGAAAATATCTAGAACAAACACACCCACACTGAGCTCAGCCATTGTCTCTACAGGGAAAAAATGAACGCTGCTCCACAGACAACCTGTGCTTTCTACCATTCCAAGTCCTGCTCTCTTGTCTTCACTCCCACTCCTTCTCCTATAGCTCTTGTTCTTTATCTATCTCCTTATCCTCCTCCTCCTCATCATCAGTTCTCCAGAATTTTCCTCCATCCTGTCTGGGTGTCCCACCGTCTTTCTCCTCTTCTCACCACCCGACTTTGTCCTTTTTTAGAAATAAGATCTTCATCAGCTGAAAGGCTTTGGTGAGAAACAGATTAACCCCCTCACCCCTTTGTGCTCGGCAGCAGGAACTGCTGTACAGTAGTGTATGTGTGTGTATGGGTGTGTGGTGAGTGTGTGTGCTTTCGGCACCTTTGATCAATTAGATATAAAGTTCATGCAGAACAGCAGTTGGCCATAGATCTGTAAAAACTAAGAGCAGGCTTATTTTGAAATCACATGCTACATGCTGAGGCTAAAGTGTATAAGAGAGATTTTTGCATTAGCCTGTTAGCCTTTTACTGACACGTTGGTGGTTGGCTAGTTAGCTAGTACTCAGTATTATGTCTAGTCTCTTCACCTGTGGTCGCCACAGCTGGAGTCCTCATGTACATTTCTACTCTGAATATGAACTAACCTGGGATTAGAGACCAGAGGGAATCAACCTGTGAACCTTCATCATCACAGATGGTATCTCTATAACGTTACCCTTCTAGCTCTTTGTAGGTTTTAAATTTAAAAAACTAATATATCTTCAGGATTGTGGATTTTCTGCGGTATCGGTTTCCTGATGTATTTATAATTTTTTAAAAAATAACTTACTTGGTCTTATTTGACCACTAGAACAAGCCAAGACTTCTTTAAAAAAAAAACCCAAACAAACCATGAAGCCTTGAACACCCGCGGAGCTGTTTTTTTAAGATACTGTTCTGCGTTGCTGCGTGAGTTCAGACGATGTGCTTCATCCCATGATTACTAGAGTACAGTAGTGTGTTGTGAGTGTTATTATCCCCTGTGGTCTTGTGTTGTTTTTCCCAACACTACACACTACAGGCTCGTAAACCTCCTCAGCTTGATTGGTTAAGAGGCCACACCTCCCACGTGCATTGTGAGCAGGTCCGTTTAAAATAAATGCCAGGAAAAATAACTTTGAAGACACATCACGTTGTTGTGGTCAAAGTGCTTTTACACTACAGTCTGTTCAGCCCTTTACATTGATTCGCTGCATAATTCATTGCGTCAGTTTGCACTGTTTCTTTAATCACACATCTATTACTCACATATATTACCGTTCACACACATCTGTTCCAAGCAGCTGCCTGGAGCTACTAGGGCTTTGGGGTTTTGCCTAGAGACCCAGTGGCATGAAGCACAGTCTGGGATTTAACCTTTAGAAAAGAACCTGCCTTGCCAACGGAATTTTGTTACACAGGAATGATCATATCTGAGGTGGAAATGTTACTGTGTATAAATATATGTGGACACAAACACACACAGTTACAGTTTACTAACACACAACCTATAGGAGGCCTCCAAACTCCGCTTCCGTTTTTGGAATTTCCCTGCCATCTGTTGATCTGTTGACCCGCTGCTGGCATGGGGCCGGTTAGCTCAGTTGGTTAGAGCGTGGTGCTAATAACGCCAAGGTCGCGGGTTCGATCCCCGTACGGGCCAATCTCTTTTGTGGTTCCATGCTGTAGCAGTTAGCACGCCTGCCTTACAAGCAGCGAGTCGTAGGTTCCATTCCCAGTGGAACCACATACTAGGTGTCCCCAGAGGGCCGTCTGTTGCAGCAGACCTGCTGTTGACGCAACAATTTCCCCAGTGTGGGATCAATAAAGTTTATTTAAAAAGAAAGAAAGATATATTAACATATATCTTAAAGACAGGTAAAGGAAAACGATCAAAAGGCAAAAACAAAAATGGCCTACCTTTAAATTCTTTGAAAGTTAAACAAATACCAAATATAGTTAAAATTGTATTGTTAGCCAAAAGTAATTAAATATTAACCTACACATAGGAATGCTGACAAGAACGAACTGAGAATAAGGACAGAAAAAAAACATTTGTTAGCTCTGAGCTAGCCCAAAAATTGCTTTAAGTAAAAAAGGCAAAAAGTGCTAATTCAAAGAAAGTCAATATTATACTGTGGGATATAATGTATTCCATATTTTAGAGTCTTGTTTTAACTCAGCCCACCTACATGTAATATTACATATCAATACCTCAAGATTTTGTAACAACGTCCTGCTGTGTTTCCTTTTAACAGCAGTTAATCAAGTGCTGCTCAAAAGGTTTCAGGAAGAGAAAAACAACCTCTGATGAATACGGTTGGACTTGTGTTTCAGGAGCAGAAGTGTGTAACGGATTTGTTTTATGCTCTTTGTTTGTGGACTCTGAAAACCTCTCCAGAATTTCTGGAGTGTGTGTGTGTGTGTGTGTGTGTGCATGTGTGGTTTGTTTTTGATGTTGGCACCAGTTGGTGCTGGTATTGCGGGTCGTTTTTGTTTGAAGGCAGGACTGCATTGCTCATCTGAAGGTCTCCGACGGAGCCGATATGTGCGAGATGACAGTGTGAACGCAGGAGGCGTCACTGTTGGCAGGTAGTTACCCCTGTTATCAGTAGCAGAGTTAAGGTGTTCAGACTTTTGGGTTTGGAGCATGAATCCAATTATGGGCAGTGTTTGGATGTAGTCGGTGTGTTTGACTGAGTGAGTGTGTGTACCAGGGCTGTGTTTGTGTGAGGCTTGTTTATGTATGGGAATGTTCCTGTTGCTGTGATTTTAAAAATGAGCCGCGCTGCGGTAAAGTGTTGATTGCTGTCAGCTTACTGCAGGAATATCACAAGTTCAGGTTCCAGTGGTAATCATGGTTTTTGGGCAGGATGTACCAGGAGGTCCTCTGGGGTTCACAGACCCCATGTTTAAGACCACCGCTCTACCTAAGAAGCTGAAAAAAATAGCAGAACAATAGTGTGTCCAATAAGTAATAAAACAAAGATTACGGTGGAAACTACTGACAAGGAGACAAGCTGGAAGTGATTGTTGTTGTTTTTCTTCTTCTTCTTCCTCCGCCCAGTATTGAATGGTGTACTTTTAAGTTTTGTATAATATTTGCAAGCTAATATTGTCTTTTTTTAAAGCTAATAATTAGTATTTTCTCCATTTCTCCACACAGTTTGCTCTCTGGCATTTCAATAAAATAATAAAAATATAAACACTCATTAAACTCAAATCTCAATTTTTGGAACTCTGACTATCTGTCTGATAAAGAACAGAGCTGCTTTCACTTACATTGTCTGGACATTTGACCCTGAGCTCCTGATCATTTCTGTCCTCTCTTAGAGTCACTGTAGCTGTCTGCTAATCTGTGGTACTTTTTTTTTTACCTCACATGGTAGAGAGAACACTCCATTTCCAGTTGGAGACAAAATGCGATTAGTGTGCATTGCGTAACCATAGCAATGTGGGTAGAGTGGGACCATAATGCGATGTGTGGCCTCTGCCCAACCCGGATAGGCCATTTACCAGGGGGGGCTGCCAATCAGATTAGAAAGTCCCAGTTTACATCAGAACATAAAAAATGATCAGTAATGAAGATGCTTCATGGACACAGAGACATTTTCTCTGACCCGCTTCCTCTGTGGTCAGTAAGACCTGCCGCTTTATCTCTGGTTCAGTCAGACGGCCGCCTCATGTTCACAGAATATACTATCACTATAAATCCGTCCCTAGAGCCGTCTGCACCCATGTTCTCATGTCCTTATAAAACAGACCTGTAATAATGACAATAACTTAACATGTGTTTTCTCTATTTTTCTTTCCAAATTCACTTCCCCACCGTCCTGTCTGGTTCCAGGGGAAGTATGCCAAGAGAAAGGGACGTTTCAAGCGCTCAGATGGAAGCACCTCCTCCGACACTACCTCCAACAGTTTTGTTCGACAGGTAACCTTTTACATCAAGAAGCTGTGTGGTTCTGGTTAGTTTAACCTAACCCTCTTTTCACTTGTCGGTGTCATGTCTTCCCTTCACCTGTGCTGTCACAGTCTGTTCTGTATCTGCCAGGATGAAATGACAGAGATAACAACATGGTAACAGTAAAACCCCTGTGGCTGCAGCTACACTGTCACTTCATCAAGTCACTGGTGCAGCCAGGAGACATAGGCACAGATTCCCTCAGACAGAACAGGAAATTAACCTTTTTTATGATAAAAATTTCTGAGCCATTCTGTGAAGTGTCTAGAGCTACAGAGTTATATTTTTAAAATGTGGTTTTGTTTCTTTTATGCTTAAGCTAGGTTTATGGTTCCTTTTATCATTTCAGGCTAGCTTATATGCGAAGCTATCATCAAATATTTCTTGCTATATCTCATAGCAACTTCTGACAATTTTAGTGTATTTTCACTGCTCTAAGCATTCACAGTGGTCCCATAGCTCTTGCCATTTTTTATATAACTGTTAGTTATTTTATTTAAACTACATTGCTTAGTTACCTTTGAGTTAATTTTTTTCACTAATAAATGGAATAAGTGGTGTCATCTGCATAACATATAATTTTTTTTTTCTTTAAAATAACGAAGTTAACTGTAGTAATAAAATAAAAAGCACATATTGCGAGCTACAACCCATACTTGCTCACAAAGACAGTGGTGGATTCTCATTAAATACCAACCTGAAAAGGCCAGACCTGTTTACAAGCTAAATGAAGAATTTGACGTTGTTGTAATTTCCCTACTGATACTGATTATAATTATTTTGGTATATGCCCAAAAAATCCCAAAAAAATCCCACCCACTGCTGCAGATGTAGAGTCATTGATTGGA
>NC_024323.1:3972192-3984517 GCF_000523025.1 Cynoglossus semilaevis | reverse complement strand
CTGGATTTTTTTTGCCTTGAACAGATTTAAGCAGGAGATGTTGCTCAGCCAGGAACATCTTTTCTCCTCAGGGAGTTTACAGGAAGGTCCAGGTTTGGAGCCTTACTCTATGGACCACCGCAGCACTCCTTGTCTGGACATGACATTTTCCCAAAACCCTATTGTGTTGCAGCCAAGTCATTTTGCCAGTTTATTCTGACCTCTTCATTTGTGCTGAATGACATTTACCTGTTCACTGCTGCTGTAGCTTTAGGGGAAATGACTTGAGGAAAATATTCTATCCCTGTCAGTGAACATGCGAAGCTGGAGTCTCTTGTGGTTTCTAAAGGTTAACTTCAGCCGTATCTACTCGCATCACATTTTCTGCTGCCTTATCTTATATCAGCTCCGTGAGTCAGACTGCTGGAGGCCCACATGCACCAGGGCCTGCAGGTCGGCCGGGTTCATAATCGCTCACACTCTAGTAGGAACTCATTATCCATAGAAGGGATGATTTAACACTTCCTGGAAAAAATATTCTCCATGTCTCATACTAGTTCGTCTCATTACACGAGGCAGTAGTAGGTGCTGCTAGTTTGTAATGACTCAAAAATATTAATTTAACATCTCAGCCGTTAAGTATTAAATCTTTATTATTGCTTCTGTCGGAGCCAGGAAATAGAAGAGACTCAGGGCAGAATGTCTGTTGAACGTCTAAATGTGTGTTTGAAAGTGAGTAGAACATGTCCTGCTGAGCTTCCAAAGAACATAGGGCTCTGTATGTCATAACTGTTAATACAGTCAAACACTGTCACCTTCAGCTCCGGCCGAGGTCTTTGACACATTTTCATGGTCTCCAAACCACGTCTCTACTCTCTCGCCTCCGTCCTCTCCAGTACTGTGTACCGTCGCTTGATTTTGATGGATGGATGTGGGTTTATATACAGTAGTTCACAAATAAATACTTGTAGTGTTTGTTCTCATAAACATGGATGAGTATTATATCAATAATTCATATATATTAAAAGTATTTATAAATGGTAGTCCTAAGGTAGCATCATTAGCCATGTTTTTGTTAATATAAAGCACTTCATGTGTGCTGAGAGCTAAGCTAAAACTTGTCTAAAGATTTATCCAAAAATTCACTCAACACAATGAGGCAAATGTATTTAAAGGATAATTTATAAGGATAGTTTATAACTGAGACTAATAGAACAAAATAATATTAATAATAATTATTAATATCCATAATGTAAATTTTAACAGTATCAGTGCTTGAATTACAGCCAAAGAAGGACATTCTATACTTCCCCTGTGGGCTCCTTTTTACATAGCGTTTATTTTAGCCTGAAGAACTTGCATCAGAGGCCCATATAGGCTTTACAGTCTCTCGCACACACCCACGCAAACACAGCCACTAACCAAGCACACTCGCACACATGCACATGTGCACATAGAGACGAGAGCCACAATCATCCAACGGTTGAGCTGGCTGGTACACTTGGCCTGGTTTCCATGGCGACTATGGCCACTGAATCTCCCTGTGTACAGACACAGTGGGATGTAGAGTGGGGAGGAGGGTGATTTCAGATGTGTGTGTGTGTGTGTGTGTGTTTGCTGTGTTCAGATGGTAGACGGTGTATGCTGTTTGGTGCTACAGTACAGTGTGGTTCTAGTACAGCTTGTTTACTGTTGGTTTGTAAATCCTGGAGTCCAATATTAACATGTTCTGTCTTCGGGGTGGTGGAGACAGACACTGTTTGCTTCTGCTCAGCAACAGCAACAGGTCTGCAGTCGTCCCACAGACACATTTATCATCATTACTTTAAATAAACATTACTTCTATAACATTGATCCGCTTCATCTGGTTTAGTGCTTCACAGGAAATGTACAGTAGTGTGCTGCGGTCATCAGTAGGCGATCAGGTCATCATAATTATTTACCAAGGAAAAATTGAGCTGTTAGTTTGCAGAGAAGCAACTAAAATAATAAAAGTAGAAAAAAGTATGTGGGTGTGATGTAGCGGTTGGCATAAGGCTGACACAAATGATTATCCTACCTACCGTATTATATCATTACAGTTGGTCACTCTCTAACCTGCTATGCAGATGTGATTATTTATGTATAAGTAAGTCATCCTAAAGAAGTCCAATTTTCACAGCGTTTGCCTAATAATTATACCTCACATGTAGTCAGACTGAACCAAGATTATCATCATGTCAGTGGAATGGTTTTGACTCTAGTCCATTAGTATATAACAAAGTATAACAGTAATTCATACAATATAGAGTGCAGTGATATTACAGATTATTGCTTCTAAGAAGCGCCTGTTCGACAAAAACGTAATGAAAGATTTCAACTGAGGCTAAAACTAATGACATGTTCTTCTCCTCCTCTGTCCTTCGCCAACAAATACCCATCTGTTTACGTAGATAACTTATTAGTATTGTGTTATTCTAATAGGACGTTTAATTAAAATTCAAATCTCCTCCAAGTGAACATGACTGCGTTGTAATCAATTATAGTCAGCTGCTAACCATGACAAACTGTCGTTCATAGGTGGCAGCCACGAATTAGACCCTGCAGCAGTGAATTAGGTCACAATTCAAATCTTTTGTGATGACGAGGAGGTGAAAGAGGAGCAGAGGTAAACCCAGACTCTGTAGTGACGACCTGAGTCTTCCAGTCACTCCTGCCACCTGAACCAGTTGCCGTTGTGTTCGTCGGGGCTAACTAGCTGCTAGGCTAGCTCCTCTTCTTTATTCAACCCCGCATGTCGCAGCTGTCTGTCTTTTCATCAACAACAAACATACAGTATGAGCAGAAGGTGGTCAGGTTGGTGGCCATGGAAAACCAATACCATCGTGTCAAAGGTCTCCCTCTAGTGGACAAATTAAAACCATCTCATAATCCACCATGAGAACCACTGCTTGCATAACCACACCTACTGTTGTAGAATGTCTGTTTTTCTACTTGTAGTGAAGGGAGCCCAGGTATAATAACGTGACTTGACAAATTCTCCCTCCTGTAATTCCTCAGACTATATTTCACCAGCTTTACAAAAGCTTTGTCAAGGATTAAGAAGTAGCTGTGTTGTCCACAAATTTCTATGGAAAGAAAAAAGTGCGGAAACCCCTTCAGGTGTCAAATATTAGTACTTAAAATAAATTAGCAGTTACAAGTCATCTCAAATTGAAGAAAAATAAGAAATATACTATGTGTGTATATGGCATCTAAATGTATGCTAGAGTTAGCTAGAAATTAGCCAGCATTTCTCTTAGCCCAGTAGGACGTTGCTAAATCCTGTTTAAATTTATTATAAACACTCAGCTAAAGAAACCCTAAAAGGTAATTATCCAAAGAATGAGTGGGCCACATTAAATCTGTTTAAGTGCCACACTTCTCCCCAGACCATTGAACATGGCTGTCATATGTCGTGTTTATTATTCATATATACAGTTCGCTGATTGAATTTAATCATTCTAATGCTTTAAGGCTAAATTAGCGGTTTTGTGCAGCGGCTGTTCAGGAGATACACGAGAGTCTCATATATTGGAGTGACAGTGACCTCGCTGCCTGACTTCTTTTCTTGTCCTCCTCTTCTTCTTCATATCTCCGTTAATGCCTGGTCTGAAGACCTGCTACACTGGTCTGACAGCGACAAAGATCCAGGGAATGGTTTGAAAGGAATAAGCAAAGAGAGTGACAGCCATGTAGAGAAAAGAGAGAAGGGGAGATTTCCCTGGGCACTGCCCCTGCCCCTGCCCCTGCCCCTGCCCCTGCCTTCTCTCACGTCAACCGGGGCATTGAATGGCTGACGGCTACATACCAAGCCTCCTTCTGGGTCTTAGTGTGTTCACGTCCCTGTTTCTGTCCGGCCAAGGCTAAATATATTTCCCCAGTTTGCAAATGTAGCACAAGTCCTGCAACCTGACCCCAGCCCGGGCCCAGCTCCCTTCCTCTGCACAGGGTTCACGTTCCTCTGGGCTGTGGAGGTGGAGGTGGAGGTGGTGGTGTTGGTTGGGGGTTAGGTGAAGAGGGTGGGCGTGTGTGTGTGTGTGTGTGTGTGTGTGTGTGGAGGTTAAGAGACGGTCCTCCTGGTTTCACACATACTTCAACTCTTCCCTGGCTTCTTCTTCCTCCAAACACGCACACACACATGTACACTTGTGCACTTGTCGGACACACAGGCGCACACACACACTAGTGGCCTCTATCTGGCTTGGACGCACAAACGCGCACGGACGAACGTGCACGCGCGCACATAACTGTGCGGACTTTGGCGCTGCCTCCTTGCTTTGCCGTGGAGTGGCAAGCGTGGCAAACAGGGTATGGAGAGGACAGAGAGGATTCAAAGGCCCGTCCCGGTAAGGAATCATCTACAACCTGCTGACTTTTTTTCTTAACATCTGACTGAACTGACATCACTGGTGCGTTTGTGTGAATTTAAGGTGTGACTTTTGGAAGTTCAGCAGACACTTTGTGTCATAAGCGTCACTGATCGTGTTCTGATCGTGCTGAAAACTCTGTGTCAGTGTCTCTGTTGGTCTCCGTGCTCCCCCTCTCCTGACTGTGAACTGTGTGATTCCATTTTGGGTCGGCCCGCTGCAGCTGCTGGAAAGGCACTGCGTTTTTAATTAGACCTCCAGCCCCGCTGCCTGCTCTCTGCCTGTTGTTCTGGGCACTTCCCCCGGCTGTGTGGCCATTTCAGGGGGCTTCTGTCACACTGTCCACTGTCCCAAAACAGGCCTCGCTGAAACACAAGGTCTGTGCTGCGGTGTAAATATACCCCAGGTTATCATTCAATATGAGGTCAGTAGTAGCATTAATGCTATTAAACAGAAATGATAAATTATTAATTTATCAGGTAATCGCCATACCATAAGTATTTATTACCAAAACGTTCAGACTTATTACACTGATAAAAAACTAGGAACTTTTACCTAGTTTGACAATTCAGTGATCATTGTCGTTAGCTAACTTTCAGCTGTTTTTTGGTTTGTTTCCTAGTTGAATTGCTTGGTGTTCATTTGATATATTTTAGGTCAAGGTTAGCCACATTTGTTCTAGCAGATGTTTAAGCTTGTGTGTGTTTTACTTGTTTTTTTTTTTCGGCAGTTACGTAGGCTTACTTTGAGCTACTTCAGTAGTATTTCCTGGTACCTTGTGATAATATTTGTATGGGCTGAATGAACAGTATGATTTTTCATATAATTTTGTTTTCTCTTTCAATGCTTTCAGGAGCCTAATGAATGAAATGTGAACCGTTAGCCTGGTGTTGTCTACTTCAAAATGCTGAAAAGTGAAATAATTCATTAGGCAAAAAATGTCTGTGTCTGAAATGCAGTTCTATGTATAGTACTTAATTATAGTCTTTAACATCAGAAGAGAAGCACTTGACTCTCTGGTATTTTTATGTCAGATAAGTTTGGACGCCTCAGCGTTAGAGCGTCCACCTATATGTCCCAAAGCTTAAGACTAAAGAAAATATTCAAGGAAATATTGACAAATTGTGAATTTATTTTTCACTTCATTAGTGGTTGAATAATTTAACATTGAGTGAAACAACAACACTGAACACACTCCTGGTTGTTGTACTCACTTTTAGCCCGTTTGTTACAAAAGGAAGAATGTGACTCATCTTTCTCGTCATTTGAACACACAAACACTCGCACACACACACACACACATATTGTCTATCTGGTTGCCATGACGCTGCTTTGACAGAGAAAAGGAATATGGCCATTTACAGCCACTGGCCATGAGCTACAGACAGGAAATGTGTCCTTTGTGAAGCCTCAGTTTTGTACGTCCTCCCGTCCTGTGACACATATTTCCCTTATTATATTTAACTGCACCGTTTTTGTCATAAAGTCTTGTTTAACAGAAACTGATCCTGCATGTGAACTGAATATACAGTTGATTACTAACGCTTTCATGTTTCTGGCTCCCAGCTGGTTCAAATAATTGCCCTGTCATGGAGGCAATTCCAATTTTATGAAGTTGTTAAAATTCAAAGAGAAAATGATTCTAACATCAACCCTTTTATCCAAATGATACTGCGCCTTTAGAAAATCGGATGTCTAAAAGAAAGGCATTTGAAATGGAGGTGAAAGATTTGAATGTGCTGATATTTATAAGGAGTGTCAAGAATGGACGGGATCGATCAGTGAACATGTGACGAAAACAGGTGATGATGGTGTGGTGGTGCAGAGATGTTTGGTCGGCTTTTAATCCAGTGGGAAAATAGTGGACAGATTTAAGGATTTGAAAAAAATCTTCTTTGGTCTGTAGGAGTTTTTTTTTTCCATTTCTGCTGTGGAATATGCTTAATTTAAATGAATTTGTTTTAAGATCTAAGTGGAATAGAAATTTGAGTTACAAATCTGATTTCTAAACATTTCACTTCCACCTATGGCTGTCAGTCAGGTAATTCATAAGGGCGGTGTTGTTGTCTTTGAGGCGTGTATTTTAAGAATATAGTTCATAATTATAAAGTACAATAGAAAGCACATACACACCAGTTACAACTATGACCCTGTTTTTGAGGGGGAAAAAAATCAATATTTCTTTTGAAATGAACATGATGTCATGAATCATCTACTGACATCTCAGAGCCAAAAAGGCTGTTGACAAATGTGGCTCAGTCTTTCTTGACCCACATTGATTTTCTTCTTGTCCGTTTGAAAAGGAATGACGCGTCAGAAAACATCTTGTAAGTTTATAAATACTAACTAAATGTATACTCATTCATTTACTGTATCACTGAAAACATGTTTTGCAAGGCTCAATGTGGCTAAACGACATGCTAGCTAAATGAGCTGCGTGATAGTGAACCTGACTTTGTTGTTCATGGATATATTTTTTGCTGACTGTAGTTAGCGTGACTATCCAAAATGTTAGTTACAGTATTTTATACAGCGGGAGAAAAGATTTAGCTGCAATGTACTTGTTCTTATGCTCTCTCCAGCTAGCATAGCTTTACAACATGATAACTACTGTAAACCAGATGAACTAAGGTGCACTGGGTTACTGAGTTCTTTTGGCAACTGCGGAGTTGCATTTTGTTGTGTCACTGCTAGGTGTGTTAGCCTTGAGGGAATTGACAAATGCTTTATTATCTTGTTCTGCTCCCATTTAGTTGATTACATCTTTACGTCATAGTTTGGATTTTACCGTCTGTAACTGCAGTTTTACCCACAACTAATTTGCCTTCAATGTATTTTTAATGTTATTTTTATTCTTATTTTATGCAGAAGAACGGTTACTATGACACTTGTGGGGTCTGTTGCACTGCCAATAGGAAAGCAGCTCTGCCATCAGGTGGTCTGCAGCTATTTTGAACTGGAACTTAATGTGAAGTGAAGCAAGAGGCTAAATTAGAGGCACAAGGCATCGACATCAGAGAAGAAGAAGAAGAAGACGAGAGGGAAGTAAAGTGAAAACAACATTTATGTGGTTTCAGAGAGTAAAAGGTTATTGATCAGCTGCTATTTTGTCTCTCGCTGCCTTTCTTTGACTGGATTTCTCTTTTTATTGACTGGTGCATCTTTGCCCTGATTCTCTTTGCTGTTGCTCCTTTGGTCTTTGGTCTTTTCTTAATGTAAACCAATCATTAAATGACACAGATGTCCACACATGCACAGACACATACAGTGTGATGGCTAATTCCACCCACTCTCCCTCTCCCTCTCCCTCTCCCTCTCTCTCTCTCTCTCTCTCTTACGCTGCGTTTCACTTCATCACTGACCTCTTTCAACAATACAATGGCCCCAGGACTGATTCAGTGTAATTGCCCCATGAGTGGGGTTTCTTAACTATCACTTATTGGGTGGTGGTGTTGGGATGCACCTCTGTGCTCTGTGATGACTCAGACCAGTAAGTGGAGGTGGCTGTTGCCGTCCTCATTAGATGCCGTATGACACGCACCGCATCAGTGTTTGTGCTCGAGTGGGATGGAGGCACCGCGCATCCCACTGCGCTCCAGTTTGAGCAAATGAGACAGGAAGGGAGGAAGGCGTCACCTAGGAAACAGGGAGTGTCTGTGTGCGTTTGGTGGCTCGGCACTCTGAAGCCTCGGTGCGACAGGTGGCAGAGCAAGAATCAACATTTGTGTTTGTCGATTCAGTTCGTATTATGACGACATGCATGGACGGCGAGCAGAGGCGAGCGTTTATCACACTTTCTTGCACGTGTAAACACTAACAGCCGCACAGATGCTTCACTCCTATCACACATGAATAGCTTGTCACTTCACTTCCACTCAGAAATAGCTCTCTCCACATGTCCTGTCGAGCAGGATTTGGATCCGAGGAATCACACCTCTTCACTTCCATTTTTCAGTAGATTAACATTTATTCAACACTGGTAGTTTTTGAACTAAAGAAAAAAATTGTTAAGCCCCATTTTTATCTATGTCTGAAACGCTGGAATATAAAGAACAGAAATATCATCTTCAATCATCTTGTGGCTGTTTTGTCTTTATTCACCGTAACAGATAAGCTGCCTTCTAGATTTCCACCTTTAACATTGTCACTGAGTCTTCTGTGTTATCTTTAACTCTTTTTTAATAATGCCTGTGTTGAAGATTCAGCAGTGTTTAAAAATGAACAAGCTGCCGGTAATACGCAGACAGGATAAGGAGAACGTGGAGGTTTTTGTTGTTACAGTAGACAGGACTAATGACAGTGTGATACGGTGCAGTTAATGCACTGCGGGGGTTCCTGAAGGGGGCAGATTAATGAAGTAGAACTTAACCAGCTGTGGGTCAGGAAATCATAGAAGCAGAGAATAAGAGCAAATGCAACAATAGAAATACCTATTTATTAAAATATAATTTATGTTGTAATTTAATTATGAGTACCGGTAGTTAAACCATTACTTACTTCTCAAATATGAATAATTATTAAAAAAAATGCCAGCAGCCAAAAACTACAGCCAATTGTTGTTAAATAACAATGCGTCACTTCATGTATTTGTGAGATTTTTTTTTCTGTAACATCTGTGAACATTGTCCCTGAACAGGAATGCAATCCTGCACAGAAAAAAAACAACAAATATTTACAGTTGAGGGTCATGTACTGGAACTGCAGGGACAGCTGTTTTTGCTTGTTTTTAATAATAAAAACAATTTCCATACATACATTTTATATATATATATATATGTCTCACAGCTAAATTCAGTAAATGATGAGGATCAGGGTTTCAGCATCATAGTAGTGAAGTAAAGGAGAAACATTTCTGTTCATAGATAACATTTTCTAGTTGCAGTGACCACCCAGAGAGCTTAACACCACAGGTTCTGCCATCTACAGGTGGCAAAGACACTCTAAGATGTAAGACCACTGCACTGACTACGTAGTTGCAGTCACAATACAGTAAATACTTTTAGTGTGTGGTCTGAATGTAGCAGGATGTGAACAGTACAATTAAGATGACAATTCCTGAGGTCGGTGACAGAACTGGGTATCAGGCATAACTGCTGAGTTGGCAGGAAAATTCAATTGTTAACAGTTTCAGGACGCCACAAACGGTGCTTCTGGGATTGTGTTTCTCCAGGCTTCAGACTGAGTCTCCACCCTGTCTTTGCATACAATGTTTACCCATCGACAAATGAGTCATGTGGGCCAGATCATCCGTCATAAGGCAGTCTGTAAAGCGAAAGCATCGAACCACCTTGGTGCCTGACTAAGAACTTGAGAGCGTTTTTGGAGTCTTCATAGTTCCTATAAATATCACATTAGCTTAACACAGCTTCTTACTCACGAGATACGTGTTGTTCTCACGACAGGCAGACCATGAATACACCCGTTTAGAGAATTCATCGTCATTACATATGGTTCATGTCATCTTTGCTTATTCTCACCTCTATTTTAAAAACCTGAACCTAGTGACTCACTTCTTCTGCCTGGCACATTCAGCTGTCCACATTCTTGTCAGCACCTCCTACAAAGCGCCAGGCAACATGTCAGCTGAAAGCCTGAAAAAAAAAAAAAAAACTGCAAGTGCAGAACAAGTGGGATTGTTATATAAATTCGAACACTCTAACACTTCAGAAGTTCAGGCTGCCTCCCTCACTGCGGCGCTCCACTGAACAGTACAGTAGGCTGACGCCGCAGGCTCAAAAGAGGCTCAAGTTTTTATTGTGGTATGGGAGTCTGGATGAGGGTCATCGGCAGAGAGTCAAGTTACTGTACATGAGTGGTGGATGTGTTGGAAACTGTATCCACTTCATGAGAAATTTATATCTCCACTAATGTTATAAACAGTCCTCAGGCCTCCAGATCTTTCTGTCTTTCTTTGACTCACCCACACAACAAATCTTCAGTAGTTGTGTGATTTAACGTGTGGCCTGACTGACACCGCAGCGGAAACACTGGCCCGTCTTCATACGTCCTCTCAGATTTCACACCGTCAGCCTTCATGCAATACTTGAAGGCTGTTCGGACGCGGCCTCTCTGCGATTATTTGAGCTATGCTTCACATTGGGGTCACAACATAAACACTCAGACACTAAGATAATGAGCAGGTATTTGCCCCCGGTTTTATGTAGACATTTTAAAAGTTGAACACAGTGTTCGGGATGTCATTAATTGGCTGAAGCTCGAGCACTAATGACTCCAACACAAACACAGGGGTTGGTTAGCATGTTGTCAAATGTCAGAGCTACTGTAAAGTAACTGTAGCTGAAGTACAAGGTTGAGACGAGTTCCAACTGTCAATTAGACTTTGATCGTACGTTGGGCAAATGGATCCAACGTTAGGTCTTTGACCTTTGACCTTAAAATAAGATACAAAAATGTGAAAAGTGCAACCGAATATGATGTTTATGATAGGAAGTTCGTTAGCGACTTGTTAGCTTTGTTAGCCGGTTGTAACGTCTCCATTTGTTCCTATGACATTTATATTTGAATAGTTTGAATAGTTACCAAATGACAATCATTAGTTTCCATGAGTTAAATCATTTTGGATTAATGCAAATGGGATGAAAGCCTCTATCTAAAAGATGCTCATCCTGTATGGTTTACTAATGCATGAGGGTTTTGGTCGTCTCGTCCAGTGTATGTGTTCTGCAGATGATGAAGTACTTCCTGACAACCCAACATGCATTTCCAGCCCACAGTTTTTCCACGTCTGGCTGACATTTGGAACTAATGACACTAAATTCCCTCCTCGTACAGTATATGGTGTGAAAAGGTCGTCCAATGTTGATATTCCAGCAACAAGACAGTAATGGTCGATGTGTGGTCCATTTTAGGTGACTGATCCATGACACACATCTTCATCCTTTTGCTGCAGTTTCTAGATCTGTTAATGGCGGAGTGATATCGTTTTTCATACGCCTCATAAAAACCAAAAGATCAGTGGTGTTACTGGTCGTCCATTAGCCACAAATGTGCAATTTGTTTTTGCCCCAAATGGAGTCTGTTTGTCATTTTAGTTCCACTCAGCACTCATCCAATCCCACATTGAAATGTGGGCTGGACCATAAAAACCTGGGCCACCAATATTCAGTAAGACTTAGTTACTCCAGGATGTCTTAGGGAAGATTATTATTACTTTGAACAACTCAAAAAGTTGATCGTGTTTTAAACGAGTCATTTTGTTGCCAAATGTGTGTAGCCTTAAATCACCCTCATAATGATATGTATGGATGAAGTGGATATTTTTTGGCTGCTGTAAGGATGGAGCCTCCGTTGATTTGTTCCTTAACTCAAAGCCCCCACCTTCCATGCATCTGCTCCTCAACTTGACAAAAACGTCTTCTTCATGCTTTTCCAGGGCTCCGCAGACTCGTACACCAGCCGGCCGTCGGACTCTGACGTGTCTCTGGAGGAGGACCCCGAGGCTCTGAGAAAGGAGGCTGACAGACAGGCACTTGCCACACTAGAGAAAGCAAAGGTCAGAAACTAACTGCTGTTCTCACTGTGGGGTCAATAGACGTCATTGTTGCGTAAGATTCACGTCAGTATCTAGTGATTTGCGCCTCTTCGCCAGAATCACGTAGACACTGATCCCTGTGAAATCTGCCAATCAGTCCTTAACGTGTCACTAACACGTCTTCTTCTTCTTTTTCTTTGTCGCTGCTGCAGACCAAACCAGTGGCGTTTGCTGTGAGGACAAATGTGGGATACAACCCCGGCCCGAGCGACGATGTTCCTGTGCAGGGCATGGCCATATCCTTTGAAGCCAAAGACTTCCTGCACATTAAAGAGGTTTGGATGAACCGTGGACTAAGACAGAGTTTTTACATTCAAGTGTCACACATCCTTATACTGGAGAGGCAGGAAAAAAAGAATCAATATTAAATATAAAATTATATATATATATATATATATATATATAT
>NC_024323.1:3943292-3954918 GCF_000523025.1 Cynoglossus semilaevis | reverse complement strand
AAAACTGCAAGTGCAGAACAAGTGGGATTGTTATATAAATTCGAACACTCTAACACTTCAGAAGTTCAGGCTGCCTCCCTCACTGCGGCGCTCCACTGAACAGTACAGTAGGCTGACGCCGCAGGCTCAAAAGAGGCTCAAGTTTTTATTGTGGTATGGGAGTCTGGATGAGGGTCATCGGCAGAGAGTCAAGTTACTGTACATGAGTGGTGGATGTGTTGGAAACTGTATCCACTTCATGAGAAATTTATATCTCCACTAATGTTATAAACAGTCCTCAGGCCTCCAGATCTTTCTGTCTTTCTTTGACTCACCCACACAACAAATCTTCAGTAGTTGTGTGATTTAACGTGTGGCCTGACTGACACCGCAGCGGAAACACTGGCCCGTCTTCATACGTCCTCTCAGATTTCACACCGTCAGCCTTCATGCAATACTTGAAGGCTGTTCGGACGCGGCCTCTCTGCGATTATTTGAGCTATGCTTCACATTGGGGTCACAACATAAACACTCAGACACTAAGATAATGAGCAGGTATTTGCCCCCGGTTTTATGTAGACATTTTAAAAGTTGAACACAGTGTTCGGGATGTCATTAATTGGCTGAAGCTCGAGCACTAATGACTCCAACACAAACACAGGGGTTGGTTAGCATGTTGTCAAATGTCAGAGCTACTGTAAAGTAACTGTAGCTGAAGTACAAGGTTGAGACGAGTTCCAACTGTCAATTAGACTTTGATCGTACGTTGGGCAAATGGATCCAACGTTAGGTCTTTGACCTTTGACCTTAAAATAAGATACAAAAATGTGAAAAGTGCAACCGAATATGATGTTTATGATAGGAAGTTCGTTAGCGACTTGTTAGCTTTGTTAGCCGGTTGTAACGTCTCCATTTGTTCCTATGACATTTATATTTGAATAGTTTGAATAGTTACCAAATGACAATCATTAGTTTCCATGAGTTAAATCATTTTGGATTAATGCAAATGGGATGAAAGCCTCTATCTAAAAGATGCTCATCCTGTATGGTTTACTAATGCATGAGGGTTTTGGTCGTCTCGTCCAGTGTATGTGTTCTGCAGATGATGAAGTACTTCCTGACAACCCAACATGCATTTCCAGCCCACAGTTTTTCCACGTCTGGCTGACATTTGGAACTAATGACACTAAATTCCCTCCTCGTACAGTATATGGTGTGAAAAGGTCGTCCAATGTTGATATTCCAGCAACAAGACAGTAATGGTCGATGTGTGGTCCATTTTAGGTGACTGATCCATGACACACATCTTCATCCTTTTGCTGCAGTTTCTAGATCTGTTAATGGCGGAGTGATATCGTTTTTCATACGCCTCATAAAAACCAAAAGATCAGTGGTGTTACTGGTCGTCCATTAGCCACAAATGTGCAATTTGTTTTTGCCCCAAATGGAGTCTGTTTGTCATTTTAGTTCCACTCAGCACTCATCCAATCCCACATTGAAATGTGGGCTGGACCATAAAAACCTGGGCCACCAATATTCAGTAAGACTTAGTTACTCCAGGATGTCTTAGGGAAGATTATTATTACTTTGAACAACTCAAAAAGTTGATCGTGTTTTAAACGAGTCATTTTGTTGCCAAATGTGTGTAGCCTTAAATCACCCTCATAATGATATGTATGGATGAAGTGGATATTTTTTGGCTGCTGTAAGGATGGAGCCTCCGTTGATTTGTTCCTTAACTCAAAGCCCCCACCTTCCATGCATCTGCTCCTCAACTTGACAAAAACGTCTTCTTCATGCTTTTCCAGGGCTCCGCAGACTCGTACACCAGCCGGCCGTCGGACTCTGACGTGTCTCTGGAGGAGGACCCCGAGGCTCTGAGAAAGGAGGCTGACAGACAGGCACTTGCCACACTAGAGAAAGCAAAGGTCAGAAACTAACTGCTGTTCTCACTGTGGGGTCAATAGACGTCATTGTTGCGTAAGATTCACGTCAGTATCTAGTGATTTGCGCCTCTTCGCCAGAATCACGTAGACACTGATCCCTGTGAAATCTGCCAATCAGTCCTTAACGTGTCACTAACACGTCTTCTTCTTCTTTTTCTTTGTCGCTGCTGCAGACCAAACCAGTGGCGTTTGCTGTGAGGACAAATGTGGGATACAACCCCGGCCCGAGCGACGATGTTCCTGTGCAGGGCATGGCCATATCCTTTGAAGCCAAAGACTTCCTGCACATTAAAGAGGTTTGGATGAACCGTGGACTAAGACAGAGTTTTTACATTCAAGTGTCACACATCCTTATACTGGAGAGGCAGGAAAAAAGAATCAATATTAAATATAAAATTATATATATATATATATATATATTAAATGTTATATATATATATATATATAACATAATATATATACACATAGGAAACTTCACCCATATGTTTATATATATGGTAAACTAAGTTTTATTGAGCTTTCTTTTATTTAGCTTAGCCATATATATATATGTATATATATATATATATATATAATGTGCCGTTGTACTTCAGGGAAGCATTACGGCGCGCTAATGCTAAAGCCGTGCCCTGGGAACGTGCCTCACTAACGTCTGCTTCCTAATATGTTCTTAATACAGAAATACAACAACGACTGGTGGATCGGGCGTCTGGTCAAAGAAGGCTGCGAAGTGGGCTTCATTCCCAGCCCGGTCAAACTGGAGAACACCCGTCTGCTGCAGGAACAACGGATGAGACAGAACAGACTCAGCTCCAGGTACAACGGAGGAAAAAGTGTTTCTGAAAGTACGACGTCAGCGACAGAAACGAGCTCACTTGAAAAGCTTGGTCACACATGAGTCGCACTTCACCCGCTGGGCTCTCTGAAAACATCCCAGAATAGACTAAATCAGAGTGGTGACTCACTGTATTTATGCAGATGTATTGTACACTTACAAAGTTTGTCCCTGGGTTTTTAAATATTTGGGTTTAAAAAGTGCCATGGTAGACTGAACTGTACAACACATAAATCATAGAATATGATGAGTAATAAAAATACATAAAAATACAAATACATGTTCTCTCCATATTAACAAAGAAGAAAATGGGGAACAAAATGTTTTATATTTCAGATTTTGTTTTTATTATTAATTATTAATAAAAATAATACAATAATATTTAATAAAATTATAATTTGCATTTAGCCTTGTTTTGATTGGCTCTTACTTCAGTTTGACTGTTGTTTGTGCTAACTTCTTAAATAAAAATAAAGAAGTAATAATAAGGGTAAGATTAAATATAGAGAGATAAAAAATATAAAATTAAATAATAAATAATGAAGACTGTTTCTCTGTAATATTTCAGTCTTTTTATTGCAAAATCAATGATAATGTGTCATTTTTACAAGTTGATAATTTTGCCATTTTCTTCCGCAGTAAATCTGGGGGAAGCTCCAGTCTGGATGTTGCAACAGGAACCCGCAGGCCCACTCCACCAGGCACAGGTGAGGTCACAGGTCCGAGTCTCGGTCCAATCAGTCGTCTGTGGGTGTGTGTTCATGTAGGCACCGGTGCGATGCTGTCAACACGGGAGCCGGTGATGAAAGAGGGGATGTCACTTGGATGAGGATGGTTTTAATTGGCTGGTTAGTCAGGCATGATGATGAATCAGACCTCGTGTCAGTGATTCACCGGCTGAAGTGAGAAAGGTCTGGGGAGATCTGCGAGGACGGGAATAGAGCTGAGAATGAGCCGCACTCGTTAAACTCGATAAGTCAGCCGGCGTGTTTAAGAATGATTAGGACGTGAGACACAAAACGGTACCGCATTTCCAGAGAGAGGGATCTGCAAAGTACAAAGATAATTACTACTTTTTTTTTATTAATAAATCCATCAGAGTTGCTGAACAGAACCTGATACCTGTTAAATGAAATAATTCCATCTGCCTCGCCATCTGCTTCATTTGGAGCTGTGAAATGAAAAGAGTGAACACTAATTGGTTTTTGCTCAGAGAAGTAAATGATTAATTTTGTCCATTTAGTTTAGCAGCAGTGAGAGACTTGCAGCATAGACTGTCTGATTGGAAGTAAATAAAGCAACCTCTGGTTTAACTCTCTCACCATCGTGGCGTGAACTGGAGACTTTATTATACTTTTAAAATAGTGCAGTTTACAATCAATAATTGCTGTTTTTAGCTGATCTTAATTAAATGTTTAATCCTAATCCTAATATTTTAATTAAAAACGAGATCCAGTTTCTCCTGCAGGGGGTGCTGTTGGGCCCTTCATAGTTCAATAACTGTATAATATTACAGTTAACATTTAGCTTCGTTTGGGCTACATTTTGGTGTCTTAGCTAATTTAGCTAACTTATTAGTTAACTTTGGTTTTTTTTTACCATTTTTGTTACTTAGTAACTATTGATTTGGTTGAATTTTATTTAAAAGTTCGTTCATTTTAGCGCTGATCTTTTGACCAATTGTTTGCCTTTAAGCAATGTCTTCTTAATTTAGCTCGCCTTTTGAATAAACCTTTATCTTCTAAGCTAATGTTTAGACATTTCTCGATATCTAAGCGTCCTTTGCTCAAATGTTAGCCATCTGTTATCGCAGCTAGCATTTAGCTATTTCTGAGCTATTTCTTGCTCGATCTTAGAGAGTTATCACTAAACCTGTCGTCTAATCGATTTAAAGGTCACTTCCAGATATTTACAGGTATTTTGCCCCAGCCCCCCACTGTTGCTGATCCTGACTCACCCGCACACACACCCCCACACCTCATCCATTCTTCTCATTTCCCTCTTCCTTCCTTCGCTCCTTTCCTTTTCTGTGACCAGTTCTTTCACGTTGGCTCTACTTTTCCTCTCACACGCTCTCTTCTACACCAGCTACGTACCATGTGGTTCTCCAGTCTCCTGCTGCTGTTCTCAGTTAAAACCATTGCTGACTCTCTCTGTGTGTGTGTCGTCTCTTGCAGTTTTTCTCCATGCCTTTTTCTGAATGCATCTCTTGCTCTCCTCTCTTTATTTTCTCCTTCCCCCATTTTCTATTTTTTTTCTTCTGTTGTTTCTTTAAATTCTCTGCCACTTCGACCTGTCCTTTTTTTTCTTAACCCCTTTTCCGTTCTCCTCCCTTTCTATCTACACCACCCGCCCTCGTCCCTCATCAGCTCATGTGGACACATCCACTGTGACCATTGATGTTGACCCCCTCGACCTGGATGCCGAGGAACCCCCTGAGTCCCAGGGTGACCCTCGCTCCTCCAAGAACATGTCAGGCAGCGTTACATCCCCTCAGGCCAACACCCACCGACTGCCTTTCTTTAAGAAGGTAACATTAGGGACTGTGGTCACAGCGTCTCTCCTAGCAGTGACCCCCTCCCCCTGATCTGCACTCCCCCCTTCCTCCCACTTCCCTCTGATGTGATCAGGTCAATCTGTCCTTCCACTTTTCACTAACTCACAACTGAACCGTCCAGTGTCCAGTCATGTGACGCTGAGATATGTTTGGATGTTTGATTCTGAGACTTTGAACTAACTGACTCTGAAATGCCTGATGCTGCTGCTGCTGCTGCTTTCTATCAATCTGACTCCACTGAGACGGTTGTATGTTTTAACTCCGATTAAATCAAATCAACACAGCTTCTCTCCAGCTTCTCACACCTCCAGTCCTAACCTGTTGATAACTAAATGTGCTCTTGTGTTTTGTGCTTTTTTTTGTCTCCTTTGGCCTGTTGTGTGTGATGACACTGTAGGTGGCCCAGCTAAACAGAAACAGAAGTCGGTGAGTGACTTTTTAACACTAACCTCTAACATTTCAACGCACATCCGTCTGTTGTCCTCTTATATTTTCATAGCTGCCTCAGTTTTTTCAAACTTGATTAGATTCAGATTCAGCTCGCTCACAGGTGCAGCGTTCAGTGCAGGGATCCAGGTGTGAATCAGAGCATCTTTTTCAGTCTAATTCAAGTGACAGAAGCTTGAAACGGGCAGTTTCGTGCTTTTCAGCTCAATGATGATAAATAACTGCTTCAACAGCAGGTGGTAAATGAAGTTGACATTTGAATGTGGAGAGTTAAATATGTTCTTGAATGTTGGAAAGAAAAGATATGGATTATTTTTTTAAATATTAATTTTAAATCTTCATCATTGAAACCTATGGCCAAACATTAACATTTTATTAAAATTTCACAAATTATTTAAAAAATGAATTGATAACATTTTCAACTCTCCCTGTATACATGGTAGATTAAAAAACAGGAAAAGCCAGTATTTAGCATCAGTAGCTACATCCTTGAGATTATACAAAATTAGCATAAACCCACGTTAGCATTAGTATTGTGACACACTGCTGCAGTACAGGCAAAGCGTCCATCAGTTTGTCATGTTCACCGTCCACATACAAAATGAGTCTCTTAACACATTAAACTGCTCACTGAGCTCACAGTATTGACGATGAACTTTGTTGTTACGCGCTCCGTTTCATCTCTGCCCCCACACAGACAAGAGCCATTTAGAAACTTTTGAAATTTGTATTTTTAGCCCGTGTGAATACAAATGAGGCGAAATGAGCTTCCGATGCTCTGCTTTATGTGATGTAATGTAGTGGAACAAGGCACTTGAGCACTGCCTGCTGCCTGAAGAGCTGCATGATACACACACACACACACACACAGGAGTGGGCGAGCACAGAATACAGGTCTAAAGGGAGAAAATTGTGAAGAAAAAAAAAATCCTATTTCACAGTGACATACAGTAGAGGATGTGTGACAGATGCTTGTGGAGTCTCCATGGGTGAATCACTGCGTTCATGATTCAGAATATATGTAGGAGCCACAAGTTTGTGTGCAGCAATATGGATCAGCGTTAGTGCGTGGGCGGGTGGTTTTTAATTTTCCCTGTAAAGAGAGGCAGAGAGAGAAAGAAAGATGAAGTCAAAGGCTGTAGGTGTTTTTCTGTTGAATCGCAGTTTTATTTTTACGGTTAAATCCTGTCTCCTTTTGTAAGAGCACAAAACAGTCAACAGTTAACACGAACGTACCAACATAAATGCTCGTCCTACATATACATCAAATTATATTATAAATGAAATGAACAGGAACACATTTTAAAAAAATGTTTAAAGTGTTTTTCACATCAAACTTGTTTGATTAATAATTAAAAAGATACTTTGAGTTTGTTGTCTTCTACAATGACATCTGTATAAATGTAATAGAACACAGTGATATAAAGCTCTATCAGTAGCCACTAATCACAGTCCATTTATTTTGACCACACTGTCTCCAGACAGAACCACAGAAAGTGTGAAAGATGACGATCTTTGACAAAGAGCGCCCCCTGTGCCCAGAAGTCAGTCGCTTTAATTATGGACACTTTATTATATGAGGCTGCAGAATATAAAACAGGAGTGAGTGAGTGACTGTTTCCAGTGAGAATATCAATCACCTCCTCGTGACGGTCATGTGCACTGAACAAACTCACGTCGTCTGAATCTTTTCCATCCGTCAGTGACAGAGCTGAAGGAGGGCCGGGGCTTTCTGTGTTGATTAATGATGATTTATGTGTTCAGTTTAAGTGCAGCCCTAAATCAGTCTTGAGTTTTTGGGAGGTGTGTTCCAGCTCGACATGACGGCAGCTCTAACAGCTGGTTCACTCTCTCTCCCATACATAGATGGAGCATGTTCCTCCCTACGACGTGGTTCCCTCCATGAGACCCATCATCCTTGTAGGACCTTCACTCAAAGGCTACGAGGTGAGGAAGTTTATCCACAGGGCGAGTCACACCATCAGGAGAGTTTCTGTTTCTGTTTTGTTTTAATCACATCCTGCTCCTTTGCTTCATCCTAAATGTTTTTTTTCATACTCTAGGTCACTGACATGATGCAGAAAGCACTCTTTGACTTTCTCAAACACAAGTTTGAGGGAAGGTAAGAACGAAGACTGAAAACAAGGCTTTATTTTTTTTTAAATCAAAGGGCACTCCACTAACAAATGATGCTCCTCGTCTCCGTTCCAGAATATCCATCACACGAGTCACAGCGGACATTTCCCTGGCCAAACGCTCAGTCCTCAACAACCCCAACAAACACACCATCATTGAGCGCTCCAGCACTCGCTCCAGCCTCGGTGAGATCACGCCGTTTTCTCCTTCCTCGTGCTCCTCGTTACCCAAAAGTGCAGTTTCAGTCCCACTCAGGTTCATTATGTCACAACTTACTATCTACATGTGAATGTCCTGTGTTTCATATCAACTATAATTTACTTTGAGGATGGAGGATGGATGGATGGATGGATGGATGGATGGATGGAGGATGGATGAATGGATGATTGTATAATACCTTGTTATTCAACAGTTTACAATATCTCCAAAATTACTGCAGGACCAGAAAATTAAATCTAAAAAATGCATTTGAATTTGGTGCAACGCCTACCTTTGCTCTGACTTAAGATGTAATGCGTCACCCTGGTTTAACTGAACTGAACTGAACTGAACTGAACTGAACTGCTCAGACCTGTGTGAACTTAAGGCAAGGAGGAAACTGATGTTTGTATAGCTTTGAGAACCGCCCACAAAATCAATGATTATTACATCACTGCACACAAGAGTTCCTGAACCTCATCAGTGACTTCATAGGTCTTAAAATGCTTCTTTTTTTTTTTTGGGTTCACCCGCTGTATGTGACATGGACTGACCCAGTGAGGCGAACTTGATGTGTCACTCTTTGTCAGACTGGTCTATGACAGCAGCCATGTTTCATTCATGATGTCGTGTCATGACTGTGTGAAAACAACACATCAGATTCCTGAACTGGTCTCCTACTATTCAAATCTCTTATCCCCAACAGTTGACAGGGCTGTAGCGTTGTGTTAGCCAGTACAGTCAGATTTTCCCCTTATTTATCCTCGCTCTCACTGCCTGAGTCTGATTTTCCTTTCTCTCCTCATCCTGTCTTTTTCTGCCCTTTTTTACCCATCTTCCCCCGTTCCTCCTCCACCATTCATCTTCTTCCTCCACTCTCTTTTGATTCAGACGTACTGGGTACGTATGCTTTCCTTCCAACCAAACAATGACGCCCTCCACCTCCCCTTGTTTTCCTAACTATATTCATCATCCGCTCATACATAGTTTGTCTTGCTTGTCTGTCAGTTTTTCTCTGTTCCTCATAGTTCTTTGTGACAGCCTGAAGTCTCAAACAAAAAGGAACACAACAGAATCCAGAGCAGGAACAGATCTGTGGGAGGGGGAGGAGGGGAGCGGGGGCGGCTGGATGTTGGCTGTCTAACTCTGTGCAGGAACGAGGAAGCAAAAAACACACACACTGCTGCACACTGTGACCTGCCATGCTGCCTCTGCGATGTACTAGAATTACTCAGTTTGAGCCATGATAGTAATCAGTGTCCAGGTCTGCATGGAGGTTAATGGACAGGTAGCCTGACACTGAAGGAACATGACCTGCAGACTGAGATCAGAAATAAGAGACAGCTGGCAGGGGGAGGGGGGGTCCTTTTAAGTCTAGGCTAAGCTAAGGGACGTTGATCTTTAAAATTAGCTGGAAATAGACACAAATTAGCCTTAAAGGCTACATCCAAAGTGTTTAGTTGTAAGCAACTGGACTTATTCTTGGAGCTTGAAGGACGTTTTCGTTCGACTCTTTTACACATTGACATGTGACTCCATGTCAAGTAGAAAAAGTAGAAAAAGGAGTGGTCTAGAGCATTGTTTCCCAAAGACTGGGTCTCAAGAGATTTTTTTTTTTTGGGGGGGGGTCGTCTCACGTCATGTTTCCCAGGAGTTTACGAATAATGTGTATTGACTTGGGTCGTGAAGGTTTGTGACTTTTAAAATATGGCTCCCCAGAAAAAAGGTTTGGGAAACACTGGTCTAGAGAAGTACAACTACTAGGGTTCAAGTTCCTCAGCTGAGGAACGAAACTTCCTTCAAGATCCAAGAAGAAGTCCAGTCGCTTACAACTAAACTCTTTGGATAACATGACCTGGATGAATGAGAATCGTCACAGACTTCATAGCTTTAGGTCAGCCAGAATATATACAAATAATGCACTTAAAAAGCCGTCGAACAAGAGGAACAATAAAAACACAGCCGTCCACAGACTGGAGTGGTTTCTAGCTGATAGAATACTCACTTATTTACACAGTAGTTCTAACAAAAACTAATGTCCCACCTTTGTGTTACTGAGGTGGACTTCTCCTTTCTTTGTTTTTCTTTCTTTCAGTTTTTTCTACATTTTGTGTCCTTATTGTTATTTTTCCGAGTGTTCCCAGGCATCTCATTCTCAAGTGCCTCCTTCATTTGCAAGTTGGAAGTACAAATTATCAGAAGCACATGAGACAATCATACATTTCAGAAGGTGGCAGAACAGAATGATGCTGCGCTGCTCCATTTAGCTGTGCATAAATGGAACGTTCACACTGTGATCCAGTCATAAAACCTGGAAGTGTTCTTTTCTAAAACGTCCACATGCATGATGAAGTACTAACACATCAGTTTTATGTAGAGATGTTGCTGCTGTTTGACACCTGGACGCAAATAGAAAATCACTGTTTGTTTGTTTGTTTGTTGTATTCACTGGACATTTCTGTGTCCCGGGCCTGCAGCGGAGGTACAGAGTGAGATCGAGCGTATCTTTGAGCTGGCCCGTACCCTGCAGCTGGTGGCTTTGGATGCAGACACCATCAACCACCCCTCTCAGCTGGCTAAGACCTCCCTCGCGCCCATCATCGTCTATATCAAAATAGCCTCACCTAAGGTATGAGTGCAGAGGCATTGGTTGGTCGGGGTGGGCCAAAACTAAGGATGGACTGGTTCAGTATTAGTTGGATGTAGAATGCTGCCTAAACATTCAAAGATAATTTAGCACATTTAATGTCTGCTGCCATTTAGTGCCATTAACAGCAATTGCAGTGAATTTGTTTTAATGCATGACAAAACAAAGATTGACATCAGTCGTTACCATAAAATACACCAGTGTTTAGCCGGCCGATTAAGAAAGCCCAGCGGGCCATATCTGGCCCACGGGCCACAGTTTGCCCTAGTCTGCTTTAAGGTATGCATGTAGACAATACTTCTTTTTTTATTTTTTTAGCAGGGCTGTCAAAGATTTAAATAAAACACAAACGAATTTGATTAATCGCAGGGGATCTTTGGATCAATCATGATTAATCGTGATGAATTGAGATAAATCAACAATCCTAAATCTGATGATATTTCTGGAACCTTTACAACCTTACTTGAAGTGTTAATGAGTAAGGGGCTTTTACTGTAAAAAAGAAAAATCACAAACATCTGCATTTGTTTTAAACATTAACAATTTCAGAAATGGATGTCGGTAACAGACGCTGTTACTAAGTTAGAAATTGCATAAGCATGACTTTGTCTGCCAAAGTCCAAACCTTACCATAAGGTGAATCAGATTATGGCTGAGCAACACAAGTCGTTATCTAACTTTTCTTGGAAGGTGTAACAACTTTACTAGAAATAATGTTATTGTCTGAAATCGGTGTTCCCTTTATTTAATTTGTTCTTTCTCACAGGTTCTCCAGAGACTCATTAAATCCAGAGGCAAGTCCCAGGCCAAGCATTTAAATGTGCAGATGGTGGCAGCAGACAAGTTGGCTCAGTGCCCACCTGTGAGTGCCTTTCTGACTG
>NC_024323.1:3899665-3942860 GCF_000523025.1 Cynoglossus semilaevis | reverse complement strand
AAGAGCGTTTTGGTTTAATGGAAGAAAAAACCCTTTTTTTTTCATTCAGGAATTGTTTGACATCATCCTGGATGAGAACCAGCTGGAAGACGCCTGCGAGCACCTGGCTGACTACCTGGAGGCTTACTGGAAGGCCACACACCCCCCGAGCAGCAACCCTCCCAACCCGCTGCTCAACCGTACCATGGCCACGGCGGCTCTGGCTGCCTCCCCTGAGCCCGTCTCCAACCTGCAGGTACAGGTGCTGACCTCCCTGCGCAAAAATATGGATATGTGGCCTGACATGGACGGTACTGCTGTAACCAATGAGGGCAAAGAAGCAGAACATGCTCTCTAAAGTCCAGCAGAAAGAGAGAGAGAGAGAGAGAGAGAAACCAGGGGGACACTCCGGCCACTCAACCTCAGTCTAAACCCAGCAGTCTGCTCTCTTGAGCCTGAAGGGGGGAATCAAACCCTGATCACGGTGTACATAGAAACACAATGTAGATGTTAACTCAGTTTAAAGGTAGAGTATGTAGACACGATGCATGTAGTTACTCCTTCTTCCCTGCAGAGGGTGTATTGATCAGTTTGAATGCCCAGGTAAAAAAAAAAAGAAATCTAATGTTGGGAGTCAGCCAATACATTTTTCACAAGACCAAGTAAAGCATTTTTTACATTGAAGGCTAGCCATTGCCTACCAGATCAAAGTCATGTCTCATCGCTGAGCCACACTGACACCTGCTGGACTCTAAAATCCTTATTTTAAAATACCTTAAATTACAATGTTTGATAGCGAATCTTAAAATGTTATTTCATTAGCTACATTTTTGCCTTTACATCAGGTTCTGCACATGGACTGGTAGTGCATTAAAATGTATATAAGATAGGATAACTTTGAAATGATTATTATTACTATTAATATTTCTAAGTCTTACATGCTCTACCTTTAAGAGATTTAGGCAGCATTTTCATGTGGGTCACACATGGGTTTACTTGGGCTGCTTTGTAAAAATTAGAGATAGGTTACTCCTCCCTCCCCCTCTCCCCCCCCAGCCCACATATGGGGCCCACAAGAAACAGGTGGACACACCATTTGGATCGGTCATTTACACCCACATCAGTGCTGCAGTGAAAAATCGCTGGCTCAGGAGATCCTGGTTCCCACATCTGAAGTTTGTCAACACCTACGGTACGAGCAAAATACAAGGTCTGTACTCCGAGCAGCAGCTGATCCTTCATTACCAAACCAGTGGAGGCTGCCCAACTCAAAACACACTGGATAACCAACACAGCCCCTGGTTCTGAGCACTGAGCCCCCCCATTACCTCCCCCCTCCTCATCTATTTCTCTGTAATCATCAGTAGAATGACAACTGCCCCCACCCTGCCCTCCTTCGTCCCAGGGCTACTTTTTCAAGCACTTTTCATTACTGGTTGAGATCGAGTCCAGTTTTGCTGTCCTCCTCCTCCTCCTCTTCCTTCTCCTCCTCTGTGTTGCCATGGTACCACCCCTGAAAACAGCAAGTCATGTCCGCCTCTTCAAACAGAAACGCTGAGTTCGGTGCCTACTACTGCTAATACTGTGTTCAGTACTGCTTCAATGGTGGTTTCTAACAACTAAATACTAATAAGAACAAATGGATTCTGGGCTAATTCCTGAATATCTTTCCCCCGTAATTGAGTCTTTAAAACACTGCAGTAGCATCGTTCTGTCTGCATTATCAAAAACAAAACAAAAACAAGTCACTTTATTGGTACTCTTTATTTAGAGTACTTAAAAGTCTTAAGTCTCCCGTCAAAACTAAAGGCTCTGTGAGGACATTTAGCTCCACCTGGTGACAGCAGTGTGAAGTTTTCATATTGGTAAAACCATTGGCACGGTACCATGACATTGAGCAGGGACTGGTTTCTGAGAGCTTTAACAGTATCGGCCCAAGTTTTGACTTTGATTGAAAATAGTCTGACAGTACAGTTGTATATTCAGACCAGGTTGGAAGGACTAAAGTATTTAGGAAACTGTGACGTCAGTGTTTCAGTATACATATAATTATCACGGTGGTTTTCACGGTGTTTATTTTAGCCGTCAAGTTCAACCGTCAGTTTGCCACTAGGTGGCACTGCTGCTGCAGTTGGAAGAGAAATGGACTGTGCCCGTGAATTGTTGCTTGTGACTATTTTAGTTTGCAGGTTGGAATGTGAGGATTTGAAGGCTTGACTTCACTAATCTGTTTTGTCCAGTAATTGTTTTCACATAATACTTTTCTAAGTATTATGTTTCTAACAGGGATCGTGTGTGCATGTGTGTGTCAGTGTGAGAAATCAGAAGAAAATGTCACTTAAGTATTGGGAGTTATCAGGACTGGATAAGATATAGGATATATAAATAACTTTAACGAAACCTGACCACGAAAAACATTTATCTAAAAGTAAGCAGAGCTTGATGGATACCTAAAGTAAGCGAAGAAGGTATTATAGCAGTTCAAAGCCAAATATTCTATAAAAAAATAAATAGCTGAATGTTGGTAGTGAAATACCTTAAAGCCAGGCAAATTAGCGTAGCTTAGTAACAGCTGTGCAGCTGTTAAAAACAACAGAATAACAGCCAACGGAAAATATAACTGAGATGAACAGAAATATCAAAAATAAATCAAGAAATAAATGTGAATGATTGCTGAATTAAAAGCTAGCTATATTAGTAATAGCATTTGACACATTGTTTAAGAAAAATGTCAACCTTTCGAGGTCATGTTAGCTGGATACGGGTCAAATCTTCACGCTGATTATTTTTTTTACATTATGGTCTTTTGAACTGTGTTGTTTTGCACCTTGTGGACTAACTCTGCTGACTAACTGCTGACGGTGTGCCTTTGCTCTGCTGTTTGTGTCTCTGCATGGTTTTTTTGCTGTGGCATGGTGGTGTCTGGCTGCAGGGGCCGTACTTGGTGCACGGAGAGCAGAAGCGAGAAGGTCCTCCGACAGAATGCGGTGGCAGCAGCACTCTTCATGACTATCAGACCGACCTGGGAGGGAAACCTCAGCAGCAGCAGGCGTACCTGCGCTCGTCTCGTGGCCAGCTACGGAGCGGGAGTGGACGAGGCCTTTCGCGGCAGGACACCTTTGACTCTGAGACCCAGGGCAGCCGGGACTCTGCCTACACTGAGGCCGGCGACTCCTGTATGGACATTGAAACTGACCCCTACGAAGAGCCTGAGCCCTACCGCGGGGGCGGGGGAAGTCGCCTGCACCTAGCACAGCATCACGGCAGACAGGCGTCCTGGGAAGATGAAGGAGCTGAGCCGGACCAAGAGAACCTGAACCATCCTCCTATGCCGAGCCAGACGCAGCCGCATGGACGCGCCAAGCTGAGAGAGCGTTACTGCCAGGACCCTGTGGACACAGGGGCTAACATAAGTCGCAACAAGAATCAGGATGATTGGGGGAGGGACGTCTACATCCGCTGAACTGCAACGTCTGCACGGAAATGGAAGCTGTGGGAAGGTGGCACAGATGCTTCCAAAAACTTAAGTGTGACTTCGGGGTCATGATGAGAACCAGAGCTAAATAATGAATCTGTTTACATCCCTGTACAATGTAAATGAATCAACTGCCAGATGTCATTCTCATCACCTTCCTCCAGCAGTAAAGTTATTTCTGTTTAGAAGAATTATATCGCTCTGTTTTTTGTTTATTTTTATTCTTATGTTAATACTGCATGAAAACCATGGATTTCTATACTGACAGCACGAGCACAGTAGGTGTCACAATTGTGAATCTAAGACTGTGGTCTCCTTCACTTGTAGAGTGTGAAAGCTGGTAGAGCTGTGGTCTGTCATATGTGTCCTCTGCAGTCTTTAACAGGGTCTGAAGTCCAGCATCTCCAAGTGTGCGTGTGTGTCTGTCAGGGCTGCTCTTTAACGTCACTCTGTGCTTTTGGATGTCAGGGTTTTTCCTCCTGTAGTGAGAACCAGGAGTTGAGTCTCTCATCTCCACCTCTGGTATCACCCAGACCTTAAAATAAGCTCCTGGAGAAGTTGCCATATTTAACAAGAAAAGTTCTAAGTCAACATTTTCATGTGGGTCACATGGACAAACTGGCTTTGACAGACAGCTGTTTACTTCACTTGTCAGCTCGACAAAGAACACACTCCAAAGATGTTGACCTTGTTCCTGACCTGGCTCAGCCTCACCCACCTCCTGAACCAGTCCTCAGGTTCACTCACTCCCCCACAGGTACTAAAAGTGTACCACAGTGCAGACACAACGCAGCACTCCGACACTGGTCATGTGAATGTCCTGCCCATAGACTGCATATAGAAAATGGACATTGTTGTCCGCAGCAGTAGTGGAGCCTCGGCTGCTTCACTGGTTTCTGAAGTAACTCAGTACAATTAGCTTCTCTTTGTACAGCACGGTACAGATTTTAAGCTAGTATCATGTTCTTCTGAAGACTTTATACATTGACATTCACATGGAGTTAGTTCTGAAACCAGTTAAACCATGTTTAACCAGGGCTTCACTCCTGCAACCAAACAGCAGCGCTGGTGTTTTTATATACAGTCTCCGGTCCTGCCTTAGTCACTCCACCCCTTAGAAAACACTAATTAAAAAAAATCTCCAATCACAAGTGCCGGAATGTCTCACGAAGCCATGTCCACCACTGCCACGGTGGGACGTCTTAACTCTTGTTACACTCGTTTTCATACCACGCCCGTGTGTCCTGTGTCCTGTGTCCTGCCGCTTCTCTGCAGCACTGGCTGTTACTGTGGCTTCAACAAAAAAAAACAAAAAAATCGATCTATTTTTCTTTGCACCAGCTTTGTTGTCTGTTTTGCATCTTTATATATATATATACATAAAGATATATATATAAAGAAGTTGTGTGTGGTTGTTCACTCCACCCAAGCAGCTATAGTGTGTCTGGTTCTAAATATCACTCTTCTTCCTACTCTTTTTGTTCTGGCTGCATAGGTATTTTTTTTTTTTTTTTTTGTATTTAAAAGTTTAATTACATGCATTTCTAATAGGAGTGCTGATGCGGGGATGGGGAGGTGGGGTTTAGGTGCAGCCTGGTTCTTTCCTCAGTTATCTATAATGGAAAAATCCATGAATGTCCTTGGTAGGGTGCCTCGGCCCGTCCATCTTCAAGTCAAATATATATATAGATATGAAATAATGAACAGTACATGATGTTATTGTTGCGTTCTTGCAATTGTTAAAAATATGAGATAACATGTATCATTGGTGCCTGACTGTAGCTGCATTTTGCTTTTTCCTGCCTTTCATTTTTAACCTGTGGATAAATTCGTATTTTAATTAAAATTTTAACCAGGAAGTTGACCTGTGTGAGTTCATTTCTGAGGTGAGGTGAGTTTGTGGAAGAAAAGAGTTGAGCAGATGTTAAACATTCCGAGTCTTTTCTTCTTTCTGAGGCCAGAGAAGACAGGCTCAGTAGAAAACAACAACACAGAGTTGAATAATAAATACACTTAACCAGGTGACATACAGCATTTAATTAGTACTTGTGAGTACTTTTATGTGGTATGACCCAGTTACACCTGGAGTTACATCAAAGACACATTTGGGAAGGAACCAAAATAGATATGTTAGCCACAAGCTAATAAGCTAATATAGCAGACTGAGGAAACTGTGAAAACAATTCAGCCACATTCTTTAAAAAAAAAAAAAAGACACAATAAAGAATAATGCTATATAAAATGCATTAAAGAAGTGATAAAGCATACCCCAACAAATAGATAACCGTTTGCAGACAGCAGTTTAGTTTAGAATTAGCTACCTAAACATACACCCAGAAATTAGCTGATAGGTAACCACAAATGGAAAAATATCTACAATTTTACCAATAAAAATAACAACGAAAATATCATTAGCATTGTTGCTATCAAAATTGTGCATTTTCTACAAATTAATACGACATATCCAGCTCCCAACATAGACCCTGAGTCTTTAAATTCTGTCCTAACTTTTATGCATACAGTTGAGAGTGTACAAAAGTGGAACTGACTCTATCATTTAATCACACTCCCTGCTTACATAATGTGTCTTTGTACCTGTCTCTTGACCCACAGGACAGGTTTTAGAAAGACTGCTTTGTTCCATTCACTTTGATTGTCAGAGGAAAGACACAGAGGTGTTACAGGAAAAATGTTAGATTTAATTGTTACATGTTTTTTTTTTTGGCTCTAATCCTGTAAAAACTCATAAAGGCCCATTTGTTTTTCCACTGTGTAACGTGAGATATAGAGTTGACAGACAAACAGGTTTGGGTCTTTGTCATCTTTCTGTTTCATTATTGATTGAAAAAGGAAACAAATTGAGAAGCTTATTCCAGGATGTGGTTTTTATACTTGTGTTTTGCCCGTGGCACAGTGACAATAGTCACAGGAAGTCTTGAAAGAATAAGGCAGTGGCGTTTTGTCTATGGTTAAAGCCCTGGTCTTAACAGAAAGTCTGCAGCAGAGAAGTCATTTCACAGTAACACAGAAACGATATATACTTAATATGTTTTAAATGTGTATTTTAATGAGCATACTCTACAGGCATGTACTTACTGCACAGTGTGCAAATCAAACACTTTTTTGTACCCATTACAAAACTGGTCAGACTGAGTGACCTGATCTGACCTGCCACTTAATCCACATAATATTGGGTCATCAGTAGCTGCAACTGCAATAATGAGTGACCCATATCTGGTGTCCAGCAGCACATGTGGGGTGTCCAGTGTGCCTTTATAATGTAAATTTGCAGCCAGTGTTTTTCAGAGGCCAATGTCTGGTACCCAGTGGCTCATGACTCAATCTTGGAACAAGGGGACTACAAAAAAATGTAGTGGCCCACATTTTGGTAACCACTGGTGGCCATTTGATATCATTAACCCACATGTGCCCAGAATTAACTAAAGATGGATCCTGAAGTGGGCCACTTGATGCCACCCAGAGGGCTGAAATATGACAAATGTGTTTTGTTTTGTATTCTTCATCAGAATTTCAGTCGCAGTACTTCCCGTAAATGTAAAACGTCAAATGTTACCGTAAGTATCAGTGATGGGAAAGTCCTGGGTCATGGGAATGGTTTTCTTTTTCTCTTAATTAATTCTGCGGATAAATGTGGAACAAAAACAGTTTCATTTCCTTGTTTCTGTGCGGACCAGAGGTATGTCTTAATGGGTGTAAAATCCACACATGTGTTTGTTGATACAAGTGAATTTATAATACTAGACTGACTTCTATCACAGAGGCCTTTGTTCAATTAATACCAAAAGTTGCCACCCTTAAAATGACATCATGTGACATGAAAGTGTTTGAAATGCTATATCAGCTCTTTATTTGATTTTCATAATCTCTCAGCTAAACGTGTTAATCATCCTTTGACAGGTCCCGGTCAGTCCTGACAGACAGTAGTGTACCAGGAAAAGATTTTTATCTGACCGAAACTATTTCAGTTATGTTGTCATCAGACACTATAGCTACATTCCTCGCTAGCATTTGTTCCTCGCACTGTACCAGGTGAACGGTTCAGGAAAACCAGTCACGCAGACTACGTCTTTTTATAAAATTTGACATTTAAATACATAAACACGACAGAGAGAAGCCCTTTTTCAATACAGCAGTTCTCGAAGATACGAACATCCTTATGAAGATTCCTAGACAGGAGCTTTGAGCTCCTTTATCCAGGTTAACACTGCCTTTGACTTTTTTTATGTTCTATGTTCTCTTGTATACATTGTTTAAATGTATGTTCCTTTTTATACTGTATTCAGTTCAAATCATTTATTTTGTTTTATATAAATTAATTGTATTTTTTCCTTACCATTTTTTCATTTCTCTTGTTGATCGATTTTATTGATTCACTGTGAGTCACTTTGATCTGTAGTCAAGGGCCTTGAGAATAACTGATGATTGATTGATTGTTTGATTGATTGAGTTTCTCAAACAATAGGAGCTGACCTCCCCCTATTGCCTTGTGTTTTTCCCCCTTTTCACTAAAGACATTTCATTTGTTGAGAAAAAAATAAATCAAATATTCCAGAATAGGACAGATACAGGACAAACAAAACACATTTCCTCGTACATACATCTTTTGTTCAGCATTAAATGGCTGCTTTTTAAATATAAATTTACCTCCTTCAAACACATTAATTTAAGAGAATTAAAAGGGAAACTAAAACCAGTTCCTTGTTTTCCAGGGAAGTCCTGAATCTCCCACATGATACAAACGCAGCATTACTGTGATCTTTGTACGGTTTGCGTGGTTCGAAAAAGTACCTGGTTTCCCTCCAGCTCCGCCCACTTCCACTATGATGAAACTGGTCGGTTTTATAGGCGTGGAAACACAGAGTGAGTCTGTCAGTCAGCAGTCAAGACACACACACGTACTCAGACACCCAGTTCAGTCTGACTAGTACCACACACCTTTCGGACAATATGGGATTCCTGCTCAGTAAGATGATGGCTGTGTTCGGGGACAAAGGTGAGACTGACTCCGATGATTTTTTTTCTTATTTGTCATTTTTAGTAAATTATGTAAAAATAGTATAAATACTTTTTTTTTCGTAGGTCATGGTTGACATAATTTCAAATGATAAACTAAACATTCAGGTCTATATTGGTCTTCGAATGCCAAAATAAATCAGACAAACATTTCTAATTGTTTGGCTCTAATTGTTTGGCTCATGAAAAGCAAAGAACCTTTGGACCTGGATAATGATGACATAAGCTTCAATGGTTATCCAGCAAATGTCATGATATTAACAGCAGAGGCCAAAAATTGAGATACAGTCAAGAAAACCAAAAGTATGTAATGACAATCCTGCCCCCGTGAGTGAATTGTTTAGCACTGGAGGGCATAACATGTCTGACAGTGTCCTGTCTGAAAGAATGAAAAAACATCAGCATCTGACAAAAGGATGGATGTTATGTGATGTTATGAGACCTACGTAGTTGTTCAGCTAAGGACAGGGCTGCATATCTTCACCTCGTCTGTGCTTGTTGTTCAGTCTGACTCCAGGGCGAATCACGTGCAAATGAAAACAGACATTTCACATTTTTTCCTGCAGAGCACAAAGTCGTCATCATAGGTCTGGACAACGCAGGAAAGACCACCATACTGTACCAATTGTAAGTAATTAGACTACTTTTAAATTTGTAGTATTAAAATTAGTAGTAATTTTGGTAAAAAAAAAATAGCTCAGGACTAAAATATATATTTATATATTTATTAGCTCTTATATATTATTATTATTAGCTATTTATATAGCAGCATCTTAATTATTCACACTTTTCCTAATGCAAAGCACCAAAACCTGCCAACTTTCTCTCCAGCCTGACTAAAGAAGCCGTCCACACGTCGCCGACCATCGGCAGCAACGTGGAAGAGATCATCGTGCGGAACACGCACTTCTTAATTTGGGACATTGGTGGACAGGAGAACCTAAGAGCCAGCTGGAACTCCTACTACTGCAACACTGAGGTGTGTACTACATAATATAAATATAAATATAAATATAAATATAAATATAAATATACTCTAGATCCAGTAACAATCTCAACTAAATTATATCACTACTAAATATTATTAGTTTAGGGACCTTCAACGTGGGGTCTGCGACCCATTGGAGGTCTCTACAGCTACTTTACAGGGGTCACGGAATTTTGGTGGATGTAACAAATTCATATATTTTTATATATAAACATTCAAACTGTATTAAGTCTTTATATAAATCAATACATGGCACTAGGCCAGGTTCAATATACAGTAAAACTAAATTGTATTCAATACACTGTATGCAGTACTGTATGCAGTAGAGGTCCCTGCCACTCTAACCTACTCCAACTCCACCCTGCATTTTCCTATTTTTTTAGTATTATTTTGCATCTTGTCTTTGGATACTCCATTTGATTCCAATGTGTTATACCTCACTCCTGTACAGTGAACTAGGACATGTAAACAAACCGAAACCAGATATCACCAATACCACTAAAGTAGGCCATTGTATACTGAGCTGGTTCATGAACCCAGAATATTCCTCTCAGTAACTCTGCATGCCTGTCACGGTGATAAAGCCCGGTGTTTAGTACAGTTACATAATTCCTCAGCTGTACAGAACACAGAACTGCAGCAGTAGCAGCAGCAACATGTGCTTTCCACTATCTTCTCTGATAGAGAGCAGGAACACAGACTGTGATGATGAAATACCTCAGGTAATTATCAGCCAATCAGATTTTCTCTCTCTCTCGCTCTGTTTTTAGATTGTTATTCTGGTTGTGGACAGCACCGACCGGGAGCGTCTGACTCTGAACAAGGAAGAGCTGCACCAGTTGCTTGCACATGAGGTACCGGTCCCTAAGATATAATTAAGTAAAGCCCTTAATTGTGAAAGACAATCAAAAGTTACAACTGAAAAAAAAAAGTCTTTTTCTCACGGAAGATTTTCAACAAATGAAGCCATTATTTAGATTTAGATTTCAAACTAAGGCCCAGGGGCTGGATGTGGCCCGTTCAGCTTTTTGATTCAGCCCACTAAACTTTTCCAAATTAAGTAATTTATTTATGTTATCATTATACTTCTGCCTTTTCCCTGCAATGCCCACATTTTACATGTTGAACGCTCCATCTATCTGCTCCTAACCCGGACCCAGTTTTTAAATTTTTGGACCCATTGTGGCCCACGAGTCACAGTTAAACTGTACTGCTGTACACCAGCTCAGGTCTTGTGCCTTGTTTTGGACCTCTGGTAATTTAGGATAAAAATTCAAAAACCCCAAACACTCAATTCAAACTCCATTAAGTTTGTCTTTTGTGACTTGGACTGGAATTTAACCCTATAGACTAAATGTCACACGCATGACCTGGACTTCATCTAAATTATGTTTGATGACTTTAACCTGGAATCCTCTCATTAATTACTAGTCTGTAAAACTGATTTAAGACCTGATGTTTGACAACGTGACACAGATAACGTCTTAAAATTGCTTATATAATAGCAAACAATTAAATTTAATGATACCAGCCGAACTGGTTTTCTACAGAGTTTGACTTATTTGTTAACATTCAATCTTTCAGTCCATTTTATTCATTCATTTTAATTTTAACACGCTTCCTTTTAAATGGGTTCTGATAGTAAATGTAATCTGAGTGTGTTTACTCACCATAAATAACACGTTTGTCAGTTGGTATCATTCAGTTATCACATTTTATGCATTCATTTCTGTCATACTTACATATTTAAACCTTGGAATTAGCCTGTTTTTTATTTCTTTATTACTTACATTACCTGTCATAAATACCTAGAAGCTAAAGATAATATTATAATGAGCTGCACCGCTCCCTTCTCACACTGACACCAGTGAGTTTCACTGTTGCTTTTAAATTGAACCCTTTTAAAATTCAGGGAAACTGCTTGTGTGTGCTGTTCATGATGTGCTGACTGAAATTACACTTGCGCTCGCTGAGAGTGATTGCGTCACACACCGTGGACAAACCCATGACACGACACAATGAGGAAGTTTCAGATCACGAAATGTGACTCAGTGAGGGTGTCAACAGACAATGTGTCTGAATATTCCACTGACGCTGTTGCTATTTAGGCTCATAGGTGACGTGGAAACAATAGCTGTTTTTTTTGTTCTGTTTTTGTGTGTGTGTGTGTGTGTGTGGTGCAGATTAAGCTCTCATTAAATTATTCATGGAATGTTTTTGGGCCACTGTTTCCTTTGCGCCTTTTGCCCACATGGAACATGTGTACAAACATGTGGGCCATCTGTGTCAGCAGTGTAACATTCAGGGTTGTCTCCTTTCCTCTATCAGAACCTACAGAGTGCGGCTGTTCTCGTCCTGGCCAACAAACAGGACGTGAAAGGCTCGATGACAGCGGCAGAAATCTCCCACTGCCTCACACTCAACTCCATCAAGTCTCACCCCTGGCACATCCAGGCCTGCTGCGCCCTGACAGGAGAAGGGTGAGTGACAGTCCCCCCCACACCCTCACACATCTGCATTCACCTTCAAAGCCTGCAGCAAACTACACTTACTGTAGTCACTGCATTCTGAAGAGGATTCTTAGCAGTAAAGGTGCTAATTTTCCCCTCCAAAATCTCTGCAGTTTACCTGCCACTCTGGACTGGATGAGGTCAAAGGTCTTGGCGAACTGAAACAACAAGACTTGCGTGACGACAATGCTCCTGAAAATGTTCCAACCTCATAGACAGGGCACTGACAAGTGTCAAGATTGTTTACGGTGCTAAACCTGGTGCCTGTCTCACCGCACTCACAGTAAAAACATGTCATACCTGAGAGAAGGATGACGTCGTAACAAACAAACCGTCTTCTGCTACACCACCCTGTCGTGTTTATAAATTAGGTCGCTGACATGGCGGTTGGCATGCATCCACCAGCCAAGAGGGAGGAATTTAGGTCTTCATTCTCTGGGAGCTCTGCTGAGTATGTGTGATTATGTTTTAATAATCTGGTCAATCGTCTAACAAGATACTGCATTAAACTTACAGATAGTATATACGTAAGAAAAAGATGTCTCCGCCCACTTGCTCACCCATTTCACGGCTTCAAGACTTGAAATAAATAATGTGACCTGCTACCACTCACACAAGAAGACAACTACTGTCAGGAACCAGCCGTGGCTAAGTAAAAACTCACTTGAAATATCAAAAACATTGTAAAAGAAAATGAAGTGAAGTCTGGCTACCGTAGCACACACGTTTGTGTATTATTTGTTTTTGTTATTTTTCAAGTTTTTTTTCAAGTTTTTTTTTTTCAATTGGTGAGTTGCAGAGGAGCTAAAAGTTCTTTGACATGGAAATGATATGAAGGACCCCACGACCACAGGGTAAATGTGCCTGTTGAAAAGTGAAGGAAAATGTTCTACTCCCGTGTCTGAGTATGTGTGCTTTAATTCCTTTTTTTTTTTTTAAAGAGTCATATGTTCACTTTTAACATGCATGTACTTACATTCAAAACTAGTGCTTCGACTTTAGCTATGTTTTATTTCTGTAGAGGACAACACTGGAACTACACCAGCTATAAGCTTTTAATAAGTAAAACCATACTGTACCAGAATGCAATATTACAACCGATCACTCAACCTACAGGTTAGCCAATGAAGATGATGGAAGGAAGTTTGAGTATTTTGTAGGAACCTCTATATTAAGAGGCAGAAACTGGTGACCTTCTTGGTGCAGGGCTATAACCATTGTGTTAAAGTGTGGTTCTAATGTATTCGTTTTTTATTTTTGTTTTATTTTATTTTTTTATATTAATAAAGAAATTAAACCAAATGTGTTGTTTGTCTGAAAATGTGTTGCTAAAAGGTACTGACCCTTGGCTGAATGCAGTGTGACGTCAGTATTGACTAACCTTCGACTGAGCTGCCGAACAGCATATTGACCATTTGTAAAAAGAAGTGTAAGCCTATAAAGTACAAGAGACAGAGGGAGACATTTGTTGTCGTTAATAATCCTGTGTGAGAGAGATTGGGAAAATGTCACAAGGTCAGGGGGCATCCGGATTTGAACCGGAGACCTCTTGATCTGCAGTCAAATGCTCTACCACTGAGCTATACCCCCGTGCGTTTTAACACTCAGAGAATACTCAATTCAATTCTGAGCCACTAAGAACACGTACACCTTGTGATGGAGGAGGAAGAGGGTAGAGTGAGTCCATGATTGGCCGGTCTTACCGAGTAAACCAATCAGTGTAAGCGGGCTTTATTTGTTTCTTCCTTAACAATGTTTGACGTGTAAAACGTCGGTTTCTCCTCACCTTTAGACTGATACACTCCAGTGACATCTATTGGCTAATACTTGTAACAGCAACTGATGAGCAGAGAAACGTTAAAAGGGAATAGAGATGTAAGATTTTTTTAAATTTATCTATTCTTTCTCATATAAATGTTGTTGTTTTTGGTTTGTGAATTACTGCAATTTTTTGTAACCTTTACCCGCTCCTATCATTTGGAAGGAGGAGTTTCCATGAGTTTCCATCGATGGCCCTCCACACCTGAACACCATCAGAGAAGAATGCGTTAAACGAGCATCCCGTGAGGAAACGACACAAGGTAGACTATGGTTGTGGTTAAAGCTGATAACGGGAACTGAGTTAAATGTGATAACTTCATTCTCAAGCCTACATAGTATTCTGTAAATGAAATACTTACAATTTGGGTAGCTCTGTGTATTGTTGCGTACTTGTAGGTATAGCTAGATATTCTTAACCAATTTTTATTTACCTGAACAGACTTGAACTTGGCTAATATTAATTCATATTAATATGACCCCTTTGGAATATATAGGCGGTTCTCAAATTTTGAGAGAAAAAACACAACACGACCAGAATAAATATATAACACACAGATGTATAGCCTGCATTTATTTATTTAATACAATTTCAGCTTTGGATTTTAAATTGTACAAATTATTTATTTCCTACTTAAAAAACAATCCAAACCGCCATTTTTTTTTTTTTTAATCTTGCGTTCCCCCTAGTGACACATTATGGGAATTTCTGCATTATGTCATCGTGATTATAAATAAAAGCCACAAGAAGCGAACTACAAGAACATTTGTCAAATGTTTGGCAAAGCCTAACTATCGTTTGCTATACTTCAGGACTATTCTTCCGTATCTATTTGCTCTTTGCTATTTTATAGCATTAGCATTAGCCAAAACTACGTTGAAGCCTTCTTGTGTCAATAGTTTCTGACCCTTTTGTCTTCTACAGTACAGTATGTTATTGTAGCTACAGTATGTGATACTGCAACAGCTGCTGTAGCTCAGCCAGAGAACTAAATCAGTGACAATGATTGGAACACTATACACTGATTTCACACTTTTTCCTATAAGAAATACACATTTAAACACACTTTAATGTACTTTTCTGTGAAAAGAATGTGCAAGGTAAATACACAAGTACAATATTCTTCGAAACAGAACTATTCCATTGTTTAACTGATAGAGTCAGCAGGGCCTATATGTATTACCATTTCACCTGCTGTAAACCACACTCTGCCCAGTGTTTACAGTCCAAATCATCAGACTATAGGCAGTAATTGCTGGCCCAGCTGTGACTGTAATAAACACAGAGATGTGGAGATTCCCATGTTTGCAGGAGAAACTGAAGAAACCCCAACAACGATAGGCATTGGAGTCAGCCAAAGTGCTTCTTAAAGATGTTTTTGTTAGCTTTGCACGTTAGAAAAACACCTATGTTTCTATTTAGGTGATTTAGTTAGTGTTACTGGGAGCTGTAAACAGGCTTGATATGAGATCGCTAACATCAAAACTAACACTGATTTGACGTCTGATCTGGTTAGCATCATTGGATTCTATCTAATCTCTGATGTTCCGTCTCATTATTTCTGTGCTGATATGTTGCTCTGATGAGTTGTGTTTAGGTTTTAGGGTTTCTCTCTTCACATGCTCAAGTATTTTTCCAATGCGTCACATCTAAACTTTATAGTACCTTAGGGTTCAGATTTAGGCTCCGTCCTCACTACACCTATGTCCAATTCAATTCATTTTATAACTGCGTATATTGTTAAGTATAGGAAACAGCCTCACACTTGATGTTTTTGCCCTTTTTTGCAGTTTGATTGTCAGACGTAGTTGTGTAGTCTACTCACATATACTTATATACTTTATTGATACCCAACCCTGTCTTGTTGAAATGGGTAGTTGAGGAACCTTCCAAAATGACCTTAGTTACATGAATGGCCTTTGGAGTCTCACTCTGGGTTTGTTCTAACTTTTTGAGAGGGTGGTGCAGGTTTGATTGTGTTAAATTACTAATGTTTGACAGATATCTTGGTCTGTAACTATACTGATTATTTTTTACAAAATTATGTTTTTTATCTTTCAGATTTTTTTTATGCTCCCCTGTGGTATTTGTTGGTACTTCCTCAGAGAGACTGCCTGGGACTACGAAGGGTGAGTTAACCAGGGTTTCTTATCTTCCTCTGTGCATTGACTTCTTGTAGACAACAGCATAAAAAGACAGCTGTTGGACTGTGTCCAAACAATCATAGACAGTCCTACAAAAGACTTCAGTCTTCTTAGAATGCTTTGCATACATCATTCAGGTCACGTGATGCATTCATCCCAGAACACGGCACTAGAAAACAACAGAGAAAGACACACTTCTGATCTAGAAAGAAGGAATCTTCTGTTCTTGAAAGTGTGCAGACGATCCAGATTTCTCCTCCCCTTCTCCAAAAACTTAATTAGCTGCGTAGTCACCATGGCAGCTGACGGACAGCAGTGAGGAGGAGAGAGAGCGTGAGGTTAGAAACAGTTGTGGTGTGTGGAGAGGGTGAGATTCAGAGGGAGAGAGGAGAGCAGTGGGAGGAAGTGCAAGGGATTGTGGCAAAAGTGTTTCAGCAAGGAGGAAACGTGGACGAGGACACAGCTGTAGCTTCATCCTCCGCTGTCCAACATGTGGATCTGTGTGGTGATGCTGTCCCTCTGTCTTCCTCAGACAGCGCTGGCTGAGGTTGATGGTCGAGCAACAACAGGTGAGCTGTGGCACCGCTCCATCATCACTGCTGTGTGTTCTCGCTCTTGTCATATTGCCTGTCATGTCTGTAGCTTCATTTAAAGATGTTTAGTCTGAGGACGAGGCTGCTCTAATCTTTGCCCCAGCAGTCGCTCCATTTGTGGGAACAGTTCAAGTTTATATTCATTCAGTTTTTGTTCTCTTTTCTCATTTCTCATTTCTATTTTAACATGCTCCTAACCACAGTTCTGTACTGTGGAGCATAGATGGACATTCTGCTCTTTTTTTTAAAATTTAACACACCAAAGAGAGAGAGACTTAGTTTACAATAAAGTGTACAATAAAAATGCCCTGCTCCACAAACATGTGGTGAGTCAAAACAGCAACACGAAAACAGCCTGTCTTTAAGGTTAAAATTAGACTTAGACTTGTTTTTCTTCTTGCCAGTCTGAAGTATGCAGAGTTTCATTCAGTCATGTACAAAAGTAGTGGAAAAAAAAAACAACAAAATACAAAGGACATGCTTAATTGTGATCCATTTTGAGATGTTAAATTTTGTTTGTTTTTTAAACTTTTTTCATTTAGATTAATAGTGTTTATTCATTATGTAAACAATTGTGTGATTATTTATAAAAGAAAAATAAATATGGAATTTTAATAAATGGTCCAAAGAGGCTGGAGTTCCAACCAAGGTAGAGGAGTGGAGAGGAGTTATCTCTTTAACTTGTCTATTTTTTTCCAGCAAAAATAGTATTTATTCCAGCCTATTTCTGGTCCAATGTTTCACTTTTCAACAACATTTTGGATATTTTGCAACATTCTTGCTAACAGCTCTATTTTTGTTGGAATGATTTGAGCTAACATTTGCCATTTGCCCTAATTCCTGGTAACGTCTTTTGTGAGTTTTTTTAAATAATTTTTTTAGTATATCGTTCCTTGTTTGAGGATATTGACCAACATCAATAACATCACTGTTTGAGCAATGATGCTTTTACAGCTGCCCACTGTTCACTTTGGTGATGGGTTAAAAGCAGATGTGAAATGTTGTTGTGTGTGCAGGGGTGTGCTGTGTCACAGTGACAAATAATTCACTTTAACTTTTCCCTTCACTTTACGTTCACTTTAATTGCACAGTGAATAAGACAAACATAGACCTGATGTCTCAACTACGTTCATTAACAGCATTTGCGCTGCACTTCATATTGTATTCAATGTGATAAAACACAATGCATTTGGAAGTACAGTAAATTCTTGTAACCATATCTGGCCCCCGCTCAGAAAGAAAAAGTTTCAACATGACTAACCTAATGTCTCCTCCCTTCCATTGCCTACGCTGCTCTTATCTGCCCTGTCAGTGGCTATTATATACAACTCACTTTTGAAAAATGACTTTGGTCCAAGGTGAACCATCTTCACCATCTGACGTTTCTACAAAGAAGAAATCTTTTCACTGGAACTGAACTGGAACTTCAGTGCTGGGCCTCCCGGCTCTAAGACGTTTGCTCAACAAATTGCCTGTAGCTGATTCATATGTTGGAGTTGAGAGAGTGAAAAACAATGGTTGGTATATTATTGTCTGCAGATCCCAGACGTACTGGTCTATTTTGTTCAATGTGGCCAAAGATAGTGAAACAAATGCGATGTGTTTTATTAACAAAGGATAAAAATAGTACAAATGGCAAGATGTCTCTCCCATTTGGATTTAAAGTGAAATATTTTGGAAAAGGAATGATCAGAAAAACATGTTGTACCTCTATTTTAACTCCTTCATTATTTGACTTATCAGACAATAGGACTAGTATGACATCTTCACTTTTGCACACAGCAGTTTAGTGCCATGACTTCGATCCAGTTTTTTTTTTAAATGCATCATCTCCTGTCTTACATTTTTATTGTCATACACACCCACTGGTGTTTTTTATTTATTGTGTTAGATTAGATTCCTGTATGTTATTTACAAGGGTTTTACTGCAGTATATCAGCAGCTTGGATACTCACCAGAGTAAACGCTGAGGATTTATTGCAGCAAACTCTTACCGTTTGTAAGAGTCATAAGCTACATATTCACATTTATTTTCTCAGGAAATTTAAACTTCAAGATTTTGTGTTGTTTCATTCAGTTGGGGTTCATTCACTTAAAAGTAATTAGAAAAAAAGTGAATGTTGCGACAAACTCGACCTCCGAAAGGAACAGGACATGTTTACTGCGGGTGATGCTGAGGCGTCTGTGCCGACTGCTTCAGCTTCTGCTCAGGAAGGGTGTGTCCTTCCAGACTTCTGTGAGCTGACCACTCACAGAAAAAGACAGCGTAATGTTGTGGTGTGGTGGTAAAAGACTGGAGACTGGAGGTCAACGTTTTAACCAGAACATCTGGGTTTCCAAATATGCATCCACTTGAACCTCACAAGGACTTTCACTCGGACAGTATTTGCCGTCAGTGTCCCCTGTCATGCCTCTGTGGCCTTTCTCTCTTCAACTGTGACTCAATGAACCGTTTAGTTTGAATGTGTGGAGAGTTGGACTTTGCTATGCTGCACAAAGGACAATGATGAAGTGCGTTCATCCTGTGTTTTCATTATCAATGCTGAGACATTTGTCTTCAAACTGAGGAACCACCCTGTTGTTTTCTCAAAAAGATTATAGGAATTACAAGACAAATCAAGGACCGTTTAGATATTGATTCATCGGTTTGGTATTCTGCTGAAATATTCTCCCTCAAGGATTTTAGGACGTTGATACGAGTGCGTAATTTCAGCAGCCCGATGGTGCTCCACAGAGAGGTTATATCGCATATACAGTGGAAATATATAATTTACTCACAATTTGCACCACTTACTCAGTGTAATACCTCGGTCTGTTTGGTTGAATAGGTTAAAGTTAGTCCATTATATTTTAAATTTAAGTAAATTATACACAGATAAAAACATCAGAAAATAACAACCTGTTATCCAAAATAAGAGCTTTAAAAAGATGAAATCAGCTCAAACAGGACTACAGTTAGTTTTAAAACCTGATGGAAGACAACTGACAAAAAAAAAATAAAATCCAAAAATAACCCTGAAACATGTTTGACAAGGACAAAAAAGCTCCAGCGTAAAAGTATTTCCTGCCCTCATGCGAGCGGTTCCAGCCGAACAAAAAGAGTTTCTACTCCAAGATGGTTTTTATCAGTTCATACAGTTTCAGTAACGTCGTTATCTGGTATTGATTACTTCTGGCTGGAGAGAGGATGACCTGATCAGATATTAAAAGCCATTACATCACATTTAAAATCTGCATCCAACACAGCTTTCAGAAAACACAGTCGGTATCCTTATCTGGTGCACTGCAAAACCTCAATAAGTGTGAGCTCAATGTTTTCCTCCCTTACCTCATAGATGCCACAACAGGGCGGAACCAGTGATCACACATTAAGGTTTAATCAATGAGCTGCCACGAATGCACTGAGACATTAGTTTATTAAATCAAAGGGTGGGGTAGAATACAGTAGTCTAGTAAGGTCAAAGATTACATGGTCCGGACAGAGGTTTGCAATATGATGCAATGTTGGTGCTGTTGGCGAGAGGACATCACAGTCAGAAAGGGCTGAACACAGGGCGATGGTTAGAGGCACGGTGACCCACAGTGCAGTATGAACGCTGGGGGTTTGGCAAGGAACAAGTGGGGACCAACGGTCGGTGTTTTCCACCCATGCTCAGGACAGAAATGTCCACCAGCATTTTACTGCTCTGCTGTGGCACAGGCCTCTTTATGCAAATGTGTCCAAATGAAATCTTTAAATTGAATAAGATGACATTTGTTTTCTTGTTTGTCCATTATTCGCTGAAGTTCTCGACTTTATCTATTTCCCAGACTAACGAGGAGCATCTGTAGGAATGAAGTAAAGAAGCAGAGAGTTCTGGTCGGTTAATTTTCCCATTAACATTTCCTGATAAAAATCACTGTGGGAGAGGGCGTGGGAGGCCGGTTTGCATGCAACTGGGTTCTCTGCTGTCTTTAATCAGGCTCAGAGCATGTACAGAACGGCTGGTGTGAGAGTCCTTCTACAGAAGGTGCAGGTGCTCAGCACAGAAGAATGTACATTTTGTGAGCTCATTCTGAAACATACGATAAAAACATGAAACACATTGTTATGAACCCTTTCACATTTTTCGTTAAAGTGAGTTCATTCAAACTCATTGAATTTTATACAATCACGCTCCGTTTCATTGCACATTGAATCACATTTTGGTCACGATGTGACGCTTTCTCTGCCTTTTCAAATGTATACATTTCATTTCATGAATATCAGTTTTAGGATGACCATAAATACATATTCCATTCTATTCTTTCATACGTCCAACAAACTCAGAATGTGAATGATGTTTTTTAGGTTTTATCCAAATAAGAATACATCACAGATTACCAACTGGGCAAAGCAGATAACAGTGTGGGGCCAAAAGTCTCAAGTTCGTTCAAAACATTTAGAGACAGCTTTATTCGATAAACTGGGAATTGCGTGTTCTGTTCTAAACAGAAATCTGATTTGCTTGGAAGTACGAATGAAGCTCTGGTGGGTCTTCTGTCTCAGTTTTTCACTGTTCATTGGGACGTACTATGAGTTGTAGTTATTCCTTGGTGCCTGGTTCACTGCTTCCTACGGCCAACTGCTTCTGCAGAGCAGGATTAAATGAAGTTGTATGCATGAAGTGGACGACGTTTTGATAAGTCAATTTGTTGCAGAGGTTCTCAAGAGTCGGGATTATTTAAGCACGTTTGTGTTGATATAAAAACTAAACCACGCATTTTTGAAGTCTGCAACTAACAATGAAAAATAGCTTTCTTGCGCATTGTGGCTCAACAGCTGGGTCAGGTTGCTAGGCTAATATCTTTTTGTTAACGCTAACATAGCGAAAGCTAACAAACCTCCTTTAGAAACTAGCTTACCTGGTAGTGCTTAAAGTTACAACTTTGTATAAAACGTGAATTTATTTACAATACATTGATGTGTTGAATACTGCCTGGTTTGTTGAAACCAAATAGTTAGATTAATAAAAAGACGAATCCTGGATTTCAGTCACAACGTTTTAGGGTAAAGCTATTACGGCTGAAACAATTTAGGTGTGTATCATTGACAAACACGTTATCAATTTCGACTAAAACTTTTATTTTCACTTGCCAAGAACAGAGTAAACAGTAGTATAAGTACTTAAAAGTATCAAACGTTTTGTCAACCCTTTACCTGTAAACCTTAAGTCATCAGTTTAACATTACAGCCTAAAATGATAGGTTACTTTTGGCTGGCTAACATTAGCAGCAAAGTGTTTGGAATCAAGATTCAAATGTTTGAGCATGGGATTCCCAAACGGGCCACGACAGATCCACTTAAGTCACCCTGCTCAGTCTTAATCTGTTCAGTTTCAAGAAAAATCTCAGCGTGAAGACACCGGAGCAGCAGAGACGAACTCTTCGCGGCAGCCGAGCTGACCACGGAAGCAATCACGGTGTTTCCGCCGAGACACTGAATATGGCGGAGTGGCTCTCTCGGCTTTTTTCCCCCTGGTTGTGTAACCATTTCCACCGACACTTCGAGCAAACACCTTCTGTAATCTACTGAAAGCCAGAGAATGTAAACAGTAGACGATTAGTACAGAGAGGCCTCCATATTTAGGGTTAGAACAGACACACCGCAAAGGGAAAAGGGCGGAGTAGGGCTTTATATAGCGTGGGTGACGTCATCTACGTGTGCCGTAATTTACTTAAAAAACTATTTACCGTAATACCATAAACCGACAGCGTAAGACCATTGACAGGAGTGTTGAAGGCTCAATGTATAATACTTTAGATCTAAGGACGAATGAGTCCAGGATAAGAAAGAACATGGGATTCAGGATAAATACATTCTGCTACACACCAGAGGCTTGAAGTAACAGGTACTATTTTTACAGAACAATGTCTTCTTTTGTTTTCATCACAGTCAAACTCCCGTCTGTAGGTAAAACACCTGGGTGGTCCGTGCCTAAAGCTGGCCCTTAATTTAAAATGACATATCAACATTGCCACCACTGTATGCAGTGTATTTTCGACACAACATGGAAACCATAGTGCTGAGTGAAAATAAACATTTATCTCCTCGAGAGCCCCCTGCGTCAGTGTAGCTTTTGAATCACACACTCTGTTCTAAAATTTGAATATGTGGTTTGACAGAAAACCATCCCACCCCAGTTTGTTACCACATATGTTTTACATTGTTTGTAGGACTTGACAGTTCCACCACACGCATCACTAAATGTTGGTTGTATTGTTTTTGTCTCCATTCAACAATGGGGTTAGCACACAGGGTCAGACTCAGCGATTTCACGAGTGAATTGTAATTCCTCACGAGGCCGAAAAACCAAGCCCTGGAGCACAACTGTAAACATCATTCTTAAGAGTCCAGATAAATCAGTCATTTGAAATGTTTCTCTGTGCTGTAGGGTCCTGGTAGCAGAGGGAAAACACAAGCTGTTGTGTGTTTAATAATTTGTACCACAAAATATTTGTATATATATATATATATATATACAATATATCTGAGAAGTAAATCGTAGCATTTCCCCAAAGACCAAAACAACATCTGGCATCTGATAGAAACATTAATATTTGACAGATTATAGGAACAGCGTGAGCTCAGAGGACCATGACACGTTGACTGGAGGTTCTAACAGAGTTCAGAGGTCATCCCCAGGTCACACTGTGATGAGCAGGGCCGTCTCAGGTGGAGAACTGACCATCACCACCCTGCTAGACAACACGACACATGTGGTGGTGAGTGTGGAACCGCGATGTATTTTTGACTTTAATGGTTTGTAGTTCATTATGATTATTTTTAAAAATTTGGCCTAGATCTTTCTGTTTTAGTTGGGCCAAAATACTTTGTTCTTTTCTTTTTTATAAAAGTAAACTAAACACTGTTTTTCTACTCATTTGGAGAGGTATACGGTGTGACAGCCTGGAACTCAACTGTAATCAAAGTGAACTCTTTATGACTGCATAACACAGGCTGTAATCACAGTCGCACCGATATACCCACTGACCCTTGTGTTTTTCTGTCTGGAAGGAGGATTCTGGGAAATATTATACATGGCGTAGGTTCGGTCCTGAAGACAAGCGCACCAAAGAGCTATGGGTGGACATGAATGATGTACGACACGGCCAAGTGAGAGTCCATGCAATTCTGTCAAATTCGTACAAGCAAGCTGTGGTGAGTACAGTACAGTACAGTACAGTACAGTACACACACACCATGGACTGTGTAATATGGTAATACCTCATGAGTTCTGTTAATCCTGAGTGAAAAGTGTCTCTATGACAGGGGTCTCAAAACCATGGCCTGCGGGCCACTTCCAGCTCAAAACTAAATGTCAAAAGTATCTAAATTATTATTTAAATTAGTATTTAAATTTGCCACACTTAATCCACAGAATCCACCTGTCATACTTTGATGTGGTATTGTATACAGTAGCTCACTAGTACAGTATCTGACTTCAGGTCAAGAGGTCCCCAATCGTCTGCAGGAGCCACACAAGACAGTTCTAGTCTTTATAGACAGAATGTCACCCAGGCCACTAATTAATAACGCTTAACTAATTGGTTTTACACTGAAAATAGTTTTCTTTACTCTCTTTTTGATGTCTTGTGGTTCCCATGCTCCCTGTTGTTGTGTGAGGTCTATAAAAGCAAGGCTGGAATCTTCATGTTTAAACTCAATAAACCCAGAGAAAGACTTGAACAAGTTTAACTCCATTATCAGATGTTAAATAGCTGAGTGAAGCCAAACAAAGCAGCCTCTGTGTTCACACAGGCCGGGCTGTTTTGGGTGGCAGTCTATTCCAGGCAAGTGCAGCCCTCTGACGACTAGACTGAGTACTCAGTTAGATACGCTCCACTAGTCAAACCAGATTATTCTGATTTTAAGTGGTCAGAAAACACAATTATTTATCAACTTCAAGGCTCACCTAAACTAAACAGGAAGATGTCACTTTAGATTAGATTTGTTCACTAAAACATTGTGATCTCCAGAATGCTACGGGCTGATTCAAAATGTGTAGTCTCTGTGCACGTTTTATGGCAGAAACGTGTACGCGTTCAGGTCAAACAATAATTTAAAACAGGTTTACTTCAATTGTTTTTCATCAAGAGCAAAACACCTGGGGGTATAGCTCAGTGGTAGAGCATTTGACTGCAGATCAAGAGGTCCCCAGTTCAAATCTGGGTGCCCCCTAAATCTTTAGCTTGCAACTGCGCCGACATCCTTTTGAACTGAACAACACAACACAACACGATAGAGTGGTAGAAAACTGATGTAACGATGGGTTTTCATTTACATCAGTCTTCTCTGAAGGAACCTCAGCATCCCATGGGTCACGTTACTGCCATCTAGTGGGTCAATTATCCATTGGTAAACGATAACGGGTAACATCCTCGCTGATGAATACTGCACTTTATACGGTCTGTGTGACATTGGAAATGACTGGGAGGAGGTTCTAACGTCCAATGATTCTTCCTCTATAGGATAAAAATATACATTTAGAGGAACACAACAGTGAATCCGTGAACATGAAGTTAATTTTAACACAGGTCATGCGTATATATTATAAAAACGTGGAGAAGGAATAACTTTAGACTCAACTCATCTTAAGAACAAATGTCTTGATTATGTAAATGTCACAGTGTAGGGGTTGGAAGTTGATTTTTCTTGGAAAGCTCTCGGTCAGTTAATAGTCAAGTTGTGTCTATGTTGTAATCGTATTTTGAAACCGTGTTACATCACAGTAGAAACATTTTAATAACATTATTATTGTTTGAAGAAAGAAAGCTCCCTAAGAGACCAATATTGTATCTGGTATGTTTTATTATGTCTATGACAGAGGAAATGTTCCTGAAGAGACATACAGCAGAATCCATACTTAATGTTTATATACACTGTTTACAACAACTCCAAATACATAATGCTTCATCATCAAATACTTTGATGATGTGAATATGATCAAAAATAATTAAATTATAACCTCAAAATCAGACAATTTACTGTTTTTGATCTACTAAATTCTGAATTGTCTCATTTGGTTCTGTTTTTTGTTTTTTGTTTTATTTTAGAGGGTCGCCCTGTCCTTTAACTTTCCTTTTTACGGGCATTACCTGGGGCAGATAACCATCGCTACTGGAGGTACATTCAGATGTTTGAAACAGATGTTCACTTGACCTTAACAGCATATGTTCGGAGCAGGAACTCCAACTCACACACTTTCCCATCTGGACACTTTCAGGCTTTATCTTCACAGGGGACATTACTCACCGCATGCTGACCACAACGCAGTACATTGCCCCTCTAATGGCGAACTTTGACCCCAGTTACTCTAAGGACTCCAAAGTACAATACTTAGATAATGGTAAGATGACACACTGTGTTTTCACAGATCCATGTTTAGTGGCATTTGTCTGACTCTGGTTTGACCTTCTTTCCTTCTTAGGAGAGATGTTTGTGGTCCAGTGGGAGAGAGTCAGACTTCTGGACAAAAAGTCAGCGGGAGTTTTCACCTTTCAGGCTGCACTCTACAAAACAGGAGACATTACATTTAGCTACAGAGATGTGAGAAGTTTTATTTCTCATTATTCTGTGTATGTGTCCAAAATTGTTTACAGAGTCAAACTACACCCAGAGCAGATAGCATGTTAGCAGAAAGATAATACGATAAGAAATAAGAGATGAAATGGCTAACCATAAGTAGCAAGGCTACAAAAATAGATACAAACATTGATTATTTAAATTAAACTCATTAAATGTCATTGCTGACAAAAAAATACAATACAATCTATCAATCAATCTATCAGTCAGTTATGCAAACCATTGATAAATAAATCACAGCAGAAAAAAGCTAAAATACAACATTAACTTTGTTTTTGATTTAATCATTTTTATTATATTTTATTACAAAATAGAAATGAATAAATATTAAAAAAAATAGGATCATTGCTGGTTATCTAGAGCCAAATATATAAACATGAGCTACAATCAACTTAAAATACATAACAACTAGCCAAATGCTAAAGTTGCCAAAAGAATTTGAGTTGAGTTTGACATTCTACACTGACACTGGACCATTTTCACAGGGGCACGCACTCACACAGTAAAAATGGAAACTTTTCTTTTCCAGGTTCCATTGACGTTGGATGTTATCAGTTCAGCTGAGCATTCGGTGAAGGTCGGGTTGTCTGACGCCTTTATGGTCACATCCTTTAATACACAATCACCAGGTCAGCTGTGTTGTTCTTACATACAGTAGTTATAGCCTTTTTTATCATATTTCTAATGAATCATTGATGTGTACGTTCTCTGACAGCAGAAGCCAGCAGCCAGAGGACGCTCTTTGAGTACCACAGGGTTGAAGTAGACACCGCACAGGTCACGACCAACTCTGCTATTGAGTTCACTGCCCTGCCTAGTAAGTCAGCTCTGTCCGTGAAGCACTGTCAGTGAAATACTTTATTTGTACTTCCATTGTACATGTGATTTTTTTTATATAATTTACTTTTTTTCCTTTTAGCGTGTCTACAACATGACAGCTGTGAGCTCTGCCACTCATTCAACCAAACCTTAGGTTGTACTTGGTGTCATGTTCTCCAGAGGTCTGTATCATTACATTATTATATCTTATACCAACCTACTGATCCAGGTCTTCATGATCCTCAAACTAATATACATGTCATGTGTACCAGGTGTTCAGACGGCATGGACCGACACAGGCAGGAATGGTTGGAGTACTCTTGTTCAGACGAGGTACTGCTGTAGGTCAGTGGAGAACGGCTCTTTTTTTTTATTCAAACAACATTTAATCTGATTTGTTATTGTGTATAAGCAGAGCAAAGAGACATCCTGTTCAGATTACACAACAGTTGAAGGCACCTTTGACTCCTCCGTCACACCAGAGATGGAGGGGACGACACGTCTGACTCCTCTACAAGAAGACTGTAAAGCTGTCGGTGAGACCGTGTTCAATTTCACTGGTGCTGCACTGAAAACTGAAATTTGACTGAATTAATGACTTTTTTTTTTTTAATTTGGATTCTTTAAAGACATTAAACAGTTTATTCTAGCTACCAACTGACAGTAATCATTACGAATCATTTTTAATTTATTAGCAATCAGATTAGTGTATAAGTCTTTTTCTACACTTGTCAATGTAATTTAGCCTCCACTTGTTTTTGCATGTCATCGAGTGTTTGTTTAAAAGCTGCAGTATTACAATGATTTAGACGTGTTCTGCTACATTAAGGATTTTACTATTGTGAATTTCCATTCTAAATACAGATGTGAGGACAGATTCCTCAGCCAAGAGTGACGCCTTTGCAAACACTGGGGTGATTGCTGGAATAACAGCTGCTCTTGTGTTACTTTTGGCTCTGGTACTTGTGGCTCTGTACATCAACTGCTATCCTAGTGTTGCATCTTCACATTACCTCATTGCAGTAAGCATTTAAAACACACCATGTTCACCTTAAAAAAGAAAGATTTTCACTTATATACAGCATATCGTCATCACACATACGTGTCCTTTTGTTGGTTTGTTTTTCCTTTTAAGAGACGTAGAAGTTACTGGCCGTCCCTGAAGTTTCAGAAGCAGCAGTCGGGCTACACTGAAGTGGAAGAAGGTCACGAGAAAGACAGCATTGTTGAACCTGGGCCTGGGCGCTGAAACCCAGAAACCTGGAAGATATTTGCATTGGACTGATTTCTATCAACATTCAAATGCAAACCCTCATCCAAGCATCTGTTTTCTGAAAGTGTTAATGGTTTGGAGATGTTAAGCAGCATTGCAAAAAAGGGATGAAACTGTTGCCACAGTTTGGAGTCCACAGTCAGACACAGCTTGAAGTTCATTTTCAATTCATCATTTTATTGCCATGTGTTATACCGACTGCAAGGGAAAGTGGAACGCTTACCACAATTTCATGAAAAATGCATCAACTCTCTGTTTTATATAAAATAAATAAAAAAAAGTGTGGTTGGACTCCTGTGTCAATTTCTGCTGCGTATTAATAGCAACACTGGTATTATTAGATTCCCATTGTTTTGTATTTGACACGTTGTTTAAAAAAATAGAAAATATCTGGGTGAACTAAGGAAAGTTGGAGGTATAAGAGCTGGAATAAAAAATATATGGAGTAGAAAATCACTGGAGAACCTGACCCCTGTTCTTTATTTGGTAGTTCAGCCTGTGTTAGTCCAGGGGTTATACATAGAAAAGTACAAGTGTATCAGAATAATACATTAAAAGAGGGGAAGAATCCAGTGTATCGGGCGAAAGTACAGCTTTTTAGCCAGCAGGTGTCTCTCTATCCTAAAGCTTCCAACGCCGTAATCTAGGACGCGCAGTGAACGTGGCAGATGTGTAAACGTGATTTGAAATGACTGTTTTATTTATAAAAAACCCACAACAACAACAACAGCAACACTGAAAACATATGAGTGGTTTGGTTTCCCACGTGATTGTAGATCAGGTCAGAACCATGTGTTGCACACGCAGAGATAATGGCCTGGCCCGGATTTCTGTGCAGTTGCTCGAAAACGCAAATTGCAACTGATCGATTTCGTTAAACAGCGCGCAACACGCACATACGCCCTCATAAAAACATGTGTTCATTTAAACATTTCTAGCTTCAAATCAATTGGACATTGCTTTCAAGCATGTAAATTATTGAACCTCCCATTCTGACTGCTTCGGACACGCGCACGGCGGAGGAAGGGAGGGGGCATCAGGAGCGCGCTTTCCGTGTCTGGTTTAGTGGACTGACAGCCAGCTGTGTGCGCGAGAGACTACAACGGCAGCATCGAGCTTCTTGATTTGCTCCACACAACCACATCAGTGTTGGTCCGCTCCCGACCATTGTTGACGTGAAACGAAGCTTTTTAATTTTCAAACGGACTCATAGGACCGGCGGTTTCCGCGCTCAAGAACACACAGAGGTAGAAGAGCATTTCTCCACCATGAATCCGGAGTGTAGCAGATGTAAAAAAGTCGTTTACCCCACGGAAAAAGTGAATTGTCTGGACAAGGTAAGAGTGTGATTGAAACCGTTTTACTTTCTCTCATTGTCCACCCATTACTGGTTTCCTGTAACCGTGCGTCCTGGCTGAGCGTTAAGCCCCGCTCGCCTGAAACAACGAAATGTTCTTATATTTTCTGAATGAATCGAACGCACCGTGAGAGGACAGGTATTTTGTTAGCTGCTTTAGCCTAGCTCTTAGCTTCTATCAGTGAGCCGCTGGGGAAAACGTGGAACGTCATAAAAATGTCAAATTATGTAAATTTTATAGTTTCTGTAATATGCGTTTGACGATAGGCATTTGTTTAGTATAAGAAACCAGCGATTTAAGGCATTGGTTTTGTGTTAAATATAAAGTAGAACCCCGCATGCTTTAAGTCAGTTCGGGGCCTCACTTTTACTTGCTGTAAAATGAATAATATGCCTTAAATAATATATTTATTTTAAATAGTAGATGCGCAGATGCCAAATATAGGGTTATGGTTATTTAACTACAATATACAATACAATCCAAAGATCCAGGCATTTCACGCCCTCATTAAAAAAAACCCCATCGTGGTCAGATGTCTGTATTAAATTCACTGGCTAATCCCAGTCAAAGATGAACAGTTCCAGTCAAAGGCTGTACCCTAATCTCACCCAAGATGGTAATCCCATCATTTTCACCCACGGTGAAATGGTCACAAATAACAAATGGGAGCACTCGAACACAAAACCACGCAAGTTCTAATCTGTCTCTCCACAGTGGCATTACACTTCCTATCTCACAACTGACAGTACAAAGCAAAGTCAGTCCAGCCCATTGATTGACCCCTACAATCTTCCACTTGGCCCCACATAGAGCAATTAATTACCTACCTTTAGAGGACCACATGGAATGTCCAAAGTATAAGCAAAAAAATCAAATCAAAGCATGCTTTCCTCTGGGTATTTCAGTCCAGAAAATTGTGTTTGGCTCCTACAAGAATTCTATTTTTTAAATGGTCCAATTTGGCCTGTTTTTTTCTTCTAGTTGCTCTATTGTTGTGGTTCATTTGAATGTGTGACTGTGTCACCCACAACTTGGTAGAAAATGGAACTGGAACAAGTGTGTTTAGCCGCCAGACATCTGCTAAATTTAGTAATTATCCAGGTATTGTCCCAGGTGCAAAATTTTGAGTGACATCAATAACATTCCTTCAAGATTTATTTGACCCACAGATGGGTTTAGCAAATGACAAAAATGTACAATTCTTTGCTAGAAGAAGTCAGAAGCAAACTACTAATGTAATAACCTCCATGTGTCTCAATTTTGCCCCAAAAGCTGCATCCCTGGAGAACAGATATGGGCCAACAATCTATAAAGGCGCCTAATGCTTTATGATTCATTGCTACATGTAGAGCAAGTGGCAAATATTGGGACATGGCTAATTTGTTTTAAAATCCTGATTCTATATCTATCAGATTTTTTTATTCCTTATTCTGCTTACAGAGTAAAAATCTTAACCTTTCTGGTTTTCTGGAGTGTTGTGCAAAATGTTGTTCTTGTTCTTGCATGTTGGAAACCAAAAAAAGACAATTATAGATGTATTGCACTTAATCCCGCTGCTTCTCTTAAACTGTTATATTGATGGGTGGAGTCTGCTTTTCCAGGCATATGTTTACACCGTTTTACAAAAGCATGGCTTTGGGCTAGTAGATAATTTGGCTAATGGATGCTCAAATGGCTATTGAAAATCAATCTCTGTTTAAATGTACTTGTGTGTTTGGGTTGACAAATGATACAAGTGGCAAAAGGGAACATAAAGTTCATTATCTGAAGTAGCATCAGCTCTCAATTCGATGCATTATGGTCGTGCTGGAAAAATGATTTATCCAGGAAGAAGAATCCCTCTTTGCGTACAAGCGGTCCACTAACATTACAAGGCATATCAGCCTGTGTAAAGCCTGGTATCGTTACGAAGTCGAGCACAGCCTGAGAGTGCTGGGGAATCTGGCCTGTAGCAGTGTGCATTCCAACAAACCGACACTCCCATAAAACATGCTCTGTCAGAGGCCCGCTGTGCTGTCTCCCTGCTCTGAACTATGCACAGGAGAGCAGCCTGGCGTCTGTCTTTGCTGCCATTCTTCATCAGTGCTCACCCATGATTAACGCCTTCACTGTGCCTTCTTTGTGGCATACTTGCACAGCGCTAGACGTGTTTGTTTAAAGCAGCCATGGTGACGTTGTGGTCGAGGCTCTGTTTCATGTGCAAGGTTAGACCAGGCATAAACTGTAGAGGCCTTTCAGGACACTAGGCTACAGCTATTCAGTTTTTTTTTTACCCCAAAAAGTAAATCTGAAACCCTGCCTTTACCTGACAGCTCACTTCTACAGTACAATACACCTCAGTGGAGCCACAGAGGCCTGCGTGTCTGCCTGCTTCTTTCCAGTATAGCAGGTCTAGGCCCAGCGGAGGGGGTGGGCCAGTGAGCACTTGCAGAGACAGGAAGTGAGTTTTAGTAGAGGCAGTCGTTGGTAGCAATTTCTTTTTCTTCCTTTTTTACTGTCCCCTTGTTGCCTAAAGTGTTCGTGGAATGCAAGAGGTTGCAGTGAATGCATCTCCTCAAGCATAGGACTTGTGTTTTGACACAAATTCTTCCTTAAACTTGAAGACAGCTGTTGACCTGGAACCAATGAAGCTGCACTTTGCTGCATTGCTCCACTGGTTGAGTGACTTGATTTGCTCACATGTCCATTTTAAGATTAAAAACCGTTTCCCCCACTCAGGAAGTTTACAGTTTGAAGATAACTTGAGAGAACAATGTAGAGTTTTCTTGTAAAGCTCATCATCGTTCACTCAAACGCTAATGTACGGCTGAGTGTCTGGGCACTTACAGGCTTCATATGAAAAATGTTCCATCACATAAGGGCAAAGGAGATGATATAAAAACATTGACTGGATGTTCTAAAAATAATCGCGAGGATTGTTTGGAGTAGGTTTGAGACTTACTCAATATCTGTAAATGATTATGAATTTGGTAATTATTATGCAAATACATAAATCAACACAAGTTTCTGTTTTTTGTTTATTTTTTTTCAAATTAACTATCAAATGAATGATCAAATTACCAAAAATTTTTTGAACTGTTAGCTAACATTAATACTAATGGATCAGCAACATTTTATGTTTAAATGTTTGGATTAGGAAATGTTTCTATGGACTCAAGCTAACTCCTTGGTTGGTGACCAGCCCATTCTTTTACCATACAAGTATATGTAAGTGTGATGTCATGTGTGTTGCCTCTTACTAAGTAAAAGGTCAACAAGTGACACATTCGTAAAAGTGTGACTTATTTTGGTACACCACTAGACACGTGTCAAAAGAGCCCATTTGGTGTCACTTTAGTTGCAGTCAGAGCTACTCCGTGCCACAAAGTAAGTCCATTAAACAGACAGTGACTGGCTTTAAAAGGATTTTAACCCTTGATTTTCTGTTTCCTTTCTCCAATCTATTCTGTCCTTCTTTGTTCAATGATCACCTTTAAAGGGTTCTAATAAATACATTTTACAGCACTGGCAACATGTTACAATACATTTGTTTACACACTAAAAATGTGGGTGTTACTTTGCTGTTTTTTGTTTATTGTTTTTTTTTTTGTTTGTTTTTTTTTTCTTTTGTTTTAGTTTTTTGTGTTTGGCTCCACTGTGAGGTTTCTGATTATGAAGTGGACCACCGTTGTGCTGCCACTGCATTTCAGTCACAGGAAATGGCGTAAAAGAAAGGCCAAAGGTCAGACGCTAATTTTATTCAGATTGAGCGGGAAGGACTGTAGGTCAGGGGTAAAAATGTTCAACCTCTACTCCATGAGCAATTTAGAGGTGGAGAAAATTCAGTTTAAATGCCATTAAATAAAATCAATAAAGGTGAACTAGACTTTTTTTTTCTTCTTCCCTATCAAGTTATACTGGAATGAGCTGACAGTCTTTACTGTGTTTGGCTGGTTTATTCTGAGTGCTGATTCATATTCTCCACATGCTCGCCACAGTCATAGAAACTGTTTAGCCGCCACTGTTAACATGCTTTGATGAATCAGTAACACAGTATCATCACAATCACAACAGTGAGCGTCTGGGTACTCTGTATTTTTTACTTAAAAAAAAAACCGGAACAACTCCACATGTGTTTTTTTGCCTTATGAATAAATCTGGACAATAATTGTTCCACTGATGATAATAAAAAAGGAAGACTAATGACAATAACTTACTATACTGACATGAGACTAGTAGGGGAAGTGCTTTCACAACCCATTGTGTTTTAAAATATATATACAGTACAGTGAGCCAGCACTGGGATAATAATTAGTTTATGTTCTATCGTCCACTCCATGTCAAACGAAGCACATACCTGCTAAATAAACGTACATTTCTGAATATTCTGAGTCTTCCTTAAATTAAAAGAAAAAGCTTTTGTGATTTGGAAAATTTGGCTTTGGCTATATTAAACAATAATTGTTATGTAAAAACAAAAAAAAAAAAAAAAACTTAAATATATTGTATATTGCCATTTGGTGTAAAAATAGAGAAACTGTTTTTGGACCGTATTGTTCTTTGCCAGCCCAAAGTGGTACTGCAACCAAACATGTTTTTCAATGTGGTTGACAAGTTAGACTAAAAGACTTTGTCCTTTTTTTATACACCATTCTACTTTCTCACTACACGTATACTCCTCACGGTGTATTTGAAACATTGTCATTAATTAGTCTTTGGAGATATTCTAAATAATTTCCTAGGTCTTAGATTTTTTTCTGCTGATTTAACTTAAACATCCTCGCCCAGTGTTATCCTTCGGACTTATAGTAGCGTACAATATTATCTACTCTGATGATTAAAATGGTTATTAAATGACTTAGTGTGAAAATCCATATAGCTGGAGTCATATATTGATTAGATATCCTAATTATCATCTACATAAATCACTGTTTTTTCAACATTTATAACAGGCGTAGGAAAAAAAAACCCAGGCCTCGCCTTGTGCTGTAACTTGTTTCCAGAAAATATATTCTTAGTCGATATGTTGTAAATCTTTCCTTATTCTCTGACATTTTATTTACAGAGCATCTAATCAGTTAATTGATCGAGTAAATTGACTAAAGGTCAAATTACAGCGACGCTTTTGTAAATGCGTGTTATTGCTAGTGGACCAGAACTAGTGAGCATTGTGCCCTCTAGATGACAGACTAATGCTGACAGCTACTGTCGTCGGCACCGGAGCTGCAACATTCTGTCATACTGTCACAAACAACACAAGTTACACATTTATTTATTATTCGTCAGTGTCGACAACATTGGCCGAGGTAGCATTGGCTGCAACACGCTCTGCGGATGGACAGAACAGAATTGACCGTACAACATGCACCAGGAAAGAATACATATTTCAACATACACGGTGGATTTGCATGGGGGAAATTTGTTTTGTGACAGATGCATCACCAGATGAGTTTTCCAAAACAGTTCTTTGTGTTCAAAAGGTCGGGTCATTTGTGTTGGCCTACGATTAGGTTTCCAGTAATATGCACATTAAAGCTTTGCATGTACTCGTCTACTTTGTTTCTGTAGTTGGCATGTTAGAAAGCCTTTTCTTGGTTAGCCTATCACGAAGCCATCTCTGTGTGTGTGATGCGTGCGTACATGTAGCTCCAGTGTTTTTGTTCGGTCCTTTATGTATCTGTTTTTCCACTGAGAAGAATCTATGACTCTGACTTGGCATTTTTTCCCTTCCCCACAGACTCCTTGGATTTGTAGTAAAATCCATGCGTCACATACAAAGAGACATATAACCCACATATTCACGCAGTAATACTTGGAAGTAGGCACATGTACTTGTGTGTCCTTGAGCCGTGCTGATGCAGGGAGTCGATGGGGTTTTATTTCTAGGGCTCTGTCTCTGCAGTGTCCTCATTTTCCACTTGACTGCCAGATCCTGTCTTGGCACCTAAAAGTCAGGTTTTTCTTGGAACCGGACAAGCCTAAACTGCTGGACGGCTTCTCTAACACACTTTTGGGGAAGTTTCTCACTCCACCTCTCTCTGTCTTTATGGGCACAGGGCCACCTTAACAGTTTGAATAATTCACATTGGTTTCCCTTAGTTTCAAAGTCCAGTGTGTAGTGGTGGCCATCCGCCCTTGACAGTAGGATGGTTCTCAACATGTCTGTATAGGTTCCGTCATCCAGGTCATCAAGCAGCTACATCAAGGGCAACTGATCTGTTTAGGTTCCTCGAAGACGTTTCACCTCTCAGAAAAGGCTTCTTTAGTTCTGACTGCTGGGAAATTTCTGATTTTTAGCCTTTGAAAGGTTGATAAGCTAGAACACAGTTTTGTTTTAGTTCCTATCACACCTGTGATCTTATATTTGTGTGTTCAGCCACATGTAAAGTAAACACACGTCGAGAGCAGCAGAAAGGAGCATTATTTGGCCTTTTTGTAAAAGAGAAACTGAATGTTAAGGTGTATATGTTTCCAGGTGTTGTGGAGTAAAATGTTTCCGTTTATATTTGACGGGTGAAAAAAACAGTTAGCTTCATAAAAATGCAGAATAAACAAATCGGATAAAGGACTTCAATCTTTAAAGACGTATTTCTTGAAGTCCACTGTCTACTGTTGTAAGTTTTTTTCTTTAAATAGTCATGTTAAATCATGTTAATCTAACACAGTCTTAGGTGCCATTTAGGGTCAAATGCCTTTTGGAAAAGAATGTGGTCACATGTCCTGAAACCTCCTGTGGTCTGAACCTAAAAACTCAGTCTTGAACTCCAGCATATGATCCTATTACTGGGCCTGAACGTTAAAACCAGGTGTGACGTGGTCCGAGGGTCGGCTGAGAAGGTTGCCGTCGAATTGTCCTGTAAAATGGTAATGAGGGTTCTCCTGGTGAAATGTGACTCAGCAGGTTGGACGGTCCTTAGTTTACTAAACAGTCACATTCAGGAGGCTTGACCCACGGTCAATATTTACTTTGTGAATGACTCCGAAGTCCAATTGCAGTGTATAGACACTTAGAAGCAACGAAAAACTTTCAAAAACGGAGAGGAGTAGAGAGTTATTGTGGAGAGGAGTGGAGTGGGCTGCTGCCCAGTACGTCGATGGAGCCGACAGCTATCACAGCTGCGAGTCAGGATATGGAATCTCCCTGCTGTATGATGTTGTTTGTGAAAGGATTTGCCTTTGTATATTGTCATTGGCCAGGACAATGGACTGAGAGAGCAGTGGAAAACACCTCCAGGCCTTGATCAGTCGTTTGAGGGTTAAGGAGTTTGCATTGAAAGACTTGACCCAATGTGTTCGGCTCTGAATTACAGCTCCTCTGAACGAGAGCCAAGGCTGGCTTTTCACATTTTTGTACCTCACAACATCGCTGGCTCACAGCTGCACACACACTTGTCAAATGCATACAGTTGCTTTTTTTTTGCGCCTACCACTCTGTGTGGTCCGGAACATCCAGACATAATAGACTGGAGATCAGCCCGTTGCCAGATTTTGTGCCGTTCATTTTTCAATGTTTGGTCCTGTTTCCATACTTAGCAGTTTCTGCAGCTTCCACAAACCTCTCCATCTGGGCGATACGCAGTCATCAGTGAATCACTGCTGTAACACAAGCTGCATTATCAAATTCTTATTATGGCCTGCAGAAAATTGTTCTCAGCTTCGCCAACTCCTGCTTTCATGTGTTAAGATTGCTTTTGCAGTGTTTTTCATCATCTTTTTCCATGCTGTTTGTTTATCACGTTAGTGTTTGTGTGGGCACTTGGCGTAGAAAGTGACAGAGGGTGGGTGAAAGAGTGAGGTATGTCAGAGCACCCCGAGGCCATGTTAATAAGGACTCCCCCATTCACTCCCTCCCATTATTCGCCACGTCTGTGCGCTCCACCCTTTTGTCCCTCGTTGATAACAGAAGCATCCAGATCATTGCTTCATATTCTGGTGTTTTTGTCTCTCCATACCCACCCCTCTGTTTTGCTCCCATCCCCAGTGCATTCTCCAACTCCTTTCTTTCATGTTTTCTCCCTCCCTCCTTCCAGTTTTCTTCACTCCTCCCTCCCGCCCTCCTTCCCTGCCTCGCTCCCTCTCGTCAATCCTGCTTTGAACCCTTAGGCCACAGATCAACCCAGTGCCAAGAGAAAAAAAAGACAAGGAGGAGGGAGGGAGACATGGAGCTGGATAAGATTGACATCACGGCCTTATTTAAAGATGGACACAGCAGCTTCAGATACGAACTGACTTAAAATGTATTTTTAAGGGGCCTTGGCTAGTTAAGACGTCACTTCTTCACCTCAACTGCGAACATCCAGTCAAGTCTATCTTATTTGTGTTACCTTAATAAACATTACTGTATTGACATAAAGAGCAGGGATGACTTTGAGACATGTATATTTGTAATAAGTCAATATTATATTAAATGTGGAAATCTCCAACAGATCCAGACTGAGAGTGTGCAGTTCAGTTAGAAAATAAAACCAAAACTTTTTAACTGATGTTTATAAAAATTTGAGAAAGCCTTTCGGTGTGCACCGCTAACTGTCAGAAATAGTTGCAGGGTAAGCCAGCAGGTGGCTCCACGGCCAAAGTGGACCTTTCCACAGATGACTACACCCCTAGCAGACCGCTAAATTGAAGCTAAAATGCAGCTAGCTGCTAACTAGTAAGCCCAGCATTCCTACTTGGTAGACAAACACAGTGGAGTCTGAGGTTTGGTGTTTCTTCTGAAGTTCCTCTATCTGTCCTCTAATGCCTCTGTGCCTGCACCTGGCATGTAACCGTTCACTGGTTTCAGCAAACTGTTCAGCAATTCCCAGATGTGGACGTGTGTGTTTGATGTAAGAAAGATACGTAAGGGGCTCGATATCTAAATACATACAAAATGATACTTTTTTTTCCAACGAGACATCACTACAGTCAGATGAACTGATTAGACTGTAAATAAAAGCTCATCTATTATTAACAAAACTGCTTTGTTCTACCTTCCTCCTCCAGCTACCTGGTTAAGTTAGTTCAGGGTTTTAGTGAAAGAGGAAGTGGGTTTCTTTGTGCAAGCGAACAAAACTGTTCCACATCATGTCCCCTTTTAACTGATGAGTCAATGTTTCTTATTTATTTTACAGTCGGCTCTCATATACAGTACTACTTTCTTTGTTACTGTTCAGCAGCTACTCCTTTTTTTTGGGGGGGGGGGGGGGGAGGGGTCTGAAGAAATATCCTGGCTGTCATCTCAATCATTATGTTGTTCTGTTCCTCTTTTCTTTTGACAGTTCTGGCATAAAAGATGCTTCAGCTGCGAGGTCTGCAACATGACTCTAAACATGAAGAATTACAAGGGCTACGACAAGAACCCATACTGCAATGCGTAAGTCATTCACAAGCCCTGATTTTTATTTTAAAATTTTATTTCAGTTTTTACCCCCGCACAGTTTTCAGCCTTCGTCTGAGGGACAGTGGCTGCAGTGTTCAGTCTGAGCACACACTGAAACAGGAGCCTAAGTGTGTGTGTGTGTGTTTATGTTTATGTGCATGTTACAACCCGACTGTTCTCTTTCTTTCTTTCTCCCTCCACTGTTGTTTATCAGTGTCAGTTCCAGCCCACACCCCTCCTCCTCAGAGCGCTGGCCGTATATGTGCTGTGGGAAAATGCCTCCATTTCTCCTCCTCCTCCTCTAATGGCAGGGAGGGGAGGGGGGAAGCTGGGGGGGGGGGTCAACAAAGGAAATTCCTTAAGTTCCTCTACAGTGACACGGGTGGACATGCTGAAAGCTAGCGTGTCCACTCGCACTCCTGCACAGTCCCTCACTGTGAAAGCTCTCAGAGAATCCCCCTCTTTGAGTTCTTACTACATTTTTCTCCATGTCCGTGTGCAGGGGTGCGTGGTCTGAAGGGGAATGCAGAGAGAAGGCGTTGTGTTATGTTTTGACAAGCTTTTTTTTATTTTCGCATTTTCCCCATCCCTGAAAACACCAGGATATTACTAGAGAATGAAATCAGCCACTGTCAGCCTTTCATTGTCATTTCTACTCTAGTGGAAACTTTGTGGTAGTAGAGAAACTGGTGGTTAAACTTTTTATAGCGCGTGTTGTCTGTTATTACAAATTTAGCAACATGTTTCTTGCTCCAAATCTAAAGTGAAATAATATGAATGATTTTTTATTATTATTATTATCTGATCTGATTTGCCAATAATGTCTTCACCCACACAGCTGTAGAAATTCAGATCTGAGTCAAAAAAAACAACAGGGCTGAGTCACAGCCGCCGACAGTCGTACATGCAGAGCTGTAACTGTACAGTTCGCCATAACACGGTTTGCATTGTGCCGGGTATTTTGCATGTAGCCAACAGACATGACACACAGAGTGTGACTAATAGTTTGGGCGTAACGCGCCTTTAGCTGCGTCGATTTCCTTAAGTCACACCCCTTATTTTTCCTGCCATTATACTTTCATAAAATGGAGTCAAAGGAAAAAGAGTATTCTTACATTTGTAAATGAGAAAATGAAATAATTTGATGTACAACTTGTATTCAAACCGCTAGAGCTGCCAATAAATCCACAACCATGTGCCATGCTGTTATGGTGTGACACTTATGTTTTCCTCTCTGGTTCAGTCTCACGATGACCCAGTCACATCTTTATTAAGGTGTGAACCATGTGCAGCAGGTGCCATCCTGCTTCTCTCCATAAACTCTTTGGCAGAGTTTTTTTTTCTTCCACTCCACGGAATTTCTCCATCACTTTCTGCTCCAACAGATTCAAGGCTCCACTTTCTGTTTATTATGGCTGCTTCCGTTTGTTTAAAGCGAGTTCGATTCAAATAAACATGTTCACTGTAAGAGGCTCCCTCTTCAGGAATGGAATGCTCAGGCAGAGGGCTCGTTCCTCTGTTATTACACTGTGGTATAAGTAGTTTATCATTACTCTTCTATATTTGGCCCCTGTAATTGATAGCGGAGTTGTTTGTTTTCATATATATCTATACTCCGTCCCACCTCTTCCTTGAGAATCTCGACACTAAGGGATGTCGCAGAGCCGAAGCCGGGTGTTGTGGGAGATTTAGGAGGACAGATAAGTAGACATTAAAATTCTTCGTTTCCCTCGGTGCCTGCCATCCTTTTGGGGTCTCTGTCCTACTAAGTGATAGTTTTTATTTTTATTTATCTGGAAATTATTATGATATTATTAAAACTTATCTATAGCCTGCCAAATGTCCACAACCTTAACAGTTTAGCGTAATAAAACCTGGCTGATGAATTTAATTTTAGGTGCAGAAGGGACTTAGGTTTCCAATACAGAAGATGTAAGTTGGTAAGCCACAAAATGCTAAAATTGTACTAATAATCAAAGCCGTTGAAGGAGATCTTTCTTCAATTCCTGCCAATATATCAGCGTCGTCTTCAACTAAACAGGATGAGATTTTAGTCAATTATTACGTAATTTAATATACTTTTTGTGACATTTTTGTTTGGTTGTGTGTTGTTTTTTTCCTGATGATATATGTGCCGTGGCTCAAAAAAAGGTTGGGAAACACTGCTATTTATTGTAATATGTATAATAATATATAATAGTCATTTCAAATAAATGGTAAGTACTCTGTGTGTGTGTGTGTGCATGCTTGTGTCAGTGTGCCCATTGAAATGAATGACTTGTACCTATCCAGGTGGAAATATTAAATCTGAATCACTTCAATACAACCTTTCCAGGTCTCTCAGAGTCAAGTTTTCCACAACATCTCCTGGTCCCACAATGCAAACAGACTTCTCCTTCTGCACAGTAGGCAGTTTGTTTGTGTGTGTGTGTGTGTGTGTGTGTGTGTGTGTGTGTGTGTTCGTGTCATGCGCGACCTCCTTGCTCCCACACCCCAGTTTGTGCCTCTCGTCTATTTTAAACGCTGACTTTTTTGTGTGTGTTCACCGTGTGGGTTTGTGCATGTGTCACTCGCTCGTCTCTACGACTCGTGTCCCTGCTGCACACTCAGACAGAGACTCTGACTCATCCATACAATGAAAGACTTACACAACGCACATGCAGGATTGAAGACATTAAGATACCACAGAGTCACAAATGTGCTGCCCCGGTGCAACATTCTTTTTAGGCTAGGAACAGAAATGCTGAGGCAGTGTCTCTGTTGAAGCCATGCACCATCTGAGGCAAACAAAAGGGATTTTTTTTTTCTTTTTTCTTTTAAGATCAGTGACGCTCTGACAGGAAGTGTGTTTGACCACAGAGGGGACACACCCAAAACCAAAGAAAAAGGAGCATATATATTGCCATTTTGGCATCTTTAATCAGAGGTCCTCCCCCCGGAGGAACAGATGTTGCAGAAAGACCCTAAGGGAGTCAGTGCATATATAGATGAACTCACTCCATAACAGACTGATACATGTTTCTGCAACTGATTATTGTTTATTCAAGCTACAAATATTGTTCATAGTTGTGTAATAAAAACAACTTAAGTTAAAAAAATCTGCTGCATGGACTTGACTAAATGCTTTTGAAGCTCTCACGGGCCACACAAAACGGCTTGGCGGGCCGCGAGTTTGACACATATGTACTAAAGGATATACTGTAGTCCTTATTAGGGTTAGGTTTAATGATGTAAATGGTGGCTCCTGCCCTAAATATTTGGAGTTACTATGTAACTCAAGCGCCCAGGTAGCTTCCTTAGCCGCCCAGCCACTGCGGCCTCTGTAATACTATAAAAAGGATACATTTTCCATATTTAGAAAAGATGGCTGACTTTAATAATTAAAAATTAAAACAAAGATTTGTCAGTACAGCTCTTGCCTTTTTTTAGTAGATAGACCAGGTTATAGAGAGACAACCACCACAGGTGGGTAGATTTTAGATCCTTCAAAATGTCCTGTGAACTTTTGCTCTTTCTGTGTTCTCTTCTTCACATTTTTTCAAATGCCATTTCCTTTTCAACAAATCAGATGTAAAATACATCAATGACGGTGAATCCCACAGGAAAAAAAAGAAAGAACACAAATGCTAACTCAGTTCCTGTATTGCCAAGACAACGATAAACATCTCTCCTAGATGCATTACACAGAAGCCCAGATAGTAGTTGAGGGTTTTTGAGGTCACCCGGAGCCCTAAGGCATGCTGGGAACTGCAGTTTATATATTTAATAAGCTACGAGCGGGGCATTTCCTCACGCTGAATATAAGCCATGTGCCGAACTCTCCTCGACTGCCAGGAATCTTCATTTGTGAAGCTTAAGGCTAATGTTGCACAAAAGCCGTTAGTGTCTTAGAAGAGAACGTCAGTGTGCACACGCAGCAGCGCTTAGATAATCAATGGGCGAGTGTGTGATGAATGGCTCCTGGAGTGGCGTGCTGCATGTCGGCGTGGAGGACGTGTGTTTACGATTTCTTCGGTTTACTGTTTGCCGTGTTTGTTTTAGGAAACGTTTTCTGCCCGCCCCCCCAGCAGCAGGAGGTCGAGCGGATACGGGGCTGCGACTGTCAAGAGCATCCATTCAGAAAAGAGCTGAAGACGGCCGCCCGTGACTTTACAGTCACCGACCCTTTGACCCTGTTGTGACTGTTGCATGTTGTTACTGTTCATCTTGCTCCTTATAGGCCCGGTACCATAGGTGTGTGAGAGTGTGTGTGCTTTCAGGAA
>NC_024323.1:3889713-3899639 GCF_000523025.1 Cynoglossus semilaevis | reverse complement strand
CGCACTTCTACCTTGCCTCGTTCTGGCCGACCATTGTGTGTTCTACTGACATGCCTTTTGTCTACAGGGGCTTCTAACCAAACCTCAAGACCACCTTGAATAACAAATGCCCCCACTGTGGGCCCACAGACTGCACACTGTTTGAGTTATGGTGTTTTTTGTTTGTTTTTATTTTGGCTTCACTGTCACCGTGGGAGTTTGAGCAAATTCTGGCATCTGCTTGTGTGTGCGCATGTGTGCGTTTCTGTGTGCATTTATGGAATTACTAATGTTTTTTTTTTTTTTTTTTTGCAGACACTACCCAAAAACACGTTTTACCGCTGTGGCTGATACTCCAGAGAACCTCCGCCTCAAACAGCAGAGCAAGATGCAGAGCACTGTAACTATTTCTGCTTGTACTGACTTGTATTCACAGTTATACATAAGTCACACACACACACACACACACATTACATAAGGTTATTTCCACATTGTCCCACAAGGGAGGTATTATAGTGGAATACTTCATTTTAGAGGCCTGGTTCCTGTGAAACATTTGACCTGGTACTCCCAAAAAGGTAGTGTAGCAGATGCGTCAACCTGATTGGATGTAACAAAAAAATCAAATTTGGATTGGGATTGTTTTCAAAATGTATGTAAATGAAGCTTAAAATGCTAAGCAACGAAAAACTAAATGTAAATACACTTAAATAGAATTATGATTAAACAGAATTCTTCCTCCTACTGTTATAACAGTAAACTGTGACTTTTTAATTCATATTGTATCCATTAGTTTTAACTGAACAAAATAGTTTTTACCAAAAGTCCTTTATGTCCCCTTCAAATTTTATTTGAAAGTTAACCAAAAACTATTGAAAATGTTAAAACAACTGGACAGTCTTTCACGGTCTTTTCCCATTTCCTGTTAGCATTAGCTGAAATGTGATGCCTGCTCAACAAGAAAGGGTTACATTGTTAATATAATGCACCGCTTTAGTCCGAACAAGCCCCCGTCATTTCAGCTATTCTACTAAAGCTACAGGTTCACTGAATGCCATTTCAATTAACCCCAGAAATTCTCGCTTAAACTGCACTGTGTGAACGTTTAAAAAAACTCAAACCTTAGAGGATGAGAGACTAAAACAGCCCTTGGAGCCAAAAATATCTTTTTGAATTGGGTCATGACTCTTTGCCCTAATAAAAAAAAAAAAAAAAAAAGATCCTGACAAAGAATTTCGACTTGGCTGTGTGCTGTGAAGTCGTCCCAGCAAAATATGGCAAAGCCCCGTCACCACTGACACGTCGACCCAAGGGTATTTTAAGTCTAAGCACTTCTGGAAGAAGTGTTTCAGTCTGATTTGTGAAATTCTGGGCAGAGTGTTGTCTTTCACACTAGGTCACAAACTCAAGTCTAAGGCCTGGAGTGAAGTTCCTTTGAAATACACCCAGTCTTGAAAAAGGGAATAACAAAGTTTTACTTGTTAATGTATTACATTTCTTAATATAATATATATAATAAGGGAGAAAAAAAGTCAGTGCTGATTTTTCTACAAAGAAGCTCGTGTTCAGATCGAATCATTTTAAGCCTCATTAATCACCAACGTCGGGAAGAGAGATACCAAGGCATCACAGGGAGAAGCTGAAGGAGACACTTGTTTTCTCGGCATGTAGCAGAGCAGAGTCATACGGGGAGTGGGCGGAGTCATTCAAAGAAGGCACATCAGTCATCGTGTTCCAGTGGCCACGTCAAAGTAATAGATGTGAGACTGGGGTCGGAGGGGGTGGGGGGGTGGTCAGGTTTAAAGACATGGAGATAAGTGATGGTCTGAGGGACAGATGGTGTTTTTCAACACAGATTGTATGAACAGCATCACCACCATAAACCATCAGGCTGTGATTAGACCAACGGATTATTAGAAACCATGGTCGAAAATGAGTTCACGTTTCACCAAAGATATCTGTGAAAGACTGAGATTAACGAATGTAATATAAGAGCAGTGTAACAATATCTGCTGCTGCTCTGTTGCCATTTTGTGACCAGTGGTTCGGGAACACTGGGTGATGCTTCTCCGACTGATAGAAATAACGGAAGTGAAAGATTGCCCAATGAAATTGTCAGCACATTCTGGTTAACTTTGAAGACGTCGATTTCCTTTTGGCCTTTCAAGATAAAAGTTTCTTTAACTAACATGTCATGTGTCAAGTTCTGTAGAACTCCTTGAATTAAAAATGCTAATTTTTTTGTAGTTCCGAGCTCAAAACCTACTTTTATTTTTTAGTACTACTCAAAACCTACTTTTTTATTTTCTAAAAAATAAAAGTAGGTTTCAGTGTTGTACTAAGGCAGAGCACTTTATCAAGTGAGCAGCAAACACAGCGAGAGATCATCACTACTGCGTAAAAGAAATGTGTGTTACAGGCTCGGTAAACTCTCAACTACATTCTGTCCTGCAGAGTCTTGCACCCAAAATATGTCACTTTTACGACTGCAGTCTAATACGTGCCCCTCTTGAATACCTATAAGACGTTTGGCTTGCCTGATAAGGACAAAACAACAGGCATTAGTGTCTTCTACAACTGATGAGGCAGTAGGTAGCTAATATTCAAATCACCAGGCCAATGTGATCTATCTAGATCAAAAATATTAAATATATATGTTATTTCATATAATTATCATGGTAAAATATAGTCCACAGTACTACATGGTAAATGCACAGATGCAGTAAATCTGTATGCGCCTGATTAGAAATCAGCCATTAACACTGACTGTGGTTTGTGTGGGGAAGTTGAACGTGTTGGTGGATAACTGACCACTGAAATCCCTCGCAACGTCACTGCTGCTACGTGTTGCTACGGGTAACTCTATTGCTATGGTAGCGGGGTAGAGGTTTGTCACACCTCATTACAAGACTTTGCCGAAACAGAAAGAAACAAGATGGAGAGAAGAAAGAAAATAAAGAAACTGGAGAGTGCAAATTTGCGAGGAGGGAGAGAGTGACGCGGGGCACGTATGCGAGGCTAGGGGTGGGGAGGTGGGCAGGAAGGCACCAATGCAGAGAGAGGGGGAATTGCTGCGTGAAAGAGGAAGAGATAAAAGTAAAATCCCCAGAGGACCGAGAGCTGGAGAAATGCAAATAGATGGAAAGAAGCATTATCACAGGGAAGAGTCTGAACTCTATGGAATGACTGCATAAGTGTCTGTTAGAGCTGTGAAATATGAATGAATCTTTAGAAATCGCAGCAGCCGGAGGTGGTCAGGAGCGTGGGTGGCTAATAGAGCATGCTTAGAAGAGGGGGTGCTATAGTATGGATCCAAAAAAGACAAAGAAGGTGGAAAAATATCAGGGTGGAAAATGTGTTCACCGATGGGAGCAGAGAGCTGGAGAAACATGGGTCGCAATCATGTAAATGTGCATCTAAAGCAGACATGGGCAAACTAAGGCCCAGGGGCTGGATGCAGCCTGTTCAGCTTTTGGATCCGGCCCGCCAAACTTTTCCAAATTATATAACTTATTTATATTATCATTATACTTCTGCCTTTTTCCCTGCAATAACCACATTTCCCCAATAGATGGCGATATAATAACAGCATTTTAGCCTTTGACTTTTACAAAAAATCATGCATAAAAAACCTGGGCCTGTTTAGTTGAACACAATGCTGATATACTCACACAGGAAGATCTTCAACAGCTCTAACTTGAGCACATATTAGTTGCGATAGGCAGTTCCTGTCACCCAATGCTGCCCGTGACTGTTGCATAGATAAACTATGACAAAATATTTGCAGTGGATAAATAGTAGGTCTCAGGCCAATTAAGTGAATTGGATAATTCTAATTTACCTAGTGGTTAGCATCTAGTGATTAACAACTAAAAATATAATTACGTATTTATTTATTTTTATATTTCAATGCTAATGATCTATCAGCACTTGCTTTGAATCTAGTTGTAGGTTGATCTACTTATTGGGCACTGCTCATACTCCATGTTGTTTTCCGACACAGTTTGCCCTTTGACTTTCTTCTTTTATTGGCCCTTTATCACTAATGTCACAGATGAGTGAAGGATTGGTCAGCCTGGTATTGACACTGGTCATTGTAGGAGAGGACGGGCTGTGTGAGCGCGCTCATTTCTACATCGAAGGCAGGATGTTGATGCAGTCACTCTGAAGGAGTTGTTACTTTTCCGGGTAGAGAGGTGAAATCAGGCGTCGAAGAGTCACGGTGTGTGCAGCCAGAGCCCTGTTGGCCAAAAGCCACGATGTGTCACCGCTTCATCAGGTTAAAAATACAAACTCGACACGACTTCCTGTTTGGTCGGTCGACCGTTGAACCCCTGGTTTGAGCATTTCAGCCTCAAGACAGCAGCCCCGCAGATCAGTGCGTAGTTGTTGCTGATTCTCATCTGACGCTGCATGGGCAGGACACTTCCTGCACACCCCTCAGGGTCAGAACAGGGTGGGGGGGCTGAAAACACGCACACACACTCACAGAGAGAGAGAGAGAAGCGTTCGTTGTAAACCACCTCACATTCTGACCATATATGGTTGCCACCACACGTCCTGTATGTAAGGATGGCACCCTTTAGCAAACAGGAAAGAATAATTACCACAAAAAAAAAAACCTCAGCAGTATATTTATGCTCCTGTTTTCCTCACACAGACAGTTTCAAACACTCTCGTAATAAAACTCATTTTTTATTCATGGGAAGAAAGTGAAGATTCCAGCCACAAAAAAAAGATCGCTTTTTGTTGGAAACGCTTAGTACAAGTATTGCACAAATATTACAACACAGTCACTGAACTCAGCATTTACCAACAGCTGACAACTTTAATCTTTACAAATGCAGGAATTGACCAAAAAAAATCCAGTTGAAAACAAATGTAATTACTTATATTTTGATTAACAGAAAACGGGATGTGATCCCCCGCCCCCTCCCCGAGGTGACATTTCAGTGTGTGCGTGTTGGTTTATTGGCTTTAACTTGATGGTGTCAAGCGTCAATAAGGTCAACAGTGAAAACCATTTTCTCTCCTGCTGTAAAAGTGTTTTATTGGACCACACAGGCTTCATTAGAACTCAGCACAGATCCATTTGTGTGGACAAGCTCCATAACTTAAGAATTAGTTGTTTATCTCGTCTCAAGCAGGTGTGTGTGTGTCTAAAAATAATAGGTTAGATTTCCCACACAAACATGTAGAAACTATGCAAATGAGTGAGAACTTTAGTCAGATTATGACGTGTACGACTTTATTTGCAATTTGAATGTTTCATTTTTTTTTTCTTGCAGGTTTACTACAAGGAGGAGTTTGAGAAGATTAAAGGAAAAGGTTTCACCGTGGTCTCTGATACGCCCGAGATGCAGAGAATCAAGAAAACACAGGATCAAATCAGCAATGTAAGGAACGCCACGTACACCACTAGTCAGTCTTTGTTCTGTGCGCTCGGCGTCCTGATACCATAATCAGCATTCGTCCACGTTAACGCCCTTCGGACTTGATCTCCTCGCACATTTCTTGCCCTTGACGCCTTTTTTGAGCATTATTTTTATCCACTTCAAACGCTTTGGTTGTCACAGCAACTGTCTGCAACTGCAACCTTAACTGACTAACGTGTTTTTAGTTTAATTATTTGACTTAATTGACTATTTACTGGAACTAAAACTAATAGGAATACAACTAGCGATGACCCGATCCGATACGGGGCATTGGTATTGTTCCGATATTGGTTAAATTTCTAAGTATCCAACATCTTAAAACACCTACAGTCCCATCCGACAGCTAAGCCCAAACACTCAATTTAACTTTGTGTGACATGCTGTGAACAGGGATGCCATCGTCATGGCAACAGCGACTCCCAGTCGCAGTATCAGTTTCGTTGTTTCGAGCCATTCCTAAATACAAACAGTGCTGCTTTTTGAAACGGCATTAATAGATATGTCTTAATTTTCTGATATTTCCAACACTAAAGATTTCTAAACGAACACTGACTTCCTGAGCAGCACCAGATTCCCTCCTCAATGCCTGATTAACTCCATTATCTACCCTCTATTATTTTTTTTTTACCCCTCCTGGTTTGATTGACCTTCCAGTTCCCTGTAAACACAGAACACAGATTTTCAGTGTTTAACCTGCGCAGCCAGTTGACCTGACTCCTGCAGTGATGGACTTTATTTTGCTCGTGAAACAGTCATCAACGTTCATGCACCAGCCTGACTAATGGCATAATGAGCGTGGAGAGTGATGGGTAATTACTGCCTTCATGTAGAGGGAGATCCTGCACGGCCGACGTCTACACAACGTGCGCGCCGTCACACATGTAACATGTATTTATAGGCTAGCAGCAGACAAGCCACATCAAGTCAACACATACACTGAATGTAATGACTCGGCCATCTGTCAAACTGTGAACATGACATCTGCTGGTGGTGGATGGTGTCGATCGTAGGCCGTCGGCGAGAAGCTCTCCTTTTTCCTCTGCACCTAAATCAACTTTTTAACTTTACGTTTTTCTTACTCCCAGTCTTTTATATTCTTGAATACCAGTGATATTAGAGCTGCAAATGTTACAATCATTTTATGTGAGATAAAAAACCAGCAGTCAAGCTGTAGAAACTGAGGAACTCGTTTTCAAAAAGGAAGTGCTCCTTTATTAGGAAATATGTGGCCTGACCTTTCTGTTGATGATCTGCAGAGGAAAATACACTGAACTCTATATATAATGTAGCTTTATTTTACCATTGACTTCTTATATTGTTGATCAAAATCCATGTTACTATCTTACTTTGACGACAGGGCCACTCCATCCGTTTTCCCGTCGATATTATAAGTGCTACGTTCCTAATCAGTACGCCGATGCCTGGATTATTTTCTGATCGGACACTGGACCTGAACTGAAGGATGTGGTTTCCATAATTCAATGGGAAGACAATGTATTTGACCTGCACTTCAAAACCCAACTCTCACGTCTCCTCCGTCACACACTCTCACTCAGCATATTGAACTGGAGAGCAGCCACCGTGTTCTCTCACTCTCTGTGCGAACTCTTCATCATCCCATCCAGTCTGAGAACACACTTGTTGGTAATGCGGCCCACACAGTGGGCTCTTTGACACCAGGACAGAATCGTCAGAGGGGGTGAGGGGTGAATGTTGCCCAGTGCACTGTGACTCAGTCTGTTATCAGCCAGGGTAATTGGGAGGGGGGGTATTTAGAGGAGTCTCTGAACACTCGCTCAATTTCAACTTCATCGTCGTAGCTCTGTCTTCGTGCCGTGTCCCTGAATGCTGCCTTTGTTGCACCGACTGGTGAGGTTAGAGGGCAGTGGTGAAATCCAACGTGTCTCTTCTGCCTCGGTCGGACATGTTTTGGGGGCAGTGAGAATCAATCTTTTTTTATTTTAAATCAGGGTTTTTCACATTACAGGAGTTCACACTTATTTAAGTCTAATCTCTAATCAAACACATAGACACTTGTTTGCTACAGAAGCCCAGTTGGACATTTCCACTAATATTGATGGGAGACTGATGTGTGACCTGTCCTTCAGCCGTACCATAGATACTCCAAGTCAAAGTATTTGGTATCCCTGATCCCCTCAGTATCTTCTGCCCCTTTTTGCTGCCTCACCCCAGCAGTCGCCCTCGTCCCTGTTTTTCCACCTCACCTGTTTTCTACAGTGTGTCAGCCCGGGGTTGCTATGCAACTCTATGGGTTCGCACTACTTCCCGTCTGCTGAGTCGTCATTTCCTCCGAGTGTCAAGCTGCTTCCTGAAGCTCGGCTGCACGTTTTGTGCCCCACCTATCTCCACACATGCAGAAATGCTGCAGAACAAAAGGGAGACCCTTGGTGGCTGGAAATGGAAATGCAACGGTGCTCTGATAACCTTCTAGAAAGAGAAAAGTCGATGTTTGTTTAGGGTTTTCTGCATGAACATCTGCAGCAATGTTCACATGTATTTGTACGCAGTCTTAAAACTTTTTTATCTACCTCATGCATGTTCACCCACACTGTTTGTGTTTGTCTATTGCAGATTAAGTACCATGAGGAATTTGAGAAGAGGAGGATGGGAGGAGACCACCCACCAAGTAACGTTTCTCCAGATTCTCTTATCCCTAATTCAGCTGTCAGTTTCTCCACAAAGATTGGGCTTGAAGTGGTTTATAAATCCTAACCTGGTTGTCAGGAATCTTTCTCCACTCTCCTTAATGGTGTTTACGTTAGCATTTAGCCGGAGGAGCTAACGAAGTACAAGTATTAGTGCAGTGTAACCATTAGTGCAGGCAGAGAGGCATTATTATTTACTGGAGTCAATTTTTTTTCAATCAACTGTGGGGAATCTATAGTTCAGTTTCACCTAAAGCGCCCTCAACTGGCTCAGACAGTAATTACTTCAGATAATCTGTGGTGCAATTTTTGTTTTCTACCAACTTGAAAAAAAAAAAAAAGAAGGAAGTTGTACCTGAATTATTGACTTGTCAAATGATATCATCACGTTGACACAGAGGAGGAGCGACATGGATATGAACACAGCTATTTGAGCTCTCTGTAATGTTACGGTGTAAAGAAAACCGCGGAATAACAAACAAACAAATTCAACACAAATCTCGCCAGATTCTTGGACATAGCATCTGATGCTGCAAAAAAAAGAACAACGATTAGTCTGACTGGATGAAGAAGGAACTGTCTGCTCTGCCATTGACTTAACCTCACTTTTAGCAGTAGCTGTAGCGGCCAATCAGAGATTACATTCTGTACGAGAGCGAACGCTCAAGAGTCCACACGACGCATCGACCTCTCCAGGGGTTGTTGACTTGTGCCATTCATGTCATCTTTCGTTCTGTTAATGCACAACTTCAAAGTACAGTAGACTTTCTAACCGTTTGTTCTGAGATCTTGTGCGGTGTCTGTTATGGAAATGTGACTTTTGTTTCAGTACTTTCAAATTTTTCCACATCTGCACTGTTGGCTAGGTTCAGGTCTGCGCTGTGTTCCTGCTCTTGTTGTTCCACCCACTGTGTGACTGTTGTCCCTCGGCCATCACAGTCGTCTGATGTTGATTGTTGTAATCAAACCTACAGTCGAGGAAATGTGAACATTAATTTTGCGTCAAAAGTTCAGAAGCCACGTGAAGAGGATAATGTCAGAAAGTTTCAGGAAGTGTTTGGACACAGTGCTGAGCTGACAATTAGACACAGTGTGACAGGAAGTTGCCACCGAAGCAGCGGTCTTTACCAATGTCACCATGTATTCATCAGCCGTCGACCTGTCACGGACCCTACGGTGGTGCTACATCATAGGAACACCAATTCAGGTTCAGAGATTTGAGATTAAGATAAAGAAGTCCTTTATTCGTTTCACGGTGGGGAAATCCACACATTTCCACACTTTGTCAGCAGCTCTGACAAAAACCGTTTCCTGCATTTTAATGTGACTTCCTGTTTTTCTTCTGGTTTCTACAGCTGTCCATCAGCCCCCTTCAGGATCTCAGCACTACCACTACGATCCTGCACCTGAGCCTGTACCTGAACCAATGCTCCCGGCAGCCGCCGCCCCACCGCCCTCTGCTGGTGTAAGTCCGCCGCACACCACAACGAAATAGTTTTGTCTTTATTGTCAAGGAGCTGCCTCATATTTTTGATATTTTAAAATATTTATTCAAAGTCAGGGTAGATTTTTTTTATTATTTTTTTTTTCCTGCTCTCAACTATAGTCGGGTCAATAGGTCAATGTTAACGTGACTGGTGTGTTCCCTGTGTGTCTGCAGAAGCGGTACAGAGCCTTGTACGACTACACCGCTGCCGACGACGACGAGGTGTCCTTCATGGACGGAGACGTGATCGTAGATGTGCAGCCCATCGACGAGGGTTGGATGCAGGGGCGCGTGGAGCGCACTGGCGAGCTGGGCATGCTGCCTGCCAACTATGTAGAGCCCATGTGAGGGAGAGAGAGA
>NC_024323.1:3880951-3889689 GCF_000523025.1 Cynoglossus semilaevis | reverse complement strand
AAAGGAGGAAGTAAAGGAAACGCCCAGTGCCATCTCATTTTAACGTCGCTTTCTCTTGATTTTATTCTTGTTCCCTAATCTGTCCTGAACCCTAACTCCGCTCACTGTTCTGCTCGCCCACCACCGACCTCCTCTGTCCGTCTGTCTGTCCTTTGCTGTCTGTCTGTGCAGATGTCCGCCCCCCCACCCTATCTCCTTTCGGATGTTTTCTTCTCTCCAACCTCTTCACCTTTTTACCCTTGAGATTCTGGCTCAACTTTCACACTGTCACCAATGGGAATTCTAAGTCTTTAAAAAATGTTGAAAAAAAAAATCATCTCACAGTTTATCACAGTAAGTCAGGGATCTGCTGTGTCATGCAAAACTAAAGAAGGAAAAAAAAAATGTTGAAATCCTTTATTTTCCCACCAACAGGTCACATTATTCTGTGGAGAGACTTCGGTTTAAAAACTGGTTGTTTTTTTTTTTTTTTTTTTTTTTTTCAATTTTGCTGCGTAATCTTGTCCAGACTGGAAACAGTGTCGAACCTCAGTCGGATCCAAGCTGGAATATTCATAATGATATTCATATCCACTCGCGTACATTCCTTTAACCTGTTGGCACTAATCAGTTGATCAACTTATCAGTCCTGACACAGAGGTTTTTTAATGTATTTATGAACTGACACACACACACACCACAAAGCGTGTTCGACCAAGCACCTCGGGTCCAGCACTGCATTGTGGGTATATCATTGCGTAACTGGAATCCCAGCCTAACAGAAGAGCCACTCCCGTCATTGCCTGTCTCAGGCACAGGGAGGACCAGGGACGAGCCAGGTGGACATTTTTGGTCCATGACTCACAGCTGTCCTGAATGCAACCCCCCCTGCTGGTGGGGATGCTCTTCTCTATTCATGTTTGTTTCTCAGTCTTGCAGCCTGAATGCCTTCATTTCCAGCGGTAAAAAAAAACAAAGTGGAGACCGCACCCTGTCAAGTTTGTCCCTGTTGCTAAAAAAATAAATAAATCAGAATCTTAGTAAAAATGCCAAATCATAGACTATAAATAAGAAACAGACATAGCTGCAAAATACAAGTGCGAAAATAATCCTAATAAAAAATATCACTGGGCTGATGCTGGAAGAAACTCCTTGTCAATGGAAGTGTATGGGAAAATGAAGCCAATTCTCATCCTTCCTGGGAAGTTTATGATCTTAGTCACTGTTATAGGTCTTCGACGATAGAAGATACTGAACACACCGCGGTCCCCTGATTATTTTCTTACTCAATTTTTCCTGGTGCTTCTTTTTACATTTTTTTTACTTTAAGACCATCATTGGTGATTACGACCATACAGCCTCTTATAAAATCCTTATTGATGTTACGCTGAATGAGAAGTGACCTCATTTCCTCAAAGACCATTGGCTTCACGTACATGGCCCGAGGGCCAGACACGGCATAATTCATTTTCATTTTTAATTCCTTCCGCACTTTTTGTGAGTTGACATTCCAATTTAGTTTTTCCTGTTTAATGTGAGAGTAATGGGTAAAAATGTTTGTCTGTGGTGAATGTCCTTGGTGTTTTTTCTTCATGCTTTCTTTTCATTATCACTGTTATAAAAAAAAGGCTATTTTCAAAAGTAATTTGTTAGTGTATGAAATGAATAAATAAACCAGTAAATTTGCTAATGAATCAAGTCAGACGAGTTCATCTGGATCTGTTGAGACGTGGAATTCAACTCATCAGCCTGCAGTGTTAGTGTTGGCGGCTCGGTTTGAGAAATCGGCCAAGAGCTCTGACATGAAAACCTGTTTCTGGTCAATTCAAACTGCTTGTTATTAAAAAAAGACTTAAAACGATTACCACAAAAACACATTTGTCTTTTTATGCTGTGGTTGTCACAACAACAACAACTAAAAAAAACCAGAACCCATCGACCTTTTTTTTATGTTTTTGTTTGTTCTGTGTTTGGTCTCTGGTCTGATTCATGGAGAAAAACATAAAAAATAAAGTCGCCGGTTGCTGCGTCATTCTTTGACATAAAAAAAAAATCCTTGAAAGATGTTATTTGACCATCTATAGGTGGTTTAGATATTCAGATTTGCCTGTGACCATACTGACCTCTCCCCCTCCTCTTTTTCTTGCTTTATATTATTTCCCATGTGATGCACTGTGACCCTCAGACAGGAGCGATCAGGGCGGGGCATTTTTAGGCAATAGAAGGTTAGAAGGGGCCTGGAAACTATTTTAGCTTTATTTAGAAGAAACAAGTCTATCACAATGTAGCTAGACAACGTTGTGCAATTGCATTTTGTCGGGGAAAAGTTTCAACAGGTCACAGTGTTTTGAAAAGAAGCTTTTACTCTGTGGAGGAAGGTCAAAGGTCGTGTCATGTTAGTGGACTCGGAGACAAGAAGTCCAGTGTGGTGCAAGTTAATGTCGTTTTAAAAGTTTTGCCACTTTCTAATGTGTTGGATCGTGGTGACCGTGCTAATGACACCTGCGAGCCCGTTAATAATAATAATCTGCCAAACAAACTGTATATGAACACACTGTACAGTATGTATGCCTGTGGTTAGCATTAACCTTTTGTTAGCGTATGAGCAAAGCAAATGCTAGATCATGAAGTCGTTTTAGCTCGTGTGTTTGAAGAGGTGGAGTTTGGTTTGTTTCTGTTTCGTTCGCCTGACTGTGATGATGTTTTTGCTCAGATTTGATGTCATGAGAGCGGCTCGTGCACCAAGCACGGTGGTAGCATCTGACAGACCTGGGTCGTGCTTCTCATTCGTGTCACCCCGGTTACACTTGACATCAGTGTTGCCAACTATGCATGCTCTATGTGGTGAATAAACTCAACCTAGGTGCCCGGTGGTGGAATTCAGTTGTTTTGGGGAAAGAAGATTAAAAAAAAAAAAAAAGTTTCATCTTTTGTGCCAACGTATTCATCTCTGCATTTTAAGACTATTTAAACTCAGTGCCATGCACTGTTTCTTCTTCTTGTGCCTCTTAGTCCATCTTCTCAAGCCAAAAACAGCAAACAGACCACTCGTGTACACGTGCACTGTTGTGCAATATGCCGTTTGGGCTCGAAAAGAGCAGAAAGCAGATGTTGGCTAACGCTTCAGAACAATGGGAAGACTTGTCGTGCTAGTTATTGGTTTGTAAGAAGCACGTCAGGTAGATCTAGTGCTAGACGGCTCGACCAGAGTCTTGTGAATCTTTTGTGTCTGCACGTCCAATAACAGTTGACAAAGTTTCTCATGTGCGACCTCGCAGTGGTTCCTGCTGTTGTCTTAGCAACGAGGTTAATGGTCAGGCTGAGCGCTGAGACTCGTGTGTGATCGACTTCAACCTCTCCTGTGACCTTCACTAGTAGATGACAGTCAATGGAGTGAATGAGATGACCTCTGTGGACGTGGAAAGAATGGCATCACAGGTAGACTGTTGTCTGCCAGTTGTGTTTGAACTGAATGAAAGCCTGTGTTGTGTAAGTCTGGCCCTGGGTGGATTTGTTAAGACAAAGTCAAATTTAAGCATGTGATAATGTGATCGTGCTCCACTCGTCAGCTCCCAGTCTTAGGTGCGGCATGTTTTTGTCCGACCTGGATGTTCTGCTCTTCTGCTCTGGCATCACTCACCTACTGAACCGTAACGCTGTATCATCATCATCATCATCATCATCCTGTTTCCATTCAGTATCTGTCGTATCCTCCTGTCCACCCATCTGCTCCCATCCCTCTTCCTGCCGCCTTTATCCTTGGCTCCTGTGCTTCTAATGGCTCACACCCGCTGCTTCTATGATCCTGGTTATATACTGTAGACTCAGCAGAGTGAAATCATGTAATCCTCGACCGCAAGTTTAGCCCTCAGACCCATTTTTGTGCATTCCATTTTTTTAGTGTTTTTGTTTTGATATAATTTTCTCCTTTTTTTTCTTTTTTTGAATAAAAAAAATGAATAAAGATAGCATATGCATATTCACATACATGTGTATTTGAAACTCAAACTGGAGTACAGACTCAGATGTAAGGACCTGATATCATCTCCTGTTGCTCTGATACAGCACTTCAAATTGTACTTAAGATTCAATAAAGTGTCATTTTTCTCAGGCGGTGGTTTGTCTCGTGTCCTGTGATGTGGAGAGCTGATGTTTAAATCTTTACTGATGGACCAACTGCTCAAACCCAAAGGGACAATCTCAGATGTGTTGTGCCCACACTTGCCAATAGGGGGTGAACAAAGGTCTGCTGTCCAAGGTCCAGGGTAGAGAGGGGACCTCAATATCCATCTGGCAAAATCAGGCCATGAATCTGTGACCTTCTTACTGTAAGAGTTGAGTGCTAATTGTCTCCTCAATTACTACAGTAAAAGTAGACCTCTAAAAAGAAATAAGTTATATACAAGAATATTAAAATATATTAATATTAATAATTCATAACATAACCTATATTCTTCAAAAAAAATCTAAGAATTATACGTCTGTTCCTCCATGTTTTAAACAGTCCATATTTCAGGCCTGTATTGAAGGCATGCTAGAAGGTAACTGGTTTATTACTGTAATTCATTAATAATATTATTTATTATTAATAAATATAATATGTTAAAAAATAAAATGAACAATGGCCTTAACACGGGGTGAAATCATTGTTTTTTCCCGTCACATGACTCACGCTAGCATCCACTTCCGGGGTGTGAGGGTCTCGCCACGAACTTTTCCGATCTTTGCCGATCTCCTGCACCCGAGTCATTCGTTGGTGTCGTACAGTGTAAAGGAGGCAGTGCTGCGTCGTTTTCTTCTTCCCCCACCTCCACGTCTCTCCGTCTGTCACCTTCATCGTCCATCTCTGACATAATTTCCATCATGGTGGACATTTTGATGTTGATGTTTTTCGCCGTCATTGGCCTCGTCTTCCTCTCGTACATCATCTACGTGCTGTGATGATGAAAACGAAGATGAGGCTTCACGCTGGCCGCGGCTGCAGCGGTGCACACTGGGAGGTGGACGCTGCATCCCTGCTTATCATCACAGATTATGGTATGGACGAGTTCATCGATCGACCTCATGTGTTTATATCACTGATGTTCTAGGAGACGTCTTTAATTGTTGATTGGATGTAACGAAGATCAACACCGGCTCGTCTGTGTCTGAGTGTGAATGATTAATGCATGGTCAGATTTGTATTTCAACAACAGACACTTCTCTGTGTACCAGACTAATGTCCACTGGTTCCAGAAAGTTTCTAGAACTTATAGTGTTCAATCTGAAGGGTTCTTATCAAAGATCAGTTTCAGTTTGTCAGAAGGAGGTCTGAGATCAGCTGCCATCTGTTCCAGGGTGAAGAGTCAGAGCGGTGATGGATTCCCTACAGAGTGTTTCAGCTGGGATGTGAAGAGAGGAGCAGCAGAAGGAGGAAGAGGCTGTTTTTTGGTTTCCTGTCTCCCTCCCACTTCCTGTCCAGCTCTGCTCCTGAACGCAGCAGTCTCGTCTGAGGAGGTTCCTGCTCATCCAGTCGTACCTCTGCACAAATCCCATCAACGATGTATTATTTAAGTGATGCATGTGTGGCAGGGTTATGATGGGTCTACCTTTACACCTACTGTGTACTCCATGCCAGAGTATTACAGCTACACATTCCTCTTTGCACTATTTACATCAGAGTTATCGTCGAGGGCAGTGTTTCCTAACTAACACGTTACATGTTTTACTGATATCCCACCGAGTCCCAACAAACAAAACCAAAAGTCCCTAAAAGCATACGTAATGAAATATATGATCCTCTTGTTTCAATGTACTCACTCTGTTTAGTTAAATACAACCCTGAAATACTGCAAGGAATTGAAGAAAGACACACAAAGATGTTCAACTTATCTCATTCACTCTATTTTTTGTCCTTATAGCAAACTACTGCCACCCAGTGGAAGTTATTTAATCGTTCTGTCTGTCACTGTCACATTGATAAACAAAGACAAAGTAGTTGCAGTTAAATAGTTAAATAATACTTATTCAGACCAATTTCTATAGTACAAGATCTGAGAATCACTGATCCAAGGAACACTATGACTCTGCATAGTATGCTTTTTGTTTGTACAATTAAAAAGATGTATACAATAATTATAATTATTTTTTATATTAATTTTTGTGGTTTTATCAATTCTGTTGTCTCCCACCTGGACCTGTTTGTGTTAAGGTTAGGTTAGTTATTTTGCATGTTTTCATTATAGTTTTGGCTCTAGATGGTATTTATTTAAGAAGAGCAGTATTATCATACATGGTTATTATTTATTTAACATTCAATTTTAATGAATATAGTTGTTTGTTTTGTTTGTTTTGATAAATAAAGATTTAGGACTACGGTTTCAGTCTTTTACACCAACTTTATTGTTATGTCTTTAACTGTAAATGGTTCAGTTCGAATGTGTCAGGCAACAAAAATACGGAGGGTTAGTCCAAAAACAGATTTATTCTCAAATGTTTCTGTTTCTTTTTGATAGCATGTCTCTCGATCATTTCCATCGGTTTTAACGAGTTTTATTATTGATAAGAAGACGTTTTGGTTCGGTTATCAGAAGCTAATTTGGTCGGCTGTCCAGCAGAGGGCGTTGTTTGTCTACAGCAGGCTACTGCTCCGACGACCAGTGTGTATCTATGGAGTAAATGACTCAGCTGTGTCCAGATGTGGGTTTACATGAGACTGAAAGACATGAGTGTGATTTCAATTCAGGTCACAGCTGGTGGAGCGATGGTGGATGATGTTTAATATATTAGAACAGGAACGGGGAGAACAGAGGTTCTTTGTTTATGAGGTCAGGGTATTTTTAGCTGTTTGTTTTCACAGCAGCAGCGAATTTTCGTCACGTTTATCAAAGAATTACAGTGAGTTATTACACCTGGAAATGTCGTGTTTTCACAAGGAAATGACGATTAAGCTAATTTGCTAATGTTCAAATTAGCCTTTTTAATCACCAGTAATTCACAACCTGGCAGTATACACATTTCAAATAATTAGCAAGTATTCTCAGAGGGGAAAGTGGAGGAATGTTCCTCACTGTATGTCTCCAAAAAATACTTCACTTCACTCGGCATCTCCATGACTTTCTTGTTTGTTTGCTGTTGGGTTTTTTTTACCTGGAGACTTGTGTGGAGTATTAAGTTGTGATCATATCCTCGTAGCTCAGCTTTTCCAGCCAATCTGGATTTTCCAGGTTGCCATAGGTTAGGTTTCCAGGGAATGTTTTCAACCTGTGGGAACTCATGTTCTGCAGATCTGAACTGACAGCTGATGCAGTATGAGCACGGGAAGATGAGCAGTGTTGGCAGTGAATGCAGGTTGTCCCAACATAAAATCCTATTAACTAAATAGTATTTTACTTCAGGATTAAAATGCATGCATAGTCTCAGTCTAATAGAAAACACAAAAAATTTAATTATTTGAGATCCTTGGCACCCCACCCCTCCCTCCTCTCCTACCAGGTGTAGAAATCAGAACACCTGTAGTCCTGAACTCTGACATAAAATGTCTGTTCACTTAGATCAAGCACCAACATGTAAATAGAGGCCGTGGCTTTCATTTCCAGTGTAGGAAGTTTCCCAACACTGTTCTAAAAGGTAGGGCTCCACCTTCTGGTGAATGCTGTCACCTCGGTCACCACCTCATAAACATCTCTTCCAAACTAAACTTTCTCCCACCAGCGTGCAGACAAACCTACACGTGGGAAATAATCTGAATTCCTCTGCTGACGGTATAATCTCTCCTCTCTCACCATTACAATACAGCCGCTGTTCTATCTGTGCGCGCGCACACACACACACACACACGGCCCTTACTCTTCAAACTGTAACCTTGGTGCAACCATATCAAATACCACTGCAGCAGTGAATGTTGGTTTGGTTTGAATGAGAAAAGAAAACCATGTTTGGAGTTTGTTTCGACAGGAGGAGACGTTTGTTTGGCTGTTCTGCAGAGCTGCATGTTGCATGACCTTGTTGCACGGCTGCTGTCTCTTGGACCTGCATTCCTAGGCTTCACACACACACAGACACACACACACACACAGCGCTCTGCCACATGTCACAGCTATGTTGTGTGTCCATTGAATCAAAATATCCTCCAACAGTTGTTCTTTTGTTTTCCAGCTGCAGACCTTGCTCCGTCCCTGGGAGGTGTTTTGTAAGAAGGGGAACTTTGACAGTGATTCTGTTTACTCTAGATTTCATTGGTAGATCCTTCTGATAGCGCTGCCGTCAATGGTCGTGACCTTTTTCTGTTCTCTTCCTGCATTTTCTCTATTACTTTCGATATCAGATGAAGTTCCGGTGCCAGATTCGTGGGACAAAAACTTCCAGATGTTTCAAATTTAGAGCGACTTTGTCTTTACATTTACAAAATAATGGTTGAGTTCCAAACATAAGTCAATGCAAGGAGCAATATAAGGATGTTGACAGTACTGGGTGTATCAACCCTTACTGCTGATGTACTGCCTTTGTGCCCAGTATTAGTCACAAACCTGTGAGTGGTTGTTTGCATAATTGTGTAAATGAACCTTTAATCAGAACACTTTTGTTTTCGGCGCACCTCGTGTTAATTCACACCTTTTCAGCATGGGATCATTCAATTACATTTTATCATTACAGAATTATAGAATCTAAAAAAATAAAAAATGGGGGGGACAAAAATAGTTTTGGGGGGGGGGGGGTGATTGCTCAGCCCTGATGGAGTTCCTGTTGTTGAGGGGTGGGAGTTTCCCTCTGAGTGGACC
>NC_024323.1:3879670-3880900 GCF_000523025.1 Cynoglossus semilaevis | reverse complement strand
GAGGTCTTTCCTCCCCTCATATGTGTTTAATATAAGTTAATACCAGAATGGCCGCTCTGCTGACTGTACAGGAGTCACGTGCACAGCTGAGACCAGCCTGCAGTCTGTACACACACCTCAATGAGGGGAAACCCATTCATTGGCATCTGTGCGTAGAAATACACCCTTGGCTAAGTATGTGGACATTTGGAGCTGAGGTGTTAGCAGTTAGCAAGATAGCTAACAGGTAGCTATATATATATATATATATGTATATATATATATATAATTGTTATTTGTCATAAAACGTATCTCCTGCCCTCATATACAGTTTAGTTGAAATGCAAGTTTTTACTAATACTGCTTTATACGTAACTGTCCTGCAATATATAAGAAAAAGTGCGCTCCCGACATTTTTGGAATTTGCAAACCATGACCTGGATGAGGAGACATCAGGGAATGTGGTTTCCCAGTTTGGACAAAACCTGAATTAAACCCAGGGACTGATGCAACATTTTCTTAGAAACAGCATTCCCTTTTAGGGGCTAAGGGCTGCCTGCTCTCCTCCCTCCCCAGTCATGGACTACACGTCCCAACATGCTCTCTGAACAATAGTAGGGTGGGGGGACATAAATCCCATCAGCCAATGCCTTTGTATCTGGGTAGCTGTGGTTGGTGCGTTGCACGGCAGCTGTTGTCAATGGCAACAGAGGTTTTGAGGGAAGCATGAGCTGGACAGCTGGCAGAGGGTCCCACAGTCCTGTGCCGGTGGTCACCTGATGCCGCCGCCAGCCAATCGCTGCCCTCCCCCCTACACAGTCATTCTCAGCCTCCCTCTCATTTGCTGCTGAGCTGCAGCAGAAGGGGGAGGGGAAAAGGCGAGAGAAGAGGGAAGTACAGAGACAGAGGAGGAGGGAGGGGAGGTGAGGCAAAGGGGCCTCCGCACACACAGGGAAAAAGAGCTGGTGAAGGAAAAGGGGAGAGAGAGCGGGAGACGCTTCCCTCTGTCTGTGCGTTATCAGGAGGACAGAAGTGACGATCTCACACACGCCCTGTTTGTACTCCTGCCTCCACCCACCCTGAAGGGCTGCAGGACACAGGAGGAGTCGCAGGGAGCAGAGAAGCAAGAGGGGAGTGTTGGAGTGCATGCATCCGACTGTCACAGGCAGAGACACAAGGAGAGACGGGACCATGCCTCTGTGGAGCAGAGCAGCAGCAGCAGCAGCAGCAGCAGAGGGCGGCGGGCCCGCC
>NC_024323.1:3860983-3879377 GCF_000523025.1 Cynoglossus semilaevis | reverse complement strand
CCCACCGTTCACAGGCAGATACACAGGGAGAGACGGGCCCATGCCGCGGTGGAGCAGAGCAGCAGCAGCAGCAGAGGTCGGCTGCCTGGCTGCCTCGCCTCTGTGAGGAGGACTGGATTTGGGATTTTACCTTTGGAAGGGAACTGTGAACAAAGACAGGACAAGACAAGACAAGGAAAAAAGGAGGGAGATCTCGTGCCATGACTGGAACCAGGAGGCGGGAGCAGGCTCGCTGAGAACATGGACCAGGTGAGGATGGAGAGGAGGATGTTAACACCTGTTTATACCCTGCTCACACAAACACACAGCAGCTATCATCCATCCTTCGGCAGAGCGAACGATAAACAACACACAGTCTGAGGAAGAGAACCGGCAAAGGTTGTGCCTTCAGCAGGGTGACAGGCCCGTGGGTTCAGGTGACTCAGCTTTAGACATCACCAGAACCCCCGGTACCTGGTTGTACAGCATCGTGTGTAAAACAAAATTTTAAAAAATCATAAAATGAAAAACAGAGGTTTGGTTAGATCTGGTCCTCTTCATCTCCATGATCTCAGCCTCTTCCTCTGACCTGTAGCAGGTGACACCCTTCTCCTGCAACACAGTGATCTCTGGTTGAAGACTCTTTATAAAAAATGGACAAAGTGAGTGACTGAAAAGCCACTCTGTTTATGGACACATTTATATAAAACTGGACAAGGCAGAAAGGTTGTCCAGTGCGTTGACGATGGTGGACGTTGCTGACATCATCATCAGTGATAGATCCAGCCGCCAATCAGACTCAACATCCAATCATATACACTTGGTCTTTCTTCTTTAATTTTCTATGTTGTGAACATACAGTGGCATCATCTGCAAACTGTAGTAAATGACAAACTGAGTTACTTTTAGTTTCTGAGGTTGTGCTGTCCATTTTTTATATACAGTCCAGTCTATCTGTCCTACGAGAGTATTATCAACAAGTCACTCTCACTCCGTACTCCGTAGTATCATGGAGTACTGACATATTTATTATTGTGTTTACCACGTATACCATCACACGCTCAAAAGGCATTTTTGCTGTTAAACATTCTTTCGGCAGATTATATGCGCTCCATGCTGCCTCTAGTGGAGAGACGGATAAACATCATGCGTTGTGAGAGCAGAGGCTCCTGCTGTGTAACACTGTGTACTCCTGGTGTCACCCGTCCTCGTGGCACTTATCACCAGCAGCTCCACTTGTTTACTCTGCCTGTTGAAATTCTCCCCCTCCTGATTCCTCACCCCCATCGGGTGAGACTCGTGGATGGAGTGTACGTACATACCAGGAATGGTTTGGCGCTCAGAGTAACCTTTCCCATGTTTCCCCTCCGTCGCCCTGCGCACGCTGCCACTGCTTGTCCTGCTCATTGATTACCTCATCCCCCGGCCCGCCCCTCCCCTTTGTCTCCACTGTTGCGTGGTATCCTCACCCCTCTGGAGGCTGAGCATCACCTTTGTCTTAAAGCGAGAGAGATGAAGGCACACTGGATGACACACCCAGCTCTGACACTGCTGGTGAAGTCAAAGAGTCTTAGATGTTTTTTGTTTTTTTGGGCCATTAAATTCCTGTGATGCAAAATGTATTTTTAACATTAAAATATAAAATATAACCATATAAACCCTAATAAAATATATAGGTTTGGAAGCTAAATTCTATTTAGTTCTGTCATCTGTGACATGTATAGTGAGAAATGTTCTATGCAAGTCAGTCACTAACAGTTAATTAAATAGAAAATGAAGAGTAACTGCAACATTATAGACACTAGTTGGTCGAGAAATAGATCTGAAGATTTGGCTAACAGTGGCCAGTTAGTTCAAATGAATGATAAACAAGTACAAATACCAGTTGTCGCATGGACAGCATCACCAGTACATGCAAAAATGTTAACAACAAACAAGTAAAACTTTCACTTGCTAGTCCGCAAGTGTGAATGTCAACACTACAAAATAAAGGCTAACGTCAGCTAGCTAAAAATATCACTTCAGTAAATGGGACTCTGCTTAAAATATAGAAGGTTTTTTTTCCGGTGTAAGAAATTAAAAACTCATATTGGTAATGGAATTGATCTGAAAACAATTCAAATGAACATAAAGGTAAACGTTGGCTTTAGTTCAGTGCTAGTTCAGTTCATGATTATGTTATTGTATCCATGTGTGTTTGTATCCGTCATCTCGGCGTTGTTTCGTATTTTACTTGTTAATTCCATCCCGTGCAGAAACCTCTGGTGCTCACGTCAACCTGACGAATGCCTCGGGACTGATTTATGACCTTTATGCTGCGAACGCACCGCACACCAAAACACACGAAGCCTAAAAATGTTAAGTATCAGTTGCTGAGCTGAATGTGAGCGCAGTAGTCTACAGCTCAAATAGCTCACAGGAAATAAAGACTATTTATAAGGCTGCGCTGCGCTGGGAAATGCTGACGCTGCATGTCATTGGTGCAGTGCGAGGGTTGGGTCGCTGTCACTGTTACAGTGTATGTGGACCCGCTCTATTGTGATGTCACTTCTAAATGTGATCGTAGCACTTCCTGTTAATCATGTGGCACTTCATTAATGTCACGTAGAGACGACACTTTGACGCTCTATCACATTTTGGGGTTTCCTGTCAGAGGCCGCTGGACATCCCTGTGTCCTTGCACAAGTGTGTGTGTGTGTGTATGTGTGTGTGTGTGTGTGGGCGTGAAAAACAGTAGACATGGTCCACTGTTGATGTTGAATTCTAAACAAGGACATGCAGTGTTTACCATGGCAATGGATGAGCTGCTCTCTCTCTCTCTCTCTCTCTCTCTCTGTCACACACACACACACACACACACACACAGAGTCGTGCATACAGATAAGAAGGGCAGTGGCTCAGTGAGTAAAAGGAAAAGGCTGGTTATTTAAAAATGTCTGTGAGAGCCAGTGAAGAACAACAGAGGGACACATTTTTTCTCTGTGGTCCACTCATAGACTGTATATAAAAAATGAACCGTGTTATCTGGTTGTGAATGTGATGCCCTGAATTTAGACCAGCTTAGACTGGATCTGAAGTCAGTTTCAGGAGAACATTTATCTATTTCAGACCCTATCCTGTCAAATTTGGGTTTTTTTTCTACTATGGAAAATTAAATGATAAAGATGGTGGTGGGTGTGATTGGCAGATGGTTAGGCCAATAGGAGCCTTGCTGCTAATGTGCTGGTTTCAACACAAAGATCCATTAAGGGGTCAATTAGAGATGGAATGACGTTTGGAACGCTTCTCATTCTTCGAAGCAACACATTTAACTCCTAAGTGGCTCCTTCTAACAGCTCAACCATTACATTGTCATGTGACCATGACATCACATGTCCACATTCTACACAAATTCACTGTCCCAATTGAGGGGAGGCTGTTGATTAAATCTGCAGCACTTGTTTGTCAAATCTTTTTTTTTCATTAGTTCCTCAGACCACTGAGGTCGTGTCCTTCAATGATGAGATCATAAAACACAGCATCAGTTGCTATGCAGATCACTGGACCGAGGATTATTAAAATGTCAGACCCGATGCCAATCACGTTGAGTCATTGAGTGCTTCCTGATCAATAGTCGTTACGGCGGAGCTGGACCACACGGTGGTGACTGCTGCGCTGGGAGGTCTTCCAGCAGTGAAGCAAATGTTTGACCACATCCATCAGAAAGACACAGTCTGGAGTTAGTCCTCCATCAGTGATGCTGTGACATTTGTGTGTGTGTGTGTGTGAGAGAGAGAGCGTGTGTGTGTGTGCATGTCAGCCAGTGATATCAGGCTAATGGTCCTGTCTGTTTCCCATAGATGTGAGTGAAGTGGAGTTGAGACAAAATGAGTCTGGAGTCTGGAGGCACCCTGGAGAGAGATCTGTTTATAAGTGTTTGAGTGTGTGTGAGAGTGTGTGTGTGACAGAGAGAAAGTGTTCTTATTAAAATGTCATTACAGATGCTCATTCACTCAGTTTACACTGTAACTGAAGAAGCTGCTTTGAATTTTTGATTTATGGAGAATTCAGTTTGGGGGGTTTCTTTTTTTTCTGGATTGTTGAGTTTTGGTAATAATCATAGTTCATGTTTTAAAGCAGACAATTCAAACATTTGTTAAAATTACAGTATTTTAAGATTAAGACTGGAAATCCATCTCCTTAATTATTTCTATGTCTGAGTGTCTCACTCAGACATATTGACACAGCCCTCGTCTTCTTCCTCCGTGTACTACTCCTGACATTACTATGGGACAGAATGTGAACAACAACAAGTGTGTGAGAGCGCAGAGGATAAAGGCAAAGAATGAGCGCCTCATGGTGGAACAGGTGGTCTAATCTGATGCCCCACTCACAGTCCCCCCCCCTCCCCCACCACACTCTTGCCCTCCAGCCCTCCCATCTATGGACTCTCAGGAATGTCCCTCTCTATTGTCCCGAGGAACAGACACCGAGAGACTAAATAAGAATGAACTTTGAGTTTGTATTTGCATATAAATGGAAATTACACACACATATTTGAGCGTATATCGATCCTCTGCCCCACGCTGAGAGCTGCTGACCTGTATCTGCAGAGGATAATGAATATGAACCACAGCTATGGATGTTTTCCAGCTGCAGTGGAGGGAAGCCATGAAAGAAAAAAGCCCACAAAGCTGACTGAAGACATTAGCATATCATAAGCCCCAGCAGAGCTGTGTTCTCTGTCGACCCCACTGACCACCATGACAATGACCTCTCTGCAGCTGATGAAGCAGGCAGGCAGTCCCAGTGTGAAGTGGGGGGGCAGGGGGATCACTCCAAATATTAAGGAGGGTCAAAACGCAACTGCTGTTGATCTGTTGGTGGAATATAGTAACATGTTTATTTCAGGATACCTAAGCAAAGGAAATTTGAAAACTAATCTGTCGTAAATCTGGCGAAAAACAAGCTTTAAATTGACTTGATATAATTGGGTTGGAAATACATTTAAATCATCCAAAAGAAGTTGCTAAATTAAAAAAAGTCCTCTAAGACATTACTGTGAGATGCTTGTTATAAATGTAACAATAATTTCCCCAGTGCGGGATCAAGTCACGGGCCGCATTATCCTACATTACGTGCCACACTTGGCCCTCGTGCCAGTTTTTGAATTTGCCTTACATGAACATAACAGCCCTGAAAGTGTATAAAAATGATAATTTTTTACCTTTTTAATAAAAATATCAAAAAAGTAAATATTTAATTCTGTATTTAAATTTGCTGTGAGCGTCTTTTTGGATTGATCTAAGGGAACATTTCTCTGCATTGCACCAAGTGCAGGATCGTTGCGTGTGAAGGATGTTCGTCCAGGCTTCACATTCTGTAATCAATTGGTGAAAGGCTGGAGGACAATGGTCAGTTTGTTCACTCAGAGAATCTAGGACACCAGTCTCCAGAAAGAGAACTGCTTTTCCATGGCTCAGGAAGACGGTTTGGACATGGACCTCCCGGCCCGCTGGGCTGTGGGCGATGAATAAATGCAGGAGGCAAAAGCTAGGAGGGGTTTGATTCTGCTCCTGCAGGGGTGAAAGGTTAACTGTCGGGGTTAAAGCCCTTCCTGTCAGCAGCACTTTGCATCAGTGTGAGATTCCCCTGCTGATGAGACAGGAGAGTGGCTGAGCAGGGATAAGTGGAACCAAACAGAGGGATGAGGTTTATCAGCGGCCATCCAATTAGGAGACAGTTTGCAACTTGGCTGGTCCGCTTTAACCCTATTGGCCGGCTTGGTGTGCTCAGCTCTCAGCCCCGTGACCCTGACAGAGTGTTCCTACTCCTCAGGCTTAATTTCTCCAACCTCCTCATCCTCCTCCTCATCCTCCTCCAGTCTCAGCTGCAGTGCCCAGGTGCTGCATGTTTACAGTATGTCTGTCAGTTATGAGCAGCTGATGTTTCAGTTCTTTGATCATTTTACAATCCAGTTAGACATGAGCTCCTGATGCTCCAGCCACAAACAAACGTTTAATAATAAGTTTAAACAAACTCACAATAATAATTATATGTATTACGTTATTTTTTTTATTATTATTTACCTGCGCTGAACAGTCTTATTACTTCTTTGAAAACTCCTCTCTTCCAGAATTCCCATAATGCTTTGTCAACTCTCAGCAGACCATACTTTCAGCAGGTGTACTCATTAAACGTATGCGAACATATTTTATATTTTATTTGATCAGCATTTATATATATATATATATATAATCCGAGACATGGCCTCTATGGTCCCCTGCCAACATGCTCTGTCAGCTGATTCTTTACCAATATTTTAATCGGTACCATCGTACTGAATCATGTTCTGACGTCACTAATTGGAATGAAACATTGAGCTGCATCTGAAGACAACTTTGTTACAAACTCCACACCCCTAAACTCAGGTCTTTCTGGATTTGCTACACTGAGCCACCTTGTGGTTGCCAAATGAAACTGTGGCTCATTTCCTGAACCAACAGAGGGATTGGAGATTATCTGTTAACGGTAGCAAAAAGAGCAGATGGTTGTCTTTTTACAGAATTACAGCGAGGATAAGAGGATGGCTGAAAAGTGCTTGTATGGTGTAGAGGTAGAAGATGGTTTAACACAGGAGGAGGCGGAATGTGTAAAAGTAAAAGTTAGCTAAACATATAGCAACAGTTACTAAAGTGTTTAGCTAACACAATATAAAACATAACTAAATATTCACCCAGACATAGCTAAAACTAGAGCTAGTTAGCCTAGCAATTGCTGCGTTAGATGCGTCAGAAGAATTCTGATGGTGTTAGGATTTTTCGTTAGGAGTTAAAAATAAAAATCTTCAATTGCCCCGTATTATGGGAATCATTTGTGGAAAACACCCACCACCTAATCCAATATCCTGCCTTTCTATTATTGTCTGTGTCCAGGGCTGATTCACCACTGCAGAGAAATCAAATGCAAATATTTTCAGTGATATCTTGGCAACAAGTTCCTGCACCTTCCGGACACTGGAATATATTTCAGCTGAGAGGCCTGTTGGTATTGTGTCCCCATCAGACCCCTCTGTGATCTGCAGGAAGTGATGCTAGAAGCAGGAAGTGGGAGCTGTGAAGAGTAAAGAGGTCGAAAGCACATTTAGTCTGAATGAGGTGACGGAGTGGCAGGAAAGAACTCTGGGCTCTGTTTATTTTATTTTATTTTCCCTGAGAAACCAAACAGTGGAAGTCGGGGGCACTCCTGGGGACGTCCTTTGAAGAATGTGTGTCAGGCTTTTATAGTAACTGCTTACATTTTTAGCTACAGTGGAGTACCGGAATTATTCACCTGATGTCAGAGTGTCTGAAGCGATGAGGCATTGTCATTCTCTTTGTTCCCTTTGTCTCAAACACTCCCACACGGCCGTCCCAATCTGCTGTGACCATGTTAAGACATGGGACAGAAACTGCCGTCCATGTTGAGGAACCAGATAGTTTATCAGCTCGTATCAGGAGATAGCACTTTAACTGCCGCCGAATGGTCTGAAGAAAGACATGCTGGGCAATAAAGTCAAAACACGAGATGCTGACTGAGTAGATGTGGAGGCTCGTTTTAGTGGACTTGGCTGAAGTCGAAGGAGGTTCAGGCTCGGCGGTTTGAAGCTGTAGTAAATCAGCCCGCCTGGTGTAGAACATCAGCGTCGAGGTCGGTGTGTGTGTGTGATGTTGCCTTCAGTGACTCATTCCCTCCGCTATCCTGACCAAATCAAAGCGCTCTCTGAAGCCTGAGCCTTTAACTTAAACATGTCTCTGTCTCGGCGTGCTCCGGTGTCCACAGTCCCCTGGTTGCTTTTGTGTCTGAGTTATTAAGTCCTTCAGAGGAGTGAGCCAGGCAGCTGCCAGGTGGGGGGGGGGGGGGGGGGGAGGGGGGGGTGGGGGGGGGTGGTGTNNNTCAGGACGTGGGAGGAGGTGGGTGTGTGGGGTGGGGGAGGGGGGGGCTACAGGGAGATGTAGTGAAGGATTGAGGCAGTAAGAACAAGAGAGGACAGACACTCTTATCAAAGGACAGATAATAGACAAATAAAGGTTGGTCTGGTCTGACTACACAGTGAAACATCACTTCTGGTTGCTGCAGCAGACAATCCTCAGACGTCATAACACACATGCTTTCATACTGTACACTTATCTAGGCCTAGGACTGGTAACGAGTTGGCAAGAAGATGGAATTGAACCCACAACCTCTCAGTTTGAAAACCCAAGCAACCTGTAAATACTGTGTATAAAGTTCTAGAACAACCCTGACCTAAAGGTTAAATCCATTTCTTATATATGATCTACATCAGTGATTGCTAATGTGTGGCCCGTGGGCCGGATCCACCAACCAATCCGTCTGTTTCATTACCATCAGGATTCGTCGTGGGCCTACAGTAGCCCACGGCCCTGAAACCTGTGTGTGTGTTTGTGTCTGTCTGTCTGACTGCTCAGCTGTTCTCTACTTCGGTGCCAGTTGTCCAGCCAGACAAAGATGACTCCTCCTGTAGCAAAGAGAGGAAGGCAGGAGGAGGAGGCAGGGGGTGTATTTACAGCTCTGGCTGGAATCCACGCGGGCTGGGGGTCACCACTTCCCCTCCTCAAACTCTTCCAAAAGAGTGCCAGAGGATACTCTGTGTCAACAGGCAGCCAGACGTTGCCCCAGTGAGTCCCTCACATGCCTACATCTCATTCACAGGGACATAAATAACAGCGGGGACGTCCATGTCTCCGACAGCTGTTTACAGTCATGCATGTGTTCGTACATGCTGGGTAATAAGTGTCTGGACTTTTAAACGGCTGCGTATGAACACACTCACAGACACTGACTCTGGGTCAAAGTCCATTTCCATCTCCTGTTTCTGCCCGTTACAGCTTTGGTGAGCCTCATCTCAGGTTATCAGGAGCAGACAATGAATTTCTTTCTTTTTCTAATTTGAGATGGACACTGAAGGTCTTATCTACTTTCTATTAAACCAACTGAAAGATGAAGACACTGAACATTGTGTCCTTTCTATATTGGACAGGCAGGACGACTTATAATAAATGCGGCTGTATCAGGTGATGGGATAGTGTGGCCTGTCTCAGACCGAAGGCTGAAGAAAAGTAGAGTGGAAAAGTCAAGGTTATGGTAGTTTTTAGGTATTTCCTTCAAATTGTTATTTGTTAGTAATGATCTTCTGGCTGATGTATTTAATTATTGCTAAATTACAAGGCTAGATTTTAGATTATTTTTTATTTTTAGCAAATTTTCTGGCAATTTCTGGGTTTACTGTTTCTTGGCAAGGATTTAACTATCTTAACCCAACCTTAGCTATTTTTGCCTTTTCAACAACGTTTAGCAATGTCGGAAGTTGCCTTTTGCATTTTACTTGACAAAAATGATTATTACACTATGGACGTCTGATTCTGTACGCACAATTTTACTGCACAAGCTAGCCACACCACTGTCATGTCGGCTGAATTCACCTAAGTATGGGCCACATTCAGTGACAGTTTCATTACGCAGCCACCTGCCCCACATATTTGCCAGGAAATAAAATATTTACCGTCAGGCTGGCCGTCTTGTATCCATGCTACTGTGCTGGTTGCACAGATCTGCATTTGATCTGCATCTCAGGGTCAAATACTGGCTAGCTTAGTCTAAATTTTATTACTTATGATTCAAATATTTCTACCAAAATGCAGTACATTCCATGAGACCTGATCATAGTTTGAAGTATAATAAGGGGAGTGGTGGTTGGCACTGGTGTTTACACATCATCAAAAACTACTCTCACTGAGAAACTCCTGGTTGAATTGAATGATGTTGAAAGATTTGTCAGTTAATCTCCTCAGGCTGAAAAGTGAGAGTTTCTACGTGCAGTGAAGTGTAACAGGATCTAAGTGGAGTAGAAGAAAGTAGATGGGAAGAAAAAAGAGGAGCAGGTGGGCAATCTGAGTCGCAGTAAAAGTGATGTGACCACTTTCTAAAGTAGGCTCTGTGAAGAAAGAGAAGAGAAGAGAAGAAGACCTGTGACAATTGTTCCTTCCATCTCCTGTTGTCCACACCACCAGGACCCCTCGACAGCCCAGGCGTACGAAGGAGGTGAGAGAAAGGGCGCGGCCGGTTGAGTAAATAGGATAATGCCTGTTGTTGGGTTGGTCCTTCCAGGCATCGGGTTGGATGTGTGTGTGTGTGTGTGTGTGTGTGTGTGTGTGTGTGTGGGATGGATGTAATGAACCGTAGTGAGCCTCCTGCAGTCTCTGGACACTCGCAGCCTCAGGGGAAACAGATCAAGGCGTGTTCCCTTATATCACCATCAACTCAGGGTCTAGTCAGACAGAGTCAGGGACATACAGGACGCCTGAGGCTGTGTGTCACAAATAAGGACAACCTGAGGAGACAGCACCAGTTTAGGAGACGGCCTTTGAAGCAGAGGGCTGAAAGTGGTACACTGCCACTGTTATCATTGCTGTGGCATTACTGGTTGAGATGTAAAAAAAAAAAATTTAAAGGAAGTATGAGTTCTCCAAAACAAGACCCACCCTTGTCTGTGCCGGGCTACAGTGACTAAGCCACACTAACCAGCCAACAACATGCATTATAAAGCAGTGATTAATTTACTGTCCTAGGAAAATCCACCCTGTACACCATCTGACCACTATAGCTGCAGCCTTACTCTGTTTTAATAGAAGTGAGCTCTTGTTTGGTGACCATTTGGCCGAGTGGAGACAGTTTCATGAAAAGTTGCTCCTTTGGTGAAAAAAAGAGCTCCATCCAAGGAAGCACTGACCCAACAGCCAAATAAAACAAAGAGTTTTTGTTCAGTCTTCGAGCATTTTTCAATGACTCAATGCTCATTGGTCCCCAGGTAATTTCAGCACGAGGCCATTGATTAAGATGTTCATTTAAAACCCATCAGGTTCACATGTTGTGGAATCAGACAACATCTTTTTAGCTACACCTACACCTCAGCAACTGGTGACAACAGCAATCATCAGTGGCTGATGTTCTGCGCCTGACAGGCAGACTGATGGGTGGTGTGAAAACGTGGCTCTGCACGCAATCAGAGATGAGATATGGAGAAACCCCAGCACTGAGGGGGAACGTGGGATTGCTCTTCCCACAAGAAAGTGTCAGGGCACAGACTGATTTATCCTCACGTCTGCAGGAACAAAAAACACATGGATTGAAAAGAAAAAGAAAAGCTGTATGCCCAAAGGAGGTCAGTGAGGACAGAGAGCATCCAGCTGGGATAATTCTAGATGTTTTTGACAACCATTATGAACGTCATTGTCTGCCTCGGAGTATTACAGTCTCCGTCTGTCTTACCTTACGACCAGCAACCTCTTTCAAGCTATGTACTGTATGTATTTAAGAGAGTGGACTGAACTGGCTTTTAACAGGGTCCAGATTTAAATATGTGATAAATCATATCAAATCAAATCATATCAAATCAAATCCATATCAACATCAACTGCTGCTGATTATCGTCACTTAAAAGCATTTTACCTACCATTATTCACTGTATAAAAACTGCCACAGTTTCCCTAAATACAGTGCCAAGAGCACTGGATAGAATTATATAAAAATGCAGTTCTCTAATGCAGTCCACAAACATATATTAAATTTGTTTTTTTGCAAATAAAACTCTTTTAACACTTTTTTTAAACTGATTCAGAAGAAAAGCATCTTCCAGTTAGCCAAGAAAGGGGCTAATAGTTAGCCTAGAAAGAGCTGGAATGCTACAAATCACCCATGCATTTATTTTACTGAGGCACACTCTTGGTAGATGATAAAAGGATCTAAAAAGCTAAAGAGTTATGGGCCTGTGATTTGTCCGGTGGCTGGGCTTTGGTCATACACTCTGTAGTCCAGAGGAGGCACCTGGGCGGAGGGTGGAGATGAGGAGGAGACACAGAACAGACTGTTGAGATGAAGGATGGGGTTTTAGCTGCAGCTTTTGGCGTGGGAAGGTCTCTGTGAGCTCCTTTCTCCGCGATGACTGCAGTCTGTTTTCCCAAAGGCAGGCGGAGAGGCTTTTGAAGTGGCTCCTTGATACTTGCACCCCTCAGAGTAATGACAGCCACATGGGCCCCCAGCTTTGAGCCATAACCGCTGCCCAAATTTTTTTTGTCATCCTATTTGTCTTTTCACATTTCGTACTTTTAGATAACTTTCCAAATTGATGAACAATGTAGAGTGCTGCACATAAATCTCCAGCCAACAAGTTTTTAAAGATTTTCCCAAGACATGCGACAAGGACTTATTGACCTTTAGAGTACATCTGACAAGGCTTCAGAAATGGATTTCTTACATCCCAGACTTGATATTTGTTATATTTGTGATATTACTGATATTATATTGTTATATTAATTATATGTGTCTAATATGTCTAATAATTGTAAAAAAGAAAAAACAATATGACAATCAAACCCCAAATTCTGTACTTCTACTTCTTTGAGTATTGAGCCTTTGAGATACATTTACTTGGTACTTTATTCCTTTCAAATTAACTATGTAGTGATTTATAAGTAATTTATAGGAACAACTTTAACCATTTCACTGATACTTGAACAACAATCTCAAGAAAATAACTGATGATACCCTGATCAGAGAACAGTTTTGTAATGTTTGAATGTATATAGTATTACAACTACAACATGTGCTACTTTCCCATTGTAGGAAAGAATGCATTATGTCACAGATCAGACAGTGTATGATGAAGTGCAGAGACTTCTTGGCAGCAGCGTTATGTTCCTGTAGTGGGGTTGAGTCAGCTTCCTCTGACCATACTCTGCACCTATTGATTCATGTGATTTGTCAGCCAGCCAAACTACCTAAAAATATATCTGCTACTACTTTTCTGAGAATTAACGTTTACGCTCTGCTATCTGCTTAGGAGGAATTCTGTCATCACACAACGATCTTTGTCCATCCCCTTTCTTACACAGTCTGGAAGACAGATAGAGATAAAAACAGGAAACACAATCTTTATTAACAAACAAGCAACATTTTATTATTAAGCCCATGTTTATTTATTTATCATTTATTTGTCTGGCATATTCTGTTAAACACTATTTTACAATACGGTGGCATCTTAAATTTTCTTAAACTTAAAATGTACCAAAATAAAGGCAGATTCTTGTACTATATATAATGTCAGTGAAAAACTCTATTTACTTTACTAAATTTTACATAAATTTGCGTTTCCAAGTTCAGCATCGACCATCCAGGTGCAGCCAGAGGGAGCCCGCACGCTGTGGGTTTGTAGGGCGGAGCGCATACATTTACCCAACGCACCCCCTTCGAAATTAGCTCCATTAGACGCTACCATTATGTCAAGCTAAACATAGTTGTAATATCGCACTTCCTGTCATTGGGTCTAACATAAAAGCTTACATTTTAAAATAGTATATTTTCCTTTACTATCACGTGGCTTCTAAGTGGTGGAAGCACACTGACTCTGCGTTAGAATTATAGATTAGGGAGGATGGCATCTGAACTGGTAATTGGTAAAATGTTCGAGATGAAATAACATTTCGAGGGATTTAATAAGATAATTTGACACTAACCGCAGTCACAGGATCACATATTATAGAGGCTATGGAACATAAGATTTGTACATAAAATATAAAGGAAACCAGCAGAAAAAAATTCAATAGATATTTTTCCCTGTACGAAGGAAACCAGCAGAAAAAAATTCAATATTCGATATTTTTCCCTGTACAAAGTTTTAACTTAACTGTGTTACTAAATAGTAATACATTGTCGTTGTATCCAGGTCCTCTTAAGGTTAAGCGCTTTCCCTCAGCTTTATTGTGAATATAAACAGTCAAACTTCCGGTTTCTTCCTCCCCCTCACCCTGTGTGCTTTGACGAAGTTACCATTCGCTTGCGCGCAAACACACACACACACACACGCATATACACACACGCGGATTGAGTTGTGTTGGGCGGCTGCGGTCTGGCGGAAGGCGAGGAGGAGATGGAGAGAAGGAGGGGAACGCGGTGAACGGGCCCAGACAACATTAGTAGCAGCAGAGTGCGCTTTTCAGTGGAGGAAGGAAGGAAGGAAGCTGGAGTGAAGTGTTAGCGCTGATATAAAGTTTGGAGCGGAGTGGCTCAGAGCCGCTTCTCGACTGTTCTCGCCGCTTGTGCTGCGACGAATTCCGCCTCTCCTGTGGTCGCAGCCAAACTGTTTTCTGCCGTCCAATGAATGGAGTTGCCTTTTGCCTTGTTGGAATTCCACCCTACTCTGAGAACCACGTAAGTGTACCGTTAGCCGTTGAGGATGATGATGATGGCGGTGTTGGTGGAGTTACCTGCGCGCTGTTGTGTTTACTGTAGTGTTGTGGAGCGGTGTGGCCAGAGAGCGTGATTTTCTAAGAGGATCAACTGTAGTTTACATAGCCGCTGTTTATACACACACACACACACACACACACACACTTTCAGGCAGGGTCACTATTTAAATGGATCCAGGTCTTATCGCAATTTTTTTTCTCTCTTTCTTATCAGCAGGTCCACATTGTCCAGACTGGAACCCCCCCCCCCCCAAAAGAGGATGCTATTGAACGTTTCCAGTATTTAGCCTTTAAATTAACCTAAAAAAAACAACCACCAAAAAACAATTATCTGGTATATAAGGCAGTTGTTCTGATGCTGGAATCCACCGATCCTTAAATCGATGCTGTTACGATGACCAATTTATTCTTAACCATTTTTGTCTACCAGAAAAGCACAGGAAAATAGACAGCGTTGTCTTAGTCAATTCCTGTCTTTTTAATGTGCTCAAAATATCCTTAAAATGTCTGAATTGGGTTGTTTTGAACTACACAACTACATGTCACTGTGTAAGAACAGCATGGTGTTGGACTGTCATATGCACATTTTTGTATCATACTTTTTATAGCATTTTTTCACCCTGAACTGAGAATGGAGAATATACAGTATATGGCTGTGATTGACAGTGATTATGAATGCCCCTGGTGTTATTTTTTCACTGAAAATGTTCAGAAATATAAGGTTTCTAAACTCCTAATAGATGATCCAACTGTTTAGTACAAATTCTGGAGATAGCATTCTGTATTTCTTTTCATGCAGTCATTGGTTTTAACAGAATGAAAAATGTTTTATGTTTGCTGGAGTAGATTTTCTTTCAGAAACAGAATATATTTTAAATTACTCAAGAACGTGTGTTAAATCAGTGATGTGTCATAATGAAGTCATGAGGTCAATATAGATATACTTATTTGTCAGTCAGGGCGGTGTCCCTCCTCCATCCCAGTTGAAGGAGGGATGTGAATAAGTGTGTATTCATAGAATCTTAGGTCACGTAGTTTATGAATGTTGTTTTTAATCCTTTCTAAGATGCAGGACCAGTAGTTACAATGGGAAACAAAGATGGTCCCAATGTTGCAGAACCTCATTTCTGATCCTGTGGTTAAAGATAAAGTTGGGCAGGGTGACTACTAAGCCTACAGCACACCACATTAATGGACTGTAAACAAGAAATGGACGTTGCTGTCACGTTATAAAACAAAGTCCTATGTTCCAGGCCTTCATTTATGTCACAAACTTTGTCTCTAACCTGTCTGCTATTGGATGCTCCAGGTGTCACTTACAGCTATGCCCGGTTACTCTCTAGCTTTATTTGCATTATTGTTCTCAAAGTTTAACTCAACTATGGATAACTATTTAAATATGCATGGAAATGTTAACTGACCCAGTGTCAGGACAACCAAGGCCAGACTTACAGTACTGAAGTGGTTACTACATGTATGAGGAATTTAGATACATGTGGAACTTTGTAAACTCCTATACAGTCATCAGATGGACCACAGGATGCTGTCACTGTGTCAGAGACTATTTTGGAAGTTGATAGGACAATACGGCTACTTTGACTCAATTTGAGGGGTGTATAGTCTTAGTCAGCACTTTTAGTTTAAAATTCCTCTTCAGCACAACATTATTTGAATGTGTAAATTGTGATCCCATTTAGAAGACAAATAGTACACGAACCAGTAGGAACTTTCTTGTGGTTTCCATCTGCTAATAACATGCATGACCATTTATATGTTACATATATTGTTGTGTGTTCTTCTTTACGACCTCTTTTTATTCAGTTTTGCACTTATTTCAATTTAGTTTCAATCCAGGGCAGCTACTAATGTTTCACTTCCAAGGCTTCACTTCTGCTGCAAAAAGTCTACATCCAATTTTTATTTTACATGTACTGTACCATGAAAGATTACTCATTCCTGGTGTATTTGGTCGATCTTTATTTTCTCTCTTCATATCTTCTCTGCTTTTCCTTCCTTTTTTTTTTCTTTTTTCTTTTCATCTCTTGACTTTTTTCCCCACAGCAGAGACTAACGGTTCCCTCTTTGTGGTTAGGCGTTAATTGAACCCCTCTGCTGCTGTGAAATGTTTCTTCAAATGCTTCTTCCTTAAATCTACTTTAATCTTTCCAGCTTTAAAGCGGCAGTAAAACATGAAACATGTTGTAGTGAATGCGTCTGCTGCTGGGCGCATTCCCACAAAACTGTCACTTTAATCAACAGGAACTTATAAAAACTGCTTTTCACACTGTCTCTCATAAAATGTTCTGCCCTTAACATGTCTTCTTTCAGCCCCTGACCTGTTTCATACCTGACCTCTGACCCCTCACAACTCAGTCAACGCCCACTTCATGGCTAGGCCCTGGCTGAGGCTGAGGGGAACGTATGCCTGTGGCAGCAGTACTTGTTAATGAGCTTTTTTCTAATGGCATCATCCCAGACTCACGTTATAATTGCTAATAATCAGTTCTGGTGCAATTATAAGGAGTGATATTACACTGGTATCTGATTAGGTTGATGTGTCAAATAGAAAGGGGTTAAGTAGCTCAGACGATCTGCCTGGGTTTTGGCGTCTGAGTCAGAAGAGAAGAAAGTGAAAGTGTCTGCATGAAGAGAGAGATCGTGTTGATGTCTAGTGGGACTGCTTTAATGTTGTTAGCCGATCGGCTCTAATGTAGCATTGCAGGGTTTGTAGGTTAAATCAATGAGGCGTGGCCCAGCGCGGTAGTGATGGGGGAGCATTGGATGAGCGGAGCTTCTGAGGACTAATGCTGTAAATGAGCCACGTGATGTCAGAGAATATTGATGATGGGAAACACGAGAGCTCTGTTATGAAGATCCTGGACCGAGCCGGTCGATGTCAGAGCCTTTTTTTTGTCAGTGCAGCAAATGAGACTGATACACTGCCAAAAAATGGCAGCGTTTCTCAGCAGTCTCATCAGATAAGGGTTGTAAAATATTGATTACAGAGCAACACAGGAATTACAGTGACAAAAATGCTGCTGATTACTGAACCTGTAGCTTGAACATGCTTTGGGAAAAGTGCTATATAAGTACAGGTCAACTATCATTTATCTTAAAACAAAAACCTTAGAAAGACTTTATGGCCTTTTAGCCTGCAGTTCTGGTTGACTCCTGACCTCTCAGTCTGCACCTCCAGCATCTTCTGCACCAGTAAAACTCCTGATCCCAGAACATCCAGCTCAGAATTACTGCGCACCTCCAACCACAGTCAGCAGTCCCACCGTCAGCTTCTGGTCAAAGCCCTCCTAAGTAAGAGCAGCTGCATGATGCTGCAGAGGAAAGCATTTCTCTGATTGCTAGCAGATGCCCTCACCACATAGGAGGCACATACAGTACCACAGTCAATAACAGAGCTCAGCGCTATATACTGTATGTAATGTAACTCTTTTTAATTATCACTGTAAACTGCGATTTTTTTTTTGGAACACCCATCATGAAAAGTCAAACATTAAGTTATTTCTTACTTTGAATTTTGCTCATTTGTTATGGTTCTGGTAGAAATGAAATAAAACTGTCCTTTTTCCAAGTCCCACTTCATGGAAATTCACAAATGTGGTTGTGGAATAAATGAAGACATAATGAAAAAGGAAAAAAAACCTGTTGCTGATTAAAGTGCCGGGCTAATTATTTGAGCTGCATACCTATGAAATCATGTCATATCTCTTTGACACAAGACATGCGGCCGCAGAAGTGCTTGTACTTGTACTGCACCGCTTTGATTTAATTAGTGGTAAAGTGTTTGTGCTAACATGAAGAGATGTACGGTGTGTGTTGACAAGAACTCAGCACCTTGGTCATTTTACAAGATGGAAAACTACTTAACATGATTGGAGATTTATTTTGCTCTTCTCACACACCATAGTGGAACACGACTGCAAGTGGAAATAGTCAAACATATTACAGTAACAGTGGACGCACTAAACTGTGTGTCACAGGATGCCCTGCATCGGTCCGTTAACACCCTGACACCTCCGCCCTCCCGCCGCCACAGCTTCACCTCTGTTACATTCCTCAGCTCTGGGCCTGGGGACAACAGCTGCACACACACAATCATTAACCTGAATAGAGAGAGA
>NC_024323.1:3858645-3860883 GCF_000523025.1 Cynoglossus semilaevis | reverse complement strand
TCAGCATATCGGATATCGGCGAAAAGTCAATATCGGAGATCCCTGGTAATTTTCTTCTGTAGCACAACAATCAAACTTTACTTCACACCAGTTTGAACTATAGGTATCATCCTTCCACTGTCTGAGAGTTTTGCTCAAAAGCTGTCTTTATAGAAGAGTTGCAGACAGAAAGTGAAATATCAGAGTCTCAATTCTGCAGCAGCACACACAACATTATGAGCTAACACCAGAGCAGAGAAAAACAAAGACCCCTGGACGTCGTGGCGTGGCCTCTACTCAGCCTCGAGCCTTTACGTTACGTAGTCAAGGACAGAAACATTTAAGGAGATCTGTGGTTACTCCTCTAAGATGTCTGGAACAACCGTTCATGCCAAGTTCTTTCTGGTGCTCAAAGATGACGCTAATGCTGTTTTAAAGGCCCAGACCGCTCACACAAAATATTGATTTGATTAAGGCATCCATCTGCCTCGATATCTCAGGTAATAAAACGATCAGAGAGACAGGAGATGTGGCTGGAAATAGAAGAACAATGTATTTCCTAAAGCAACAACGAACAAAGATTGAAAAGAAAAAACAACCTCACCACCACATCCTAATACTGCTTCATCAGTGGACCTTAATAAACTCATCCTGATAATTACATTGTTTTTGCATTATTCAGTTACAGTCATTACAGTCGGTATTTCATTATTTTATTTTGGTACTCTACGATGTCCTGTAATTTCCTGTTTAAGACTAATTTCGTTGCTCTGCGTTACTGTGTTTTACAATGAGAATAAAGACATTTATTCTGTTCCATTCTATTCTCCTCTATTCTAATACTAAACTGTGGGTGGAGAATATGGCAGAGTATCATGTACTGTACTGTGTAATAGTCAAAATAGCTAAATACAACAGTAATGTAGGCGTAGCCACTCGTGCTCGCTGTGAAATCGTATTACTACCGTGTAGTAGTATTTTCATTTCTATAAACCTCCCATTCTTTCAAGCAGATTTGAATTGTCGAGAGCGCGCATTGTCAAAGTCGCGAACGCGCAACATCCCACTCCACCGCTCCTCACAAAGGCGCTTCGTCAGGAAATCCAGCTGTGACTGAAAGCTGCCGGTGTCTCCCTTTTTGCCGCACCTGATGTTCGAAAGCCCTGCGGATGATAAACACGTCAGCCGTCGGCGGCTGGGTGTAGGTGGACCTCGGCTGGACCACGGCTCAGCCACCCCACAGTCCACTCCTCTTCCTTCTTCTGCTGCGCGGAAGATGAAGAAGAGCGAACGCAGAGACAATACCGGAGCCAACATGTGACAAGCCCTCGGCACAGTCTGTGGCTGCTCACACACCAGACCAGAACTGACCCGCTCTGCACATGTGTTGCTGCCTACGATTAACCGATCTGACTGTAGTACTTGTTCGTAGGGGCTTCAGTCTGAGCCAACATGACCAGACTATTGTTGTCCAGCGCCGCTCCAGTGGAACGGGCCCGCAGTCGTTTTGGCACCGGTTTTACGCAGCGGTCCACATAGGTTCCCTCGACGTTTTTGTATCGCAGACCGACGCGGACAGAGAATTCTTCTCACATGTTTTCTCGTGATGCTTTGAGAAAAAATAAAAGGGCACCGGAGAAAACAGCGCTGTCAGTTCCTCCCAACAAGTGGAGACAACACCGTCATCATCAGCGAGGTGGGGGGGGACTCAAGTTCGGACCTGCCCAAGTCCAAAACGGCCCTTCTTTCTCTTACAAAAAAGAACCACCTTACATCCTAAAGTATCTTCACAGACTCGCAAAGCGGTAAGATTGTTTTTTTCTTCTTCGATTGTCACTGTTTTTAATGTAATTACAATATTTGATTCCAATGAGTCCAAGGTCTGCTCTGGTGACGGGGGGACGCAGCATGTGGCACCAGAACGCACCAGCGGTTACACCTCCAACATTCGGTGGTTTTCTCATTTTTGAGCCAAAATGAAACAAAAATAATTGAGGATTAACCTCTAAGAAACCAGATATGAAATGTTTTTTGAACAACCAAGAATAGATCAAATTTGGTTTGGAGAACCTCTTTAATTGATCAGGGCTGCAGACCTGTCAGGCTCATCTGCTGCAGCCCAAGTTCTGATCAAACAGACTGTCAGTGTCTGAAAATTCTTTTGTTTGTATGGAGGAACCTGGTGTAGATGGTCAGTGCGGTCATTCTATCTCTGGTTTGGTGAAATCCTGGAGGATCTGTTCCAAAGACTGATCCATG
>NC_024323.1:3844127-3858545 GCF_000523025.1 Cynoglossus semilaevis | reverse complement strand
AAGTCCCAGAAATGCCTTAAAATGCATTATCCTAGTTAAAATTTTAAATTTTAACAAAAAAATTGACATTTTTACCATTTTTTAGCCTTTCCAGGACACCAATAAATTGCATTTTGTAAAGGTTAGATTGAATAAGATTAAATTACAGTAATGAGGAAATTAAGAATGAACAAAACAACTAACACCAGAAATGGCTAAAAAAATAGATCCCAGAAATAACAATAACACCTAAAGGCAAGCAATTTGCAAAATACAACTTTATTTATTAATTTTTATTTATTTATTACAACACAGAAAAAGTTGTTTTGTGACATCGCCGTGTCCCAGCCCTTAGTTTTGGACCCTCGGCCTGGGTCGTTTGTTTTATTGCCGTTAGGTGTGGGATCTTGACCAACCTGTGCTATTTTTGGACCAGAGGTGAACAGGTGTGTCTACTGCCGTTCCTTTTTTTTTTCCAGCTGAGTGAGAGTGATATGAAGAAGACTGGCTGGTAAAGTAAAGTAAATAGTGGTTTGTGTATTTGCCTCCTGCCCCATTACCTCAGAGTTATCCTGGGCCCAGGTCGAAAGGCTTTTAACTGTGATGCAACAAATTTAAATCACATTAAAGTTTGCATTTAAAAACAGCATCTAGGAAAACTGCTTTTATGAAAACACAAATCATATACATATATAAATGTATTTAAATTTTTCAATGTAAGTAATAACTTTAAAATTTACATTTACTCACATAGTATAGTAGTACAGAGAAAATGTTAGTCAGACACTTCCTGTTTAGCCTTTATTCCCTCATTTATTTGTTTTTTATTTCTGTCCACGTCCACGTAATTGAAAAAAAAATTATAAAATATGATCAGAAACCCTTGATTAAAACCTAAGACTCCTCAGATATAATCGCCGTCTGCAAAAAGAGCTAGCCATTAGCCATGTCCAATGGCCAAGTCCATGTTGTTATGCTGTCTTTACCATGACTATCTTCCTCCAGCAGGGGTCCCCACAGAAGACAATCAGCACAAAGAATATGATTCAGCCTAGTTCTTGAATGTGTTTTTTTTTAGGCTAAATGTTTTATTTACTAGTTTTAAACATTTTTTATTGAAGGATTAAATGATTAAAAACTGATTCAAAATCGAAAAAGTTCGGCTTCACAGATCAACGATCACTTCAGTGTTTTAGCCCATCATTCAGGGGAAGATAAAAACAACAAGCCATGCAGAGACCCACAATTGGTTAAATGATGCTATCCTCATCAGTTAGCGAAACAACACTGTCGTCATCAGATAGTACGTGAAGAGTCTACCGCGCGTCTGTATGTGTGCTGCACAGATAGATCAGGAATGCGAGGACAAACATCACCTTCGACACAGTTTCCACATTTGGAAGTGATCTCTGATTCTGCTTCTTCAACTTTCCACAGGTGATTCGATGACCAGATCTTGGAGGATTTGTTTTGACATTGATCCCAGGTTTCAGATTCAGTCCTGGTGCCAACATGGTGAGGCACGACATTAACCTTCTTGAGTGGGGAGTGATAAAAGAAGGGAAAACAAATTTGTTTTACTTGTTTTGTTTGCCAATATACACATGTTAAGCTTTTTAGGTTCAGAAGGTTAGCCAAGGGGCACAACAACAAGCAAAAAATAAAAAATAAAATAAACTTAAGATTTTAAACTTGGGCAAAGGGGCAAATGCAGACTGACAAAAAGAAAACACTGGGAAAACTAAAACAGCTCAGTACGGTCAAAACAACTCACTGTACCACTTTCAAAAGCCACTAAAATCTTTCCCAAAATTCTTTAGATGTATGCTATATGTATCTAATCCAGTGTTTTCTCCCCCCTAACCCTCCCTCCCCAATACTGAAATACTAAATACTAATACTGAGTGCCTGGTAATATTTATTTATCTGTACTAATCACAATGAGTTCTTCTTTTACTATCTTGAGCAGCCAGCCCCCTCTGCTGCCACCTAGTGACTGGGAGCTTGTTTATCATTTAAGCATGAATGAAGACAGCATAGTGAAAGTCCCCTCGTGTTCTCCCCCACTGCCCCCAGTAATAGTGGGGCAGTGATAACTCACTGCCCCACTATTTGAGAAGCACTAATCTCAACCACGTGGTTTGACCTTGAGGTCCAATTTTTATAGCACTATATATTAACACTATATATGTTAATATGTATAATAAATAAATAAAAAAGGTAAACGTTAAAATATTAAATTCAAACATTCAAACAATGTAAATGTTTTTAAATTAAATAAACTTTAAATAAAATTGAAATAAAGTGCAAATGAAACTACAGCCCTATTGTATTAGTGTTGTCAGGTGATAAGTTTTTTGCGACCCTCTAGATAGCGCTGGTGGCCCAAGTTTGCATGTTTACTTCTAGTTTATCGCAGCCTGCCTGATAACATCATTTAATGATTGACAAAAACACCTGTTTTCTTGTCCAATCCAATCCAACAGAAGAACATCTGAACCCACACAAGCCAATCAGATTCACGCCCACAGCTTCACTTTTGCCACAGTATGTATACATCAATTTCCTGCAGTCTATGGGCTGCAGGCAGTGCTTTTAGTAAAGCCATTACTACTGGGTATTTATAAATGAGCATAGCAGTAAGGCTGAGGAGGCAGTCCAGAGCCCTGAGCCCAATAGTCCTTTCTAATTCTATTAAAATTGAGCTACAGCTTCATGAGAGGTCAGCAAAGTTCCACAGACTAGACCTGTGAGGTGCCTTAGAAATATAGTAAATTGCTAACATATCTACTGTATTAGAAATCCACACGGCAAGGACATTGTATCTCGTACTTCTTCTTCTCATACTTTCAGTATGGAAAGTTTTTCCCTCACAGTGAGAAGATAAGAAGTCCTGGATTGGAGTTTGGCAAGTGTCAGACAAAAGAAAAATCACGTACGATACAACCGCCCCCCCTCAGGTGAGCTACGTGCCTTCTGTCTCACACTTATCTGTGCACTGATTCACATCAGCGCTCACTGCTATTTTTGCACCTGCCCAATTTTTCGGCAAACTCATCCTCTTATCAAGGACATTCCCCGTGGTAAATATGAGGAAGAAGAGGAGGCAGAGAGCAAGTTGAGTTTTTCAGACAGTAATGGCTTTCACCTGCCGAGATAAAAGTTCAAACAGAATCCCCCACTCCCGACCCCTCTTCCCCTCTCTTTTAAATGACCACAGTACGGGGCAACTGTGTGCACAGTCTCAGCAGTGTAAATAGTGAGGCCCTTGTGCGTGGACCTGGGTAATCTGAGCACACAGGATCTGCCTCTGCCTGTCGACCCCAATTCAGTCCCATTAAAGCCAATGGGTGAGTGAGGAGGACGCGGCGGCAGGCTAAGCAAGCTGTCATGTTTGACAGGGTGTGTAAGCTAAGCTCAGGGGAGCAGCCTACCTTTTACAGAGCTTAACCACACACACACACACACACACACACACACACACACACACACACACACAGATATACACACCCCAACAAGGGACAATAAAAAGAGAGGCATACACAGATAGACAAAAACCTGTCACACAAGTGTGGGCATACACCGTTCATAGTACAGAAGTGAAATGTGTCTCCTAGTTACAGTGTTATGAAACAAAACAAGTTTGAAAAGCAGAATCAGGTTTCCTCCAGCCTGACGGCCCCACGCCCATCACCCTCACTCTCCTCCATCTACCACCCCATCTGTTCTGCCAACCGCTCCATTACTCCCCCGCCTTCATTAATGCACCACTTTCCCTGCCCTGTCACTCTTACCTCAGCGTTATGGGAACACCCATGATTGACGCTATCGCTCTTACAGTACTTGCTCTCTTTTTTGACCTCTGTGTACATGTAAGTAGGGTAAAAAAAAAAAAAGTCACTTACATTTCTAGCCGAGGCATTCATCTGGACCAGGTCGAGCTGCCAATCAGGAATCATTTTGTACTGTGGAATAATGATGAATAATGATGATTTGATGATTTAGAAACACCCGTCGGGGCAGTAATACTCAGGCACCTCAGCACAAATATCCTCCTGTCAAACAGAAAACAATGAATACTATAAATAATGCAGTCAAGTTATAAAACACTTCCAAAAATATTTTAGAATATAACAAATTAATATGGCCAAATAACTTGAAATAAAAACATATATATATTTGAAGTATATATACCTAAATACCTATGTATACAGTATTCTGTATATGAACTGTGTATGACTTTTAGCTTTTACTCTGCCTCCAAGGACATTCGAGGTAGAGAAAATAAGAAATGAAAGCAAATGCCTCAGACGCCCCAACCTGTATCGGCCTGAGCATCTCCATAGCAGCGTGACCCCCTGAAAAAGCCCATCATGCTCCACTGCACTTGAAAAGAACCGAAAACAGGAATGGTACAGAGTAGAGAAGGGTGAGCAGGGGTAAGGAAGCTGGGGTAATGAAAGAAACCCGAGAGGTCTGGAGTGGAGGCTTCTAAACACCGTATGAGAAGTTGGGTTACTTATCATTTCAGTGTTTACCTTCAGCCTGAGCACAGATTTTACGTTCTTACGATGTACATTCTTGTCAAACTACCAGTTTTGTAAAAATGTTGACATCCAGAAAACTAAACTAACTAAAAACAGACTTAATTTCTGTTTTTAGTTTGTTGTAAAAAAACAAAAAAAAAGTGACAAAGTCTAAATCATTTAACATTCATTTAATTTGTTTGGTTTTTTGATTACAGTGGTTATTTCTGCCTTTCTGGCATTCACAGAAACATGTAGAACAATAACTGGAAACATAGCTTTTCGATAATACCTGTGGCTCAGTCTAGTAGTTACAACAGATACAAACTACGTCTCCGTACCTGATCGACACAAATGTAAATACAATCAATGTACAGAAACAGGACAAAATAAATCTCCAAAAACTGGAACTAATACTTGTTGTCTGTGTGTGTAATAAAATGACAAACGTATTTACATTCAATTTGAATAATTACCATTTTCAGAAACAAACAAATGTAGTGTATGAGTCTGACTTTAACAAACATAAACACTGATTATTCAAACTTGTGATAAAATATCTAATAGTGATTATTATTAGAAGGTTCTATTATATATGTTCAAGTGCTATTAATAAAGATACACAGGAGGGCCCTTGTGGGGCGGGGCGGGGGCCACGTCGGTCCCTCCTGTCAGAGTGGCATAAATCAAGGTGCAGCTCAGAGATTGGAGTCCCGGGGCAAAAGTCAAAGGTTAAAAATTCAGTCAAACCTCCGCCTCTGAGACACAGTCATATGGGTAAGTAGTGGAAAGTGGGAGAGGAGGGAGGAGTTACCTGAGTCCTCCCTCACAGTGCAGTGGCACTGCCTTGAAACATGAACGATAGCCTTGTACTGCAGGGAGAAGTGTTTTTGTTCCTTTGATTAGATGAAGGTTTTTGTTTGCAACACTCTCATGTGTGACATGGATTAAAGTTAGAACTTCACTTTTTAAACAGGCAAATTTTTTTTTCTATTTTATTTTATATCCGCAGTAGACTATACCAGAGGTCACCAGTAGAGGGCTATTAGAAATAGGACATTTGCAGCAGAGAGAATAACATATTTGAATGTTTTGATTATCAGTGCGAAGAGTATTTTGTTTTGAAAAATTTGCAACTTTTCTCCCAACTACAAAGGCCCCTTGACGCCTGTCAAAATAAAAGCCTATAGCATTTTTTTAATTAGGGAAAGGACCACAGAGGAGACAATAGAGAACCCTACAGCTTTCGAAATAAAACAATGTCCTACCTAACGGTCTATGGTGAGTTTCATTTTTATACCCCTTATATCTGTTTTACAATCGGTGGTATTTTTTTTTTGGCGTGCTTTTTCATTGCACCTTGAAATCCACATTTGATATTATAGAAACCATGTATTAGACCATTTCTGTTACAGAACCTACAGCCAGACTAGTCCTGTATTGTGCACAAGTATGCTCTTACTGTTTTCATACGTATATAATCAAATGGGAGGTACTTCTTTTTTTTTGTCCATAGGTAGAATTCCGTGTAAATGTTTGGGAAAGAACAGCTGATTCAAACGGAGAATCCTATGGCCTCTGTGGGTGTTTTTACTTGCCTCAGTTATGAAGCCAGTGCTGTCTTTAGGCCTGAGGTCTGAAGGTCTCAGTTCACAGGTTCTCCAGGCTGAGGAGAGGATCAAGTCTCTCTCTCTCTTTCTCTCAGCCCAGTCTCAGAGACCCAGCCAGCATGTCAATGTGGGATGCACATTACACAGTACAGATGCTGCCTGGGCTGTGATCGGTTCTGCTTTAAAGAGCTAATCACATGAGTTGACAAAAACAAGTCAATTAGACGAAAACAGGTTCAAACTGGCATCTATCAACATTAGCAGCTTCTAAAATGTCCTCTTGACATAAAAATAAACATGTTTTAAATGTTTTTAAATCATTTTTCATATATAAAAATATCTATAATATTACTATGCAGCTCTTTTCACTGGACGGGTTCGACTCACAGTCATATGTGCTTCTGTATTTCACGTAGTGTGTTTGTGAGAAAATGGTGATTAGTGTGTGTGTGTGTGTGTATCAGTATACCCAAAAGAGAAGGCCTGTGTGGATTGTATCTCCATCACCTTTCATGAATCACCTCCTGTATATCAATTCCCTTTCTTATAAATTCCTCACTCATCTCTCAGCTACTCCTTTTGTGCTAAATTCTCTGTCATTCCTCTCGTCTTCCTGCAGTTCTTATCAGCTGATTTCTGGGGGTGATTGCTTGTGTCTGCTAACAGACCGTTTGCTGGCTGGACAGTGGACTCTCCAGGGTCATGCTAGTGGGAGACAGGCCTGGACGGGCACAGGGCTTAAACATGGAGGAGATGTAGAAGGCCTGCAGGCAGAGAAACTAAAACATGTCAGAAAAAATGACCAGACCACACAGGCTGTCAATCAGTGGCAGTTGAAAAAAAAAAAAAAAACATTTCAAGACTTAAGTTCCAAGACTTAAATGAAGAAACATTTTTATTACCAGTTATTTTAATAGGCAAATCAAACAAAGTCTGCCTTAATACAAATCAATATATTAATAATATATATATATAATATTAAATATCACAATTATTATAATGTTACAAAAGTATATAATTAAATAAATAGATCTATTAACACATCACACTCCTTAACTGGGCATTATGACTCATTATCAGTTCACCACCTTCTCCATATTCTGTCCTCACTTCAAATTCACCAATGAGAAGACAATCATGTGACGTAGTGTCTTAAGCACGTACCACCCAGTATGCTGTGAGTCCTCCTTGAATGAAGCCTGTGAGGACGTCTGTAGGGTGGTGACGGTAGTCAGAGATCCGGCTCAGGCCAGTGTAGACGGCGATCATCACCAACAAGAATTGTATTAAGGGACGCAGCAGACGTGCTCCTCGCCACGACAGCCGCGCCTGCAGGTAGAACTGAGACAAAGAACATAAACCATTCCATCTGACTGTCATTTGTCATGTGTTAATTAATGTGCTGTTCATATAATCCGATGATAACATCTGATGATTGAAGCTTAATCAAAGAGAGCGGAAAAGCTTTGAGATAAACATCCACAGAGTTGCTGCCCAGAGGGGAAAGAGAAGCTTGGCATGAATCCGTTAACACCAGTTCAAGGCCATTTCCTCCTTTTGTTCTTCATTAACTTGTGTATCAGCAAAAGCTACGACACAGAATGCAGTCTGCAATAACTAGGGGTCACAGGGCAAGTCAGAGTGTGCTTTATGAGGTGGTAGAGGGTCTGTGTGGAACCCTTTGGAGCACGGGGGAACACACAAGGGCCGGCATTCCAGCGCAGAGACCAACCCTGAGAGTCTCCGNCGCAGAGACCAACCCTGAGTGTATCCTTCTCTTACTTCGCTCTCCTAGCTGAGAGCAGGTGTCACTGGTACTGCCTTAAACTCAAGCAGCTGGCCAGGGTCTGGGCAGCATGTAGCTACAAGTACTGCACATTCCCTCCTGGTTGTCTATGGTTTGTAGTAACCCTAGCTGGCTGCTGGCTATCAAATGAGGGTGTGTGTATGGAAACAATGGAGTGTGGCGTGGAAAACACAGGGAGAGTCAGACAGACAAAAGGAACATTTCCTCCAGGAAATACCTGGGACAATTTTCAGTGAACTAAATCACCTGGATGACTACAACTGAAAGTTGATAGTTGGCCACGGGGCAGCAGAGAGCCAAAACCTGGCTGTCATTAGGTGTGGGCGGGGAACACTGTTTGCCAGTCCATCATAGGACCACATACAGAAACCAACAACTATTCACACTCACAACTTATGGTCGAAACCAACGCCAAACTAACTTACTTCTGGCTGTTTGTTGACGTTGGGTCTATGTGGCCCATATGTGGCACCCAGTGGGTGCTGATACAAGACGTGGACCGTGAAAGTATAATAGTACAGGGATTGTGGCTCAACATGTGGCTCATCATTCGACCAACTTTGTCATCTGGGTAAGTATTCTTAAAGCTATATCATCGCCAACAGAAAAAAGTTTTCTTTGGCTTGTGTTTCACTTTTTTTGTACTAGGCTGCTAATTATCTGGACACTACAATAGTGGTGCACTTTCCTTAAATAAAAAAATAGCAGTTTTCTCTTTTTCTGTTCCAATTTTCCACATTTCAGCTCCATCTACTCACACATTCAAGTCTCCCAAAGCTGTATTTAGAAGTTATTGATGATTGGATTTGTGAGAAAACAAAACTTTTGTGGATAACGATGTGCTTTTGTTTCCCTGTCACTAACTGTCACTTCTCTCACAGTGCACTAGTTAGTACGAGGCAGCTTGAGCGAAAGGGAGAGATGAAGAGATGAGGAGGCAAGGGGAGGGGGGGATGTCTCTGGCTGAAAGAAGCCTGTCGATTTCTCAGCAGGCATATTCAGCCCTGCGCTCCCCCTTCTCTAAATGAGACCCACAACAAGGCCTCCTCTGTCTGCGTGGTCCCTTCATCTATTCATGCTCTCTGTGGAAAACAGCTCTCCCTCCCCTTCTCCCGGTCTCATCCACTCTTTGAGAACGCCTGTCCTCCACAATCTCCTCGCTCACAATCGGTAGTTTGAGTACATGTAAAAAGTGCATGTATCGCTGTGTGTTTGTGAATATTTAATTGGCTCATTGCCGGTTGCACACAGTGTTTTTGACCTCTCAGGTAGTGGTTATCTTTAGTATCGGAAACAAAAATGATAGCCGTAATATTCCTACAGCGTTGTGAACAAAGAACTGCAGCAAATACTGTTATTATACAACACAAAAGCTCAGGTGAACCTCAAAGACACATTCCATAAGGATTTGTGTGTGTGTGTGTGAACATATGTGTGTGTGTATGTGTACAAGTACCTGCCTTTACCAGGCTGTGAGGACAACCATTCTTTCCATCTATCACTGTGTTCACATTTAGAGGACATTTTGACAGGTTCTCACAACTTCAAGGTACCGCTGTATGTCGCCGTTTAAGGCTTTTCGAAAGGGCCTTAAAGAGAATGAAGGGTAAATTTCATTTGGGTTTTTCTAATAAAGAGCCTTGCTCACTTTACCTCCAAAAATAAGAGGTGGAGTTAGCTTAGGTCTAAATTTAAATGTTCTTAAATAAATAACATTTGACAAGTGTGTCCGCAGGTTGGTCCCATGTTTGGGCCACTAGAAAATCACTCACAATGAATGTGGTATGGGCCAGGAGATGTCCATTTTTATGGAGCTCTCCCAAACCACCACCATCTTTCTGTAATTTTGTACATATAGTCCAGAGATGCTTATCTCAGTCATAAAGCCTCCTGAAAAAATAATCCAAAATCCAAGATCTTGTAAACATGAGAAAAACAAACTTTCTTCTGAGGTTTTGGTCCACTAAGGAGACAGAAGACGAACCTACAACTTCCAGTACACAGCTAGTAACGTCTTCACTGCAAAGTTGAGTGTCAGAGTAAGTTATATTTTTATTCTCTCTTATATCTGCATTTATTATAGCGTGTTTATTGGCCACACCTTGACAGCTGTCCGTCTTAAATCATAAACCATAAATCATAAATTAGTGTGTCTGTGTGCATGTGTCTGTATGTGTGTCAGAGGTGACTCACAGCGAGGTACAGCATGGTGTACATTGCAAAGGAAGCGTGCCCAGAAAAAAAGGACTTCCTGAAAGAGAAGAAAAATACATGATGCAGAAGAAAAATCACTTTGAGGGAGAGATTTCTATGCAGACTGACCTTGCTTCTTCCACCATCTTGTGTTTTGGTTGTCTGCAGATGGCCTGCGGCACATAACTGCCAATAGTGCAGTTGATGGACGCGTACGTGATATTACAGACGGACAAGAAGTTGGGTCGCAGACGTCCCACACTCAGTTTGGCCATGTTAGTGAGAGACTGACCTACGCAGCAACCAAACAGAAAACTCCCCAGCTCCTTGTACAGGCACGAAACGTAACGGTTTCGAACGAAAGCCCTCGAGTGAACGCCTCTAAAACGTACCCGGTAGCATTCACCAAGTGCAATCTGGGAAAGGAAGCACAAAACAGGCAAGAAAGTCACACGTCTGAGCTACACAAGTACTAGAAGTGAAAGTATGTCTGTCTGGTTTCTTTAATATAAATAAATGCTTTATTAGACCATGTCGGGCACATGTGGTTAACACCGTCTTACCGTTAAGCCAGTGATGACTATACCTCCAGCGATGAGCATGCTGTCAGGAATGGCCTCTCTCTCCACATAGGGGTAGGTGATGCTGGTGTCTCCACAGAAGAAGCCGCGTTTGTATGGAGTCACTGCCTTTAGTTCACATGCAAAGAATGGGATGGAGGCTGATGATATGTGGGGGAATACAAAAAACAAAAGATGGCTTGATGGATTTCTGTTCTCAAAAGAAAGAAAAATATAAACATCAACCAATAACGTTCCCCACATAAATAGTCAGCACCAATGAGTGAGATGATGGCGGAATTCTCATGAATCACAAGGGAATGCAATGGGATCCAACATGTCCCAGATTCCATGTAAACAACAAGGAGTCTGCATATACTGTGGGAGCTGCTTCCAACAGAGGAGGAGCAGGAGACAGAGAGACGGTGGCCATCAAAGACAGACAGAACAAAGGGATGACTGTGGTAACACAAGGTGAAGAGGAAGGAAAACAATATCAGAGAGCGTGTTACACATACGGTTCCAGTGTGCCAAAATAAAACAATAAGTCAAGTGTGAGGAAAGCAAGGGAGCGTGGGATTCATTTTGGTTACTCTAATGCTGTTTTGTGTCGCATGGGCTTGAATATTAATATAAATAAAAGTTACTTAGATGTATTGTTCTGTTCCATGGTCTGTGTTCCATGGTGTGTTCGACAGTTATATTTCACAGCCCCATTTCAGAGAAAAGTTTTTATAATTTTTTACTAACACAAAAAAAGAAATGTGTCTTACAACAGACAAGTCGCAGCCAGCAGTCAATGAGACGATTGTGGAGCTGCAGTGGATATTGTTAAAGTCAGACAACAATGTGGTCACAGTCTCAAACAAAGAGAAAAAAAAAATCTACATTGTGACCTTTGGGCCATTCTTAGTTTAGAATCGTTTACACAAAAGATCCATGACCATTAGAGCTTGTATTGTCTACGCAAACATTCAGGATGAACACCAGCAGAGGGCAATAATACTAACTTTCAAGGTCCAAAGGGCCTTCCTTAGATGTTTGCGTTATTGAAACTAAGCCAAAAAGGTGATATCACAAGTTACAAAATAAAGCTCAAGGTTCAAGTTCCCCTGGTCATTAAATCCATATTATATATTGTTATATATGTGTATTCACCATAAACCTGACACAGACTTCTTTACAATCTCCAGTAAAAAGCTGGTAACAAGAATTTAACTTGAACGTGTTTCACTTTCACCCAGACACAGAATTGTACTTTGACATTACAATGTTACTGGGTTTCAAAACCACTACACTTGTGCTTCCTGGTTGTTCACTAATCATTATCTGGTGAGGACTCAAGGTCTACCTTGCTCAACTAAACAAACAAAGTCCACAGCTTTACAGGGGGTGAAAATGTGGTCAACACATTTAACCCACCACAAGGGGAGATGAGGTTTTGATCCCCACCCCCGAGGATGAGCTGCACAGCTTTTATTATTGTGCGCTAACAAGCATTAGCTCTGTCCAGACCGCTGCATTTTCCTGTCCCTTATCCCATGTCCTCTTGTCACCCCTTGGAATGCAGAGAGAACATGGGATTAATCATTGACCTCCGTGCCTCTCCCAATCAAACCAGGCTTACAGTTGGTTGGAACCGACCCAGGCCCTGCTGCTGAAATGGAATCTCTGAGACTACGTGACTGAACAGTGTACAAGAAACACACTCAAAACTACAGTAGAGCAGGAGGAATACTACATAATACATACACAAATGGTTGTGTATATATTGTGATACTGCAGTGTTCACTACAAAGATGCTGTAGTGAACACTGTGATTCTTTGTTGATTTTTTTGTTTTGGCTGTCATTGTGTCTCTTAATATGAAAACATCCCACTTCCAAGAACTGAGCAAGAAACCTAATCTTATCAACACATTAAAAGTTATCAGTGCATAAAGTTAACAAGACTACAGTATAACAATGCAATGGGAAACAGTGTCGAGGTAAAGAGTTTCAATCCATGTCAAGACGCCCCGAGAGAAAGACAAAATACAGACAAGAGCCATTATTTCAGAATAGGCCTGAGTGAGGAAGTGTTAGAAAAAAGAGGAAGAGAAAGAGAGAGAGAGACACGTTGCATTCAGATAGTGGAGCGTGACGACAATAAAGAGAGAGGGTGGGGGAGAGAGAAAGAAAGCCACAGAGAGAAAAAATCTCACTGACCCATGTTGTTTGCTCATCTACATTTACTCTCCACACACCTGCAGAAGTACAGGTACATTTATTTTTAATTATGCCCTTATCCTAAATTCTGTTTACACCACAAATGTCAGTGGACTGTAGGTATGTCACTGGGGAATTGCTATTATGATTTTATTATTTATTACAGTATGCCCAGAGGTTTAAGTAACACAAAATAACAAAACATTTAGTAAAAGACTGAAATGTCATTGTATTGTGTTAGTTTTCCATATAAATGTATATTTTTTATAGATAAAAGTCTTAAGGGCAAAAAGAAATGGACCTATTATTAAGCTAAAATCTCAAATATTTCTTGGCTTTTAAAAAAATTTCCTTAACAGGAATCACACACAAAGTGAGATAACGTCACTTCAGTTTGTCTATTTGTAGATAAAGTCTCGTATCTATATATGTATATATACAAAAAAATCATAATATGGCTAATGATATTCAGGTTTAAACTGGAATAACTATTTCCACGTATCTTGGGAAAAATGCAGAGATCCTGGACTTTATCATTTCTTGTTTATATTATCATAGTAGGGATGTTGGTTTTGACCTTAAACATCTGACACGCACAGTTGGAGCATTGTGATGCCTTAATCTGGGTTATTTAGGCTGTGTGTAGACATGAACCAGGCTCCTTTTAAACTGTGGTGAATATTAATCAAACCGGAAAACTGGTTACTTGACCTGAAACCTCTAATAAATGAAGTTAAGTGAGAAGAAAAGTTAGAATTTGTACCTCTTTTATAACAGCCATTACCCAACATACTGTACATCAGGCAGCTCAATCTGTTTCAAACATATGGCCTGTGTTTATACTATATGTGGCATACCATAAAAGTTCAATCTTGACGTTGGGAAACAAAGCTTTGTGGTAAAAACACATCTTATGATTTTGTGTTAAAATACTACATGTTAACAGAACATTTTCATTGTCATGAAGTGATTCAAATTTGTCCATAATGGCCCATCATGGAGAGATTCTCCATACATTAACACAGTCTTCGTGCAGTCACGTTTCCATATACATATGAAGGTGTAATGGAAACCACAGGGAGCTGAAGCACTTAGCAGCATGTTTTATTACCACAGGCCTGCAAACTCTTATGGCATGTCTTGTTTTCTTGTTGGATGAAGTTCATGGACAGGCTGGCCAGTGAAGGCTCACAGCCACAAAGCTGCTGGCAAAGCTTCATGTTAAAAAAATCACCTTCAAGTGTTAACTAATTCAAAGCAACAGCTCGTGGAGCTGCATGTAGTTTATGGAAGGAATCATTGATTGAGAATTTGCACGAAGCTTGCAAGCCTTTCCGGCTAATAACCACAACTACATGGCAACAGTTTTCACAACAAGACATAAAAAACACTTCAGAAAGTCTCACATCATCTGTCACACAGCTGTGAGCAAATCTCTGCACCTGGCCAAGACAAGCTCAAAGGAGAGCAATGCTAGCAAAGGCCTGCGAGGGGACCTTAGAGGAGGTGGAGGAGTGGGTTGGCTCACTCAGCAAG
>NC_024323.1:3773796-3843967 GCF_000523025.1 Cynoglossus semilaevis | reverse complement strand
AAAAAAGAAAAAAAAAAAAAAAAAAAAAGGGAGAAAAAGAGAGGGAGGAAGGGAGGGAGGGAAGGAGGGAAGGTGGGTGGAAGGAGAAGGAATGGGAGCAGAGGGGATATGTGCCTCACTCTGAGAAACTTTTCTGGTTCTAATTTACACATCTATGACCACAGTCCAGAATGAGCTCACTGCGAGAGGAGAATAACAACAACTACGAGAAAGAAACTTAAAAAAAAGAAAAAAAAAACCAATGGAGAAAGTGATAAAAGGCAGCGCAAAGGCAAGAGAACATATGGTTCTTACACAGTGACAGTGCTGAAAGGTCACATGGCAGAACATCTGTTCATCAATACATGTGCTGAAAAACTAGGGTAAAATTGATGGCTGAAGGGCTTCAAAATTGACAAATAGGGGTGAGGAGCAGAAATTCTGGGATGAGAAAAAACTGCAAAGAGGAAGCCAAGAGAGATGCTTCAAGGGTTTTCTACAGAGAACAGCAGACGGAGGCCATTAGTGGTGGTTCTGGAATGTGAGGGTCAGAGATCTGGGCTCTGCTGGGACCCACTCTGTAAACACAACCCTGCCTTAACCAGAAGAACACCCCCAAATGAACATGCAAACTCACATACACATAAAAACCCACAATAAGATGCAAACAAACCAAACCTGTGGCCACAAAGACTAACAGACAACCGAGCAAACCACAAAAAACATTGGCACCCCAGAAAAAAAAAACCACAAAGCTAACAAATAAACCAAATCAGTGCCTAGAAAAACAACACAGTCAAGCCATTCTATTGACATGGTAAAAAGCCATTCGCTATCACAAATCTAAATGAGCTCCCATGGATGCTGCTGCTGTGGGACATGCTGTGCATTCTAATAGATTGGCACAACACACAGCCTAAAGCCAAATCTAATCCATACTAATAGCAACATGCTCCACAGTTGATAATACTGTACTGACTGTCTCTACAAATCTGTCTCTACATTTGCCTTTATTAGAAGTCGAGGTCAGACCATTATTGACCTGTCAGCAGAGATCTATCTGGGCTGCAGCAGCCTACACTGAGGTGAGCTCAGCTGAGGCTGTAGCCCGATTTGGTACAGCACCATTCAGGGGTGGTCCACCCTTACAGGGCCCCTCACATGCGCCAGTGTTTCCCAACAAATCTTAAGCTGCTTGTTTAGTTTCCAAGTCAACGTTGCTTAAAAAATTATAACAAAGCGATTAGACTGAATTGTGAAATGCCTCGATTTGAATCCGTAAAAGCGCAATAATCGCTGAAAACAACATTTTGAAAAGGATTTGAGGGCCCCTGTCCTCCTTGACAATTGTTTGTGCAACAATGACTTTAAGTGCAGAAAACTGTCCTACAGAGCTGGCAATGATCCCTTCTTTAATCTAATCACCGTTTTGATGGAGTCAGGTGCTTTCTTTTTCATGACTGCTGATAAAAAAAGCCTTAGTTTCAAAGAGCAGGTTCAGCAAGACAGTGTTGCACTTTCACACAAACACAGACCCACATGAGCACCACTGTAGGGTATATACCATTAAAACAGAAAATGAGGTCATTCGCACCAAGGCTGTGATTATGATTGGCAACCATAAAGTGGAACAGACTAAATGGTAGTACTGTGCTGTGAGTGTCCTAGAAGGTGGATCTTCCTACTCTTCCTTGGTGGCCCAGAACAGCTGTGGAGTAAAAATGTGACAGCCTTAGCAGCCACCTGCACTCACACACCGTCATTTTTTTCTACTGTGAAATTCTGGACTGCTCGGGGAGACGTAATGTTTTGTCTGCCCCCATGGCATCACAAAGAGAATAATCAGTGAAGAACAAAGAGGGAGGGTGATAACTGAGGAGACGCAACCACTTTGGATCTTTGTAAACCATCTGCTATCATTAGTATCTGCTGCAGCTGGACTCTTGCAAGGCATATTACCCTCAATCCCACGCCACCTGCAAATGTGTAACTGTAAGTAATAGCAGGCCTTTACTGCGTATGTATTCACCTGATCTGAAAACACATCTGTAAACAAACGTTTTGAAATTTAAAATTTACATGTTTGTGTAGAGTCCCTGAGAGGGTTTTGTTGCTTCTACCATAAACCAGGAGTGGTCTCACTCGCCCCTTCCACCGTTACTGTTGCCTCTGGCCAGTGGAGACACGTCTCTCACAGCTGCTTCTGTTCTCTCCACAATTCACTGACCTGTTTCCTGGAACTCTCCTCTGGAGTTCAGGGTATGAGTGGTGGTTCTTAAACGATTTGTCTGTCTGCCTGTCTGATTCCACAGACGCACAAAGGACATGCCACTGTGGTATGGACATTAAAAAGTGCAAAGAAGATTTCTAATGGTGTGTGCTGTGAGAAGGTAAGGGAGTGCCCAGTGTGCTGAGGCCTGCACTGTGGTTCAGACGGTTGGGGAGGTGCTGGGCATAATTGTGGTAGATCTGTTTGTACATATGGAAACAGCTGAAAGGACGGTGTCGTCTCAGTCTGCAGCAGAACACTTGCAGTAATTTCCGGGGGGAGTTGTGGGTATGAGGGATGGAACGTTATGGCAGGTACAGTAAGAAACAATGATGAAAAAGTAATTTTGCAATGCTGCCATGTCCACGACTGTGTCTCTATCAACAGGAGACGAGACGGTGGAGGAGGACAACTCATTAGCTCGGACAGATGCACAGGCGGAGCTACAGGCCGCATATGGATTTAGGTAGATGTTTTGTTAGTAAACCTCTCCAGACCCTTTTCTACTAATGAGCAGAGACGAGAGCACTGCTCACATCTTATGTCAGTCATTACTGCTAATACCTGTGAACCAGCATGGGTACTTATGGAACCATCTTCCAGGAGAAGATTGCAGCTGGCTCATTAAAAGTTAATCTGGAGCTATTTGGTGTTTGAACTTTTCCAATCCTTCTCCTTTTGGGTCTGTGAGTCCTTTTGCCCTCCTGTGGATGTAAACAGACAGCTGAAGATAAGATCCCTCAGGCACCCTTGGTGCAGACCTTTGACCCCTACAGTAGACCCTCAACCTTTTCTTTCCACACTTCTTGTCTCCCTCCCTGGGGCTGTTCACGCTCTCACTTGCCCTTCAGCCTGCAGGCAATTGAGACATCTCTGAGGCCTGAGTTGGCAACACTGCATTAATGGGTGAAAGATAATGTATCAACGGACACATACAGTGAACAAAACCATATAGTTTGTTTCAGGAAGGGTGGAGCTAATGGACTTGATCCCCTCTTTAGAGCTTTCAAATGGAGGGATGCATTAATGAAGACAGGGGAAAGGAAATCACTTCTGCCACTAATGATTTGACTGATTTATTTTTAATGGCTGTCCACCTGTCAGCTGCAGACTGATGCTAATGTGTTTCTCAACTTTTGCAGAGTCTTTGATCGAGGCCTACAAAACTGCAGTGACAAAATTTGTCAACAAACAGCGCACACATGGCAGCTTGTAGTAGGGAGTCTGTGTTCGCAGTCACGATGACATGCACAAGCACTTACACCCACACCTTTCCTCATTAACACATACACACGCAAATTTAATATTCCCTGGCCCTATGCGAGCCGACATGCCTTGACGAGTCGGCCTCTTGCTGTCTCACTCACTTGGCAGCTTTCTCTGCCAAAAAACAAAGGAATCCACTAACATAAACCCACCACCTGCCCCAAAACACACACACGCACAAAGACATAAGAAACACATTCATACACCAACCCCACATTGCTGGAACACCTTCAGTCCCAAAATAGAAGATTGTACGAAGACGAGAGCAGGGGAAGAAGGAAAAAGCAAAGATAAGCCGGAAAGACGGAGCCCTCTCAGAATTCAGATCATTCAGGTAGATACCATTCCTTTCGTTCCAGCATGCTCCTTCACGTCTACAACAAAAAGGTACACACTCACACACCGACTGATAAAATCATTACATTTTTCCAAAGTATTCATAAATTACAAATCTCATTTCAGAAAAGGTGTTGGGTAGGACAGAAAATCTCCATGTACAACAGTTACACAGTTTGAACCTTTACTTATCAGGCAGAGGAAAAAAAGGCAAACATTTGTAGTGTTTTTATCCAAACATTTAGAGCAGCCTGGAAAAATAATTCCACTGTGCCCTCCCACACAGGAGCCAAAAACATCACTTCACAAGTGAACATTTGGAAGGTTCTCTTATTAGCAAATTGCATGTTAACAGGATTGGACCATCCTTAAAGGGAGCATTAACCAAAGGACACAATATAGGCTACAAAACAAACTTCGCGGAAAATTATATGCTACTTGGGAGTCATGTGGCCCAGATTAAAACATGTGACTGTGTAGAAGTAGAGAGCTTATGACTAGCTGGCATGCAGTCTAGATCTGTGATATGGTAAAAAAGTCTGGCATATAACAAAGAGCAAATTCAAGAAGTTACCTTGAGTAACACAGTCATTTTAAAATAAGGAAATGTTTTCTTTATTGGAATGTAGTTTACCTGAGTCCAACAAAGAAATGAATTCACAATTAAATCCTAGAAGGTGAACCCTGGAGGCAATTGTCACGTTTCCTTGAGCTGTAAAGCTAAAAGTCATCGTCATTTCCAGTCATTTCCCAATCACTTTTAGGAGAAGCAATAAAGTTACTTTATTGGGGTGATGATTGAGTAAATACCACCTTTAATGGAGGAAACCAGCAGTGCAGGATGGGAGACCTGTCTCTGCCTGTTTAGTAGATATGACTGAACACCTGACACCTTCTGACCTCTCGTTTGCTTGGACACTGGGTCTTAAATGGATCCACAGGGAACAATTTCAAATGCCCTCAACAAGAATTTGCTCTCGTGCTTAACACACATGCAAGTACTTGAACAGATTCAGGCATTTGTTTTCACACTGACTGACAATGAGCAGAACCAAAACAATCCATCGCTGGGAAACATCCCTCATGTCAAAACAGAGCTAGAAAATGAAACTGCCCTTACACTGAACTAAGACAGCACTTGACAAGTAAGGTGTTGAGAAAGACCACATAGGCCGTAGTGAAAATCATAACACACTACATTGCCACTACGTTGAATCTGGAGGGAAACACAATGAGACAAGGGGAGACTGTGAAAACCTTAAAATGTGGAATTCATCTTCTGCTGATAACATAATGAGGATGAATGCTTGAGGGCAACATTCCTAGGATACAGTTGTGAATGGGCCCTTTTACAAAGTGAGTGATGTCTACAGGTCAACCATCCGAGATTGTGATGACGGCAATTTCTGAAGGAAAATTGAGTTAGTCAGAGATAAGAGGATTTTAGTTTAATGAACGAGACGATTCATTTCCAATAAGGGATGGCATTGAGAGGCGTATGCCCACAAATGAGTCAAGGTCAGGCCTCAGCTGATAACTGTCTGGATGGTTAATGAAGAAGCACAAGACTCAACTAAAACACTGCAGCACTATGGAAATGTGATCTCTGATTCACTTTATCAGCGTAATAGTACATTTTATGATACCATTTAAGTGAGTAGTACTCACTCATTTCCGTCTTGGCGGTTTATTATGTAATATTATTGTTACTAATCTGAGAAACAGGATTGTGACATCAATGTTCTAACTGAAGGCTAACGAAGGGAAAGAAGAAGATTGAATTCTAAACACAACCACCCAAACCAAAAAAATTCTTAAATCAACTACATTTGACTTTACCCATCAATCCATCAAAAGCACACAAGACTGAACGAACAAGTCAAAGCCACATGTAATAGACAATTGTTTTTTCTAGCATTAAATGTGCAGTACAATATCTGGTGACCTGTTGTCAGCAGATATAACATGGGTTCAAGAGAAGTGATTTGAAGAGAAATCTGTTAGAGTTAGAATAAATCAACAGCATTCAGGGACAGCTTTGCAAACACTGAAGAAAACTGCAGTGAAGCAGCAGACTGAGAAGCTAATAGCATACCTGGAGGGTCGGAGAAAAAAAAAACTGCTGCATGTTGCCATTTTGCGGGCCAGACTAGGTGTTATATTTTATCTGCCAACGAACATGAGACCTGTCGATCTGCCTAGACGGGTTCCACCTCCCTTCTGCTGCCGGACCCAAAAAAATAAGTCAACAAAACAGATGCTCCTGTGCCAATTTTGTCATGTGGTATAAAGGCATAACCTTCAGTTAGTCTAACATTTTCTGTTACCGTCGTAAGTGTCACACTTTACCACAGCAGGTGGTAACGTTAGTCGGTAAGCTATTGGTCAAGTGTCAGACAACTACCAGAGTGAACTCATTATTATATTATTATATATTCAGGTTCGCACCTGACAAGTTTCTGTTTGCCATAAGAATCCATTTATATCAAAAAAAGTTTCCTTTTATTTAACTTCTACTGAAAACACACACACCTCTGCAGAGTTAAATAAATCAAAATTACAAAATGGGGAAATGGGTATTGACAATAGATATTAATCAACATAGTCTTCTCTTTTAACTTGATGGCCTTTTAGTTACTCAAACTGTATACTATGGATTTTGTACTGCTATTAGTGTAGTAACCTGTTTTTTTAAATTCAATTTTACTGGTTCTGTGTCTTTTTCTGGCTTATTCATCTAATAGTGTCAGAATGTCAGATAATTTATATTAAAGTACTGTAATTAAGCATCAGACAAATGTGAAGGAATGCCTGATTAAATGATACGTATTTGGCAGTCAAGTAAAAGAAAAACCCTGACAAAATAACTGAATTACTTCATGAAAAAACATTTTTTGACAAATTCAGTGGCACTTTATTTAATCAGTTTGCTAATGCTGCAATGTCATCAATTAGTTATTTCATAAAACCCAAATTGTGGGATATATAGTTCAATAAAAGCAAGAATGTGCATCAAATCCACGTCTCAAAGTGTCACCAGCTTCATCCCCGTGTTGAAACGTGACTGAAACATGAAAATATGGACATTTTTTGTGGGGGACAAAGTTGTAAAAAAAAAAAAAAAAATCTGTAAAGCTGCAATGTGACCATTCTAGTTCACTGACAAAATTCTCAAACTGTTAATCAGACATGATGGCAGTGAATGATTCATCTAGTAAGTGAGTATTAAATAATGACTCAACCTCTGACATTCACTGATCCTGCAGTGAGAACAGCAGAAGCATGGAACTTGTTTTGATCAAAATTCCCACGTTCTTCGGCCTGGAACTCTGGGAGGTTACCATGGGAACAGATGAATTCCCGGGACAACTGTGCCTCTGCCAACATGACTTTCCCTCCTTCTCCAGCCCACCATCCCTCCTCGCCCCTCTCGCCTTCTTCTCCCCCACGTGCACTGAAGCTGAAACTTTTCTGCCTTTTTGAAAAGTTTCCCCTGACTCCTGGAAAACTGTTTTGCAGCTTCGTTAACTTTAACAAATCCCCAAACCAAAGGGACTTCGCCCCATCACTCAAAACCAGAATAGTTAAACCTCCTCATTTGCCCTTTTAAGAAGTCACTAGGATTTAAAGATTTATGTTGACAGGCGTGAAATTAAAACCATAAACAAACATGGGTTAGTGCTTCTCCACAGTGATGACTGGTTGGGGTATTTGGTAGATTTGCATTTTAAAAAGATTTTTTTTTTTTTACCCCAGATGATGTCTTTTGTTAAACAGCGGGATAAGAGTGTACGTTTTCTTACCAACACAGAGACATATAACGTCCAAACAGACCAGCATCTTCCTCTTGCTCCAGAAGGAGCTCTCCTCTTCCTCATGCTGGTGGCGTAGGTAATGCTTCCCGGCTCCGTTCTCCATCCCGGACTCCCCGGAGACTGCGCTGTCTGATAGCCGCAGTTGCAGCTCGGCGTCCCGGGGCAGAGTGTTGTTGTGGGTGCCGGTGGAGTTGAACTTTTGCATGTCCTTTTACTGTTGGTTACGAACAACTCTATACTAGAAGCGTCGCTGCACCCAGGTGCTATTTCGCTGGTGCTTTTTGAAGAAAGATATTAAAAGCCGTCAGTCCACTCGTTCTCGTTGCGACGAATCCATGTTAGCGGAGGTTTGACAGCAGCACACCAGGGTCAAGCTGCAACACCGAGCCGCTAAACGCGAAGGTGCCGCTTCACGCCTGACATGTATAAAAACAAGAGGAAAAAAGGGAAGGCAAGTGTTGGTAAAGTCGCACACAACAACAACAAAAAAAAACAGTCCTTATCGGAAACAGATTCAATACAAAGCTTCAAAGTTCGGTTTATATAAAGGTGACAACAAAGTTTAGTGTGCGTGTTCAGAAAGGCTGCTCTACTGTGCAGCGGCCACACTAATGTCAAGAGAACAGCCGTTAGTGCAGGGAGTACTTTGAAATTTCAAAATAAAAGTCTCCCTTCACTTCCCTAACGGTAGGACAACTGCTAATGAGAGTGGGTCATCTTTAGGTGGAATAAGAGTGACATTCATACAGTAAATAGATCCATGTACTTTGCTTAAAGGTTATATAGAAATGATATCAAAAGTATTGAGTAAAACAGCCAATGTCGACCCAATTTAGACTTGATTCATGATTTGACTAATGATTTGAACACCATCTTAAAACCATAGAGGACTCTTCTTGACTTTCACTTATCACACTTTTATTTATTTGATTTTTTATTTAACGTTTTATTAGGGGCAGGGACCCTGACACAAAACTTTACACTTGAAAATACAGGGACGCAATTTCCATTAAACTTGAACCCTGGGACTTGAACTCTAAATCTGAAAGGGGCAGCGAACCCTAGAAGGCGACTGTAGTACTGCAGGTGGATTTTGAATTTTTATCGATCAGCCAAATGTATACATTTTTATTTGGTTTTTAAAAAATAAACATGTGTATTAAATACTCTTAATAATTCTTAAAATGTACTATAACAATGTTTATATATGACATCTATAAACTGTAAATGATTTTCCTCCTAAAAATCTTCACGTTTTAAAGATGCATACAATTATTTTCTAACTGATTTAAAATCTATTCCAAAAACAAAACTGTAAAGCAATTTTCATCACCTCAAAATTATCACAAGTTAAAAACAAAAGCAATTGTCATACTAAAAGGCAAATTGACATGCACTGCCTTTAGAAATGTTTCCCATCTAATAGAAATATGATATATACATATGATATAACGCAGTGTACACAGATTAAAAAACTAAATAGTAAGACAAGTAAGACACAGTGAGAAAAAATAGCAAAATGAAATTGTCTTTCCAAAGATTTATTACCGTCAATGCAATATGTCATTCATCAAAATCTGTAACACTTACTTTACATTACTTCAAATATTTGAGCATAAAAGCAAATTTACTATTTAAAGACAACATCCTGTTTTATGAGTCCTTTTCAACATGAATCTCACACAAACTCACACATACTGAAAAACTGTCTTAGAGTAGGTTAATACTCTTGCTTGTTAAAACTCATATTTGAATTACAAGCAGATCGAACACTTAGACAATTCAATGTAATCTGTACTTTCTTCGCACATGTGAGACACAGTGAAGAGAACTAGGAAAAAAACAACTTCTTCCCCCCTCAACATATGTCATAAAGAAGCATAAGAAAGATGATAAACAACCCTACCGCCTTAAGCACCATTTAGCATTGGTTTTTGCTTTTATATGCATCTGTAAAAAAATAAAAAATAAATAAATCAGCCCTCTGCACAGCATTTCCCTTATTTGATATTGCATTGTCATCAAGCAAGACTTCAAGAATTAGGTTTCCTGCATGTAAATGATAAAAAATAAGAAAAGTAATTTTGTGTAAGTAAGTGTGAGTAGGGAAACATCACCTGTACTTTGTTAGTCCATGTTCAAAGTTCCCTCATGATTTCAAATCTCTCAATATTTCCTGAATTAAAGTTGGGACCTGAGGGTTTACTTGAAGACGAGTGCACGTCTTCACCACTTTAGTGCCCTCCTCTGGATTGATTGAACACTACAATGCAGCAAATAAACTCTCAACGAATCTAATCTTCTGCCTTGACTATGTAGTGGTTCATTATAAACTGATCTTTAGCAAAACCTGTTTGAACAAAAAATCCTAACTCAACAGCTTGCTACGCGCCTGTGATGCTAACGTTTATTATGCTAGCAACGTACTTGCTTTCGGTCAGCGCAACACATTGAAAAGAAACCCTCACATTTTGGCGTACTTCACTGTGTAATGGTTCCTTACTAACTAACAGTTAGCAAAGGCACGTTTATTTCCAACCGTCATGCTGCTGGAAAACGACACATCATATAAACACGACACAGCACAGATTACTTAGAAACTAAAGGCACCAAGGCCGACAACCAAACAAGCGTTAGCTAAACCCGTCTGTCGAGTTGAAATGGCAAAATACGCTAGAGTTTTTTCTAACAAAATAATATTCACACACCTTAAGATAGATAACCGCCGTTACATCTACTTACTAGTACAATGTTGGTTGCCCTCGTACTGATGCAGCCTCAAGCTTGTTCTTCTTCTTCAGTTTTCTTTTCTTTTCTTTCCATTTTTTTACTTCAAGCTAGCAGGTGCACACGACGAGACTAGCGGCTATGAACTTGGTCAAACTCCCATCGTTGCGGGTTCAGCGGTGTAATGAAATGACTCAAACAGACTCTGCTGCTCTCTGATTGGATAAGGATGAGCCATCGGAAATGTCAAACTTATTATTTCTATAGACTGCATATAAGAACAGTTCCGTGTAACAAACAATGAGTATTTATATAAAGTTTTTGACAATTATCTATATTTATACATTTATATTTATATATACTCATATTATACTTGATTCCGCATATATGTATTACAGGCTGACTCGTTTCTTAACATATACAGTAGTTGTTCATTCTAAATTGTATTTGATCTTAATTAAGATCAAATGCTTTTATGAATAACATACTTCTTATTAACGTAAATCCACACAATTTCTTCTCTTCAAAGCACGAATTGTTAAATATGTTTATTAATTAAAATAAAGTCATTTTAGCACTGCCAAGTTGTTATTTTAAATGTATTATATTGCTTTTTGTATTAAATGTTTTCTCAGTTTAAATTACAATAATCTGTTAATTTTACAAGAAAATGTGACATATTAGTACTGTAAAAATGACAGTTGCCCTAGTTTTCTATTTTACAAATAATTATGATCACTTAAACATTGCCTCGTTGTTTTTCTATTTACACTTTTTATGTTGTAATTTACAGCACTCCATATTTGGTTTTACAGTGTAGACGTACAACTACAGATCTTTTCAACAGTAGGTCTGAGTCCCCTAAAAAAATCCGAAGCTGGGTATTATTTAAACAACAGTGAGTTGAATGAGATATAACACGTTCAGAATTAAAAACAATTGATCTACACTCTGCAACAGAGTTCTTTAACAGAGAGTTTGTGACCCCGTGAGGATCAAAGGAGCAACTGCACGGGGGTCTTGGAAATCTTGATCGACAATTTTACCTTAGCATTAAAATTGTTAAATTACACGTATATAATTGCATGGCTATATGCCTACCTTAACTTGAACAAACATGTAGTCATTTGTTCATGTATTTATTTGATTGTTAATTTATTTTCGTTACCTGGATAATCTCGCATTGCCTTTTGCTTTGCTATTATTACTTATTCTGCGTGCATCTACGAATTCCAACGCAACTGAACTAAAGTCACACACTTACAATACAAAAACATTCCTTTTTTTTAACGTTTTGCAGGCCCGTAATTCTACACACAGGAAATCGCCAGCTTTGTCGACTGTTATATAAAAAGTTCACTTATATTATTAATATTAATATTAATATTATTTATAATATAGGGCCATGATACAAATGCTGTAGTAATACTGCAGTGCAAACAATGTTATAGGCTGTAATTTTCAACGAATTTAATTTCGTTTGTTTTCAAGTCCACTTTTCATTTGAATCCCCTTAAATCATACGGTATATCACAATATATCACAAACATATATATTTATCTAAATTCAGATTCTTTCCTTCGTCGTTTGTTGCCACTAGATGGCAGTAATTCGTTATTCCAGCTGAGTTAAAATACTCGTTTTTTGTTCTTNTATATATATATATATATAACCAAATGTAAAAACAACAAAAACCAATGAATATTTCATGAGTGAATAAGATAAACTGCCAAGGACTGTACAATATGTGTCATTAAACACCCTCAGCCAAGTCATGTCAGCTTAACGGCGGTGATTTTTCACCCCTCTGTGGCTCACCTGAGACTATAAATCACTCATTGTCACATTTTTTATGTTGTTTGTTTTTAGATGGTATGAAAATCTAGAAAATAAACAAACATTGTTTAAAGCATTTTCTATTATTACAACCGTGACTCATCAGGACATCATGGAATTTTTGCCTAAATTTGCTTTCTGGACTGTTTTCCAGTAACAGTAACACACCAAAACTGTCTGATTAAACAAATATCTCCCACATCTTTCGCATTTTTATTGAAAACATCATGTAAACATTCCTGAATGTTCACTGGTGTATGGTGGGAGGTTCTCCTACGAAAATCTATTCACCATCTCCTTGGTTTTGGTGGTGTTGATTTGAAGGCAGTTCACTTCACACCACTTAACAAAATCAATGGTCACTGATTTATATTCTGTATCGTCCCCATCAGATACACGCCCGACAATGGCTGTATCATCTGAGAACCTCTGTAAGTGACAGTTCTCCGTGTTGTGGTTTAAGGCGGCAGTATACAGGGTGAAAAGAAAAGGAGCAAGAACAGTTCCTTGCGGTGCCCCTGTCTGTTTAGTCAGTGGACAAGTAAAAATAAAATAGGGACATGTCATGAAATAATCTCACAAAAGACATGTACATATGAGTTTAACTTATAATATTGAGTTATTGTATAGCGAATGCTCCCACAGTCAAAACATGACTTCACATGCCTCGTGTTATGCTGCTGTGGTTGAATATGTGGCCTACACAGCTGCACCCCTGTCAATTCAGTTTTGGTCCCGTGTTTACTCCGTTGACAAATACCTGACACAAAAACCCAATCTGTTTTGCTGCCCTTAAACTTTCCCTAGCAGAAAAAGTGAAACTGACCTGAATAACAATCACCACAAAAGGTGAGAATTCTTCTACACCTCCAAACCATTATAGAGCCTCCTTGCTTTACAAAATGTTCCAAACAGTCACTATTCTCTAAATGTCAACAGCATTTCAGGCTGATGTACCCGCAGATGTTCAGCTACTGTTAACTGAATTTAGACTTTTCATTTTCAACTTCCTACAAACTCTTGTCGTGCCATATTTCCCTTTTTTTCCTTTGGTTGTGAGATTTGTTCCTTTTTTCTGAGAGTGAGTGGTGATGAGTAGGAGAAGGGCCAGTCCCCAGATCAACAGAGTTTTGAAAGCATCATACAGGGAAAGTACCACACAAATTTCTGTTTTCTCCCACAAACACCGAAGTAACTGGTTTTTAAGACGTCCTCTTTACGAGCACACCCTCACCTCAGGAAGTAAACAAACACACCATCACTGCTCACAGCAGAGGAAACTCCCACTTGATTTTAAATCAGAGTGTGTGCTCTCACCAGGCTCACTTAGCTCCGTGCACTGCTGTCAGACGGACAATGCCACATCATACCCACCATCCCTTGGTGTACGTACTCCTGTTGTGGATCAGCATACTTTCCATAATCCAAGTGGCATTTATCACCTTTTACCTCACAGCTGGACATCACAGTGTGGTAAGACTGACTTTAGGGTAGTTTCGCTTATTTAAGAAAAAGCCAACACAGACTCTGTAGCAACTGTAGCAGTCGTTTGACGCCTGTGTATGTGTAAGAACCGTGACGAGTATTGGAAATTCTGTCGTCTGAGTGATACATTTGCTCTTTCTTGTGGTTTCTGTAGTGGAACAGCTGTGGTCTGCTTCACAAATGTTGTCAAAAAGATTTTTGAAGAAAAAGCAAAAAAAAAAAAAAAAACTTGAAAAGAAATTGCCTTTAATTATTCTTACACTGAAGCTAAAGTTGGTATTAGAACCCTTCTTGTTTTGTTAATCCCACAATAACAATAGAATATTCATAAATGAACAAGTTGATTTTAGGGTCAGAGGTCAAATAAGTATTCTGATTGTACAATGTACTACCTTTTATTGTCTTTTAACCTGATTTGTGTTTTTCCTTCAGCATCAGAATAATTCTGTCACAGCGTTAGGGTTAATGAAGCACAAGGCACCAACGCCTTCGGTAAGACAACCATGGCAGTATGATCTAACACTTTTCTCACATATATATGTGTTCAAAGCTACCGAGATGTTTCAGGCAACCACTTAGAGTCCTAAGACAACGTTTGTTTTTTTTTGTTTGTTTTTTTGTCCTAAGGGTAAATGATGAAGGGTTAATCAATTTTGATTAATATATATACACTACACATTCAACTCTACCATTTACAACCATTCTTCCTCGATGCCTTTTTTAGCCACAGCTGTTTTGTCACTATGCCACATTAATGGTGTTTTTTTTAACATTTTTTTGCAGATTTCCCCTGAGGACAAGCTTCCCTTGCGCCCAGGAAAAATGCTTAGCTTTCAAGCTGCTAGAGATGATAAAGGTAAATATATATATGAGTGAGTCATGTTCTGACTCTTTGAACCTGTTGCTCAGCTGTTTTCCTTGTGTTGTTCTTGAGCATTTTCTGATCCTTAATGGAATGTTTACTTGTATTTTCTGAAGTTAGAATTCTAAGCATACTATAACTTGTACTTTGAATTTGTATTGATATTGACAAGTATAAATAAGATGATCAAAGGTGAACGGTGATTGGTGAGGGTGAGATAAATTAATCTCATAGAATGGAGGACAGTTGTTAACCCAGCAGTGCTGACAATTCAATCACCAGCAAAATTGGATCTGATTTATATGTAGTGTTAGCCTGACTCCACTATGACCTGAAGCATTTTCCCCCCAAATTTCCTTCACAAAGCCCTGATCTCTTCTCCCATCAAAAATTTGTTGAGAGACCTTAGAGACCAGGATCCTTGCCAAAGACAAATACATAAATAAAACTAAACTGCAAAAAAATAAAACTTCTTTATAAAGCTCATTAAAAATCACCAAATGAATGCATCCTTCATTAAAGCTAACATCTGCTCTTTTTCCTTTATTACCCTACAGTTGAGAAAATTAAATGGGTATCAAACAATCCGGATACCACGCCAGTCACGGTGAAAGAAGATCTGATCATAAATAAGGATGGACATTACTTCCTAAACCTTCAAGTGACACTCAATGACTCGTGTAAAGAGAGACACACAATCCGTCTCTTCGTGGACGAGAACATTATCCTGCAGGGTCAGATCAACACAGAGTCATGCAGCACGGGGATCCTCAGTAAGGTGTGGGGACTTCGAGCCCAACAGAAGCTGAAGGTCACTGTTGAACCTGTGGCCTTTATTAATAAAACTGAGTTTTTAACTCACCTGGACATGATCTACATCCCCCTGGCCTGGAGTTAATTAGGCCACGGGGTGGGCCAGTTGGCTAGGTGTACAAACTTTATGTCAACACGTGTTCATTCTCTATTACTGATTGAACATCATTTCCCACTGACATTACTCATTGATCATGTGCAATAGTTATAATAGTAGTTAGCGTAGTGGTTAGAAATGGCTGGAGTCCTTTATTAAACTCGGGGGGAGGGTCCGCCTGTTCAAAAATCTTCCTTACTCAGTTAATTTTGTGTGTGACTAGGTCAGGACGCGAAGTTTGGTGTCCACACTTTAAAAATCAGGAATCCTGTAAACAAATGGGAGTATACTGGCAGGGATTAACGCTGATTTTTAGTGCATAGATAAATAGTCTTTTTATTGATTACGTTTTTAACAACTATATTTGTTTGCTTTTCTTTTGGTTGAAAACAACATACTTAACTACAACCTCGTGGGTATAAGGCATTATACTACCTTATACTACTACACACATCTCAACCAGAGGCTCCTTTAAACAGAACAGCTAGAGGACCTTACAGTCAGTACCGGTCTGTAACGAAAACTTAAATTCAGACGCATTTTCATATAGAAGTAAGTCTCATCTAGTGAGCCCATCTTTTGGGTTGGACTGCTGACTGACCAGACTGTGTCACATTCTCACTCAGAAAAACACAAAACACAGTTGCTGCAGGGATACACCAACATACACTTCCAGCGGCTCATTAAGAATCTGACAATTTTCTTACAATTTATTTCCACGGTTTATTTTTCACGGCCATGGCTGCATGCTCAATATTTAAACTTGAAATTGTTTATTCTTGTTAAACCTCTTGTCTTTGGTTTTGTTCAGTCGACCCAATGAATACAACATATGATTTGTAGCCATGCTTGGTTTGCATGTTGTCGTTGCTCAGCTGATTGTACTTTTTTTTTCTTGGTATGGTCAAAATATTATATATAATTATATTTATATTGTAGTTATTTATTACTTTGACTTGAAATATATGCAATGTACAGACACGGTATGCATAAGCCTTTATTAAATATAAGGTGAATTTGTAATGAATGTAAAAATGTATTTATTGATTTTGCTGGGAAATTGTCATCAGTAAATGTATTTTAACGATAAGAATGTTAGACAAAATGACTTGATCAAACTGACTGACTTCATTTCCTGTGCCACACATTAAGACCCGTTGGTCAATAAAGTTTTCTTGCATGAATGTTTTTAATTGAGTTTAGGATTTATATTTCTTTGACTTATTTTTTATAAAAAAACTTCTTATGTTATGTTTGTCAAATCAGCGAAGAGTTATGCTGAGCTCATTCACTGACTCACAAGAGATTGTCATGGTCTGTGACTCAGCGACCCTCTGATTTCACAAAGTGAAAACACAAGGTCAAAAGTTTACAGTCACTCCAGATAATGGGTTTGAAGAGGTGACGACCCCCCTTGTGGTGTGCTGTTGAAGAACATTTCCTCCAGCTTCAGAAATACTAATCGAAAGAGCCTAATGTGGACGTGCATTGAAACAAAAGACGACTCGCAAATGTCATCGGAAAATTAGTCATCGCAACTTAGACGCAATGATTTCCAAATTACTAAGACACAAACCACAATCAGGCATTTCAACAGAGGGTATATCAGGTGTTACCTCCAGATCCTACTCCTTCATACCAATGCATGTGGTTAGTTTCCACTTATTAATGTATCCTTTTTATCATTAACATAAGCAGAAGTATGAGCACATTTTTAAATTTCAATAATTTACCGGTCCATTAGCAGAGTAGGAAACTTTCAGAACTACAAAAATGTTTAAGGGCGACATGGTGGCAAATGTGGCCCACGTTCTCCCAGTGCATCATGGCTTTCCTCTACGTAGTCCCACAGTCAAGACACTTGCAGATGGATGAAATGGAATAAACTTTTGTGAAATATTCTTCCATTTAATATTTTAACAGATGTTGTCACCTTTTGACCTTTTGTTATTTATTTTTCTAATAAATTACCTTTTAATAACTAACTGATATAATTCTGGCCTTATTTTATGTTACTTTAACAGTTTTTATTATTAATTGTTTTAATACTTTTTAAGAAATTGTGTCGCGTTGGCCCAGAGGCAATGTCTCTCAAAGATTGAATCCCGATTAGGGCGGTTGGTACCTTCCAGTGGACTTACCACCTGCAGGACGGTGCGGGGGGGGGGGGGGGGGGGGGCTGGTACGGTGCAGTGTGATTTGGGTGGCGACTGCTGCCCCTGCGACCTGGTAACGGATAAGCACATAAAAATGTATGGATGGGCTTTTTAATAAACGTGTATCGAAGCTTAAACAGGCAGGTGTTACGTACCGCCATTGAGTGTGACTGTCTTCATATGCAAAACGTTTATTTTTGAATTTCAAAATAACAATAACTCGCTAGAAACCAAGAACTCAGAATGCAGGAACACTCACAGCCACAATAGACACACACACCATGAATATGAAGACTGGTTGAGGGAGACAGGTATATACTGTTTACACATGACACCAGGAACTATGTGTACAGACCCAGGAACTGATCCATAAAATGTGGGACAAAGATAATGTTTGAGCGGACATGTTGAACACATTATGAGGTCGACAACTGATCATTCTGAATCAGTGTTTCAGTGTTTTTACACCTCGTACCTTTTGTGTAGCACTACTAGTTGGAATGCTCAGCACACAGCAGCTCTGGCCAACACTGTTCCACGAACAAAAGGGATTTATTCCTAATAAAAGCCTTATTTGACTAATATACACGGTACAATGATGAAGTAATACACACAAACACAGTGTGCTTGACTCAACAGTTTCACTTCTCCACACTGGTTTTCTCCCCCCAGATACTCGTCTGAAACCACCACTGCAGTGTTTGTGACACCTACTACTGTACCAGTAGTACCACCAGCGTGGAGTTGTGGACACGAAAGCCGGCTATGCTGTTCTCGTAGCCACTGGAAATAAGTGAAGGGTCTGTACAGCCTTTGAAAATTAAAACACATGGAAAGGCAGGACAAGAATTTCTATTTTTTCTAAGACCCAAAAATGTCCAAATGCTGCTCTATACCACTTAAAGCAGCTCCCCACCCCCTTGCAGTGCCCCCCTTTGGTAAATAGGACTAATGTCAAGCATTCAGCTTGCTGTGGCCCCCTGCAACCGCTCCAAAATAAAGGGTTAAATACAAGGAAAACTATTTAGCTGTGTACGACGACCACCTCTTTCAGGTTTGATTAGAAGCTGGTTTACTCATCACCTGTTGCTTTTCTTTAGAACAGACGAGACTACGTACATACCTAACACTCAGTACACTATGTGTTAAACACTCATAAGTATGAATTTCAAATCAGCTGTTGCACATTTCCTTACATAAATCCTGTTATCAGGTTGAGTCAAGCAGCAGGGTGAAATACTAAGAAGAAGAAGTTGCAGGAAACAGCTGTCACCATCTGCCCCCCCACTCACGGTCCTGGCTGCAGCCTGTCTGTTCGAGCACCTGTAGACAACACAGACAACGGCATCACCATGGTAGGATCCAGAGTGTGAATTTCCCCACCATAATTAATAATTACTATAATTACACCCAGGTAGACAGCAGTCGTCACACCACTCTGGTAGTTGGAAAGTGAGTCAGATGACCTGCCCACGTCTTCTTCCCTCCTTCCTCCGGCAATTTACATGTAGACAAACATGTGGGTGTTTAAAGCAAATAGAAGCTGAAGGGAAAGTAACGGTGCGTGCATGAAAAATGTGAAACAAAACCACAATAAAAAAAGAAAAGAAAAGAAAAGCTTCAAAGATTCAGAAAAAAAGCTTGAAAAAAAGGCCTTCAAACATGACAGCAGCTCTGGCAGGAAACTGAGAATGAACACAAGTGCGAACACAAGGAAACCACGTCACACACACACACAGGTGTCGTAGCTAGCTTTTGATATTGATTTAATGACGATCTCAGAGGGCTGGATGTGGCGCACAAGCCGTACAGTGGCCAGGTCTGGTCTAAACAACATTTACAGAAACACACTCGTGTTACATGATACGGCAGGAAATGAATCATTTTAAAAACAACAACTTAAGTTTGAGGAAAGTTTTTTTTTTTTGTATATTTTTCAGATTGTTATAAACAAAAGCAACTCATAAAAGTATAGCGTGGCACTGTTGACAAATCAAAAAAATACGTTTCTCTCTTCTGAACGTGTCCTAATCTTCTGTCAAACTACAGCAGTAATCTGTCAACCTTTAGCTAATATATTTACATCAATCATCTGTCGATGAAAACAAAAGGACCCCCAAATAATGACCAATCTGTCCATTTTCTCTATAAGCTGAGCTGCCCAAACCATATTTCTGCACCACGGTGTCTCTTGACAACAGTCAGCCTCCTGAAGGATGTGTACAAGAAGGGCAGAGCAGGCCGGCATCTCATCAACTACTGTGGAGGATCCTGCAAAACCAGACCCCGTTTGACTTCTCACATTTGGTTTCCAGCTTGCGTACTGATCACTGAGCAACACGTGTTGATTTTCTCTTTAATTTCTCTTTAATGCAATACCAGTATATTGTAGTTGTGCACACACTGAGAGCTATGTTGACAGGTGCAGGATATAGAGCAGGGAGCGTATCACTTTTTAAAAACAAAACAAACAAAAAACCAAAAACATTGAGCATATTCTGATCTTAAATTTGTGTAAAAAGCGGTAAAAAGAAAACAGTGAAATTTAGTGTAATATGATATACGGCTGTAATATGATGAAAGCATTTAAACACTTTATCTGTTCATCCCAGCAGACTTGGACACACCCAGAGTAATTCAAATATTACTCACCTTCTCCCCCCTCTTTTTGACGCAAGAAAAAAAAAGCAAGTTATCTTTTTTTTTCTCCAATAACAAAAACCTGATAAATGTCTGGGTTAGGCCTAGATCATGTGACCTCATGTGACTATTATTCGTATTTGTAAAACAGTATTGTCATTAGGACACCACTGCACACAATGAAATGTGTCAGGTGCCTTTAACCCACACGGCTGCATATATCGGTATTAATTGATATCGGAATCAAAAGTGTTTGGATAATATCGGCATATGGGATATCGGGAAAAAGATACCAGAGATAAAAACAATTAAAACAAGTAAGTCCAATCCTGTACACTGACACGCTCTCATATCATATATGCACCAAAGATGTTCTCAAAGGACCGGTGCCGCTTCAGTTTGTTGGTGTTGCTGACGTTCACAAGAAGAACGCTGTCTTTGTCGAGGTGAAACACTCCACCGAGGTAACTGTTGGACCACGCCTCCCTGGATTTGGGGGCCAAGTGTTCAGACATAAGGAGAGGGATGGCTTTCCCACTGTACTTCTCCGTGCACAGAACAACCGAGTGCTGAAAGAAGTTCTTGTCCAAAAAGAACACCTTTGAGTAGACGTAATAATAACCTTCCTTTTGAATAACAAGACCTCCGTCTTTGTAGTCCATTTTGTAGAGAAGAGGACTTGCAATTGTGCTCCATGTCATGACATTAGGTCCATGGGATATGTCCTGGCCATCTGAGGAGAAAACAGACACAGTACAGCAAAGTGAGTCGATGACAGCGTCTAGATCTGTAGCGGGAAGTGGGAACAATGAAAAACATATGGGTGTGTCAGCAGACGTGGAACAGATGTGGAACAGGAGGACAGTCATCCAACAATTCAGCAATCACACACCCCCACTAGTGATTAGCAATTAGCCCACAATAGTGTATAGGGTATAGTGCAGTGTTTTTTGTAGCTATAAAAATAATTCAAAATATGTATATGGATATTGTACATATTTATATCATAAGCAAAAAAAAAAACAAATAATAAAATAGCCGTTTGGGATGCTAAGAAGAAAGATGGGGAAAAAATGTTGAATTAGCATTGTTAGCACTGACATCAAAATACATCTATGGGCCATTGTATTGTTTCTGAGGCATGACATTAAAGCAGTGCGTCCCTAAATTAAGCAACTCAGCAATTATCATTATTATTATTTAACATTTACTGGATCACGAGTCACACCAGTCAAAATGCTGACAACGCATTATCCTGCTACCAATGTTAGGAAAGACTTTCTAAGGTGTTGGAAACAGCACAACTGAAGAAGATGGATGAAAATATTCAAAATTAAACTTGATGCCTACACCTCCTTCTGTGTACACTGTACTTCACATGCTTTCTTTAGACCACTAAGACCTGACGGCAGGAGTGTTCTCACCAGTGAGGTGTGCCGCTGGTTTGGAAGGATTGCTGTATCCGGGCCACTCTGCAGGAAGAGATACTTCCTTTTTTCCATCTTTGGAGGAAGAAGACAAGGACAACATGTCTTTACATGACAACAAAGTTCAAAAACGAGGATAATTTAAGGTAAAACTATGAGATGTACTGTACTTTACCTCCAACAAGTTTAGAAGACATGGCTGGAGTGTCCTACAAAAAAAATGAGGCGGGATATTTGGAATATTTAATTTGAATATTAACAAAAAAGAAAAGAAAGAAAGAAACATAAAAAGAGAGAAAGAATAGGTTTGATGAATAGATTGGTGTTTTGGGTTTTTAGTGGGGGGGTTCACCATGAATTGCTCACAGGAAATAACGTGAACAATGAAGTTTACAACAGTGATGTTTTTTTTACAAACTTCCACTTCTCCAAACTCTTAACCATAACATCCTTCTGTTGCTGTCAGCAGTTTTGGACGGAGAAATAAATATGAATCACTAACATGACTTTATTTAAGTTCACTCGCTGCTTAACTGTTTAATTTAAAGAGTTATCAGGAAATAAGTCAGGAAGAAAGAAAATGACACAGAGAGAAATTATTATATATTTATTATATATTCTAGATCAAATCTATATCATGTGCTGAGCATTTAAGAAAATGTCTTGCTCCATTTTTTACTTTTTGTATGTATTTAGGTATGTAACTTTTTTAAAATGTGAAATGGTTTCATTCTGCATCACAATCACAATTAATTTAAAAGATGTTTTCACCAGAAATGAAATTCATTGAACAAAACTGAGAGTCTGACCTGAGAGAGGACAGAAATGAGCTTCCATGGAAAATTCAAATGAAACAGGGGGGAAAAAGTGACTTCATCAATAATACACAGCTGAATGCATTTTAATAAAGTGTGTAGGCAGGTGTAAAGCTGACACTCACAGGTTTGAGTTGGTACAGACGGTAGATGAAGCAGGCTTGGATGGCCATGCCACATAAAGCCACGTTCACCAGCATGATCAGCAGGGAGTGGGAAACCCATCCATGTTGACACTTTTGACCCGGCCTGGGTGGAATCAGAGGCCTGGAGATGGCACTGTCCGCCACGTACCCAGAAGAACACCCATCATTGGTCTTTGTGTCACAGCTCATTGTCTGAGCGAGAGAAAAATAAACCAATGTCCTCTAGAAGTGTTGAGATGCCTTGCTTCACAGGGTTTGTATAGAAAGGCAGAGTTGTGAGACAGAAAAAGTGTAATAAAAAGGAAATGGGTGGACTCGCCTGTGGTTGGTTCCAGTAAATTTTGCTCTTGCACAGCTCTTTGACAGACAAGATGGAGAGATGAGAAAACACGGCAGGCGGTTAGAAACCTCAGACATGAAGGTAGACAGGTCGACTGACTTCTTCCTGAACAACAGACTGACTTTCTCTGCAGCACCCAAATGACAAAAAAAGTAATAAAGCTAGAATCCAATGATCTCATTAGCAATTATCCCTTTTTGGAATTGGCAATTAGTCATTTTTGGAATTAGCAATTACCTATAGAAAACAAATAAATGAACTAGTACATGAACTAACCAGTAACTAAGTAGCAGATTTTTTTTTTTACTATTTACTGCTTTACATGTCACCTAAGAGTTCTTGCAGAGAAAATGCAAGTTACCAGAGAAAGAAAACATGGGAGCTGCGACCATGAATTTTTAATCTACTACTAATAATAAGGAATAATCTAAACTACTAGTTACTACTACTAATCTACTGTATATGAGCAGTAAATAACAGCAGTACACTGAAGTACTCGCTGAAGATCGTTGTCAATAAAAATCGTATGGTCTGGAAAATATAGTATCTGATATTTATGATATTTTTTTATTTTATTTGTTTTTTTGTAAGTTCTATTCTGGTCCCAACAAAAACAAAACTTAACAAAACCAAAAATGTCACAAAGAAATCAGACCTTTTGGTGAGGTTTACAGTATGTGTAGACCTTTGACCCTGCCTTTCAGATTTGCACGTGGCTGCTGTCCAGAGTGCAGATCTCTGGACAGCTGTCGCCATGTTGAATGAAGTACTTTTCCATCAGGCTCTTCTCCAGGTGTCAGAGACACATGAAGACAACACAGTGAAGTAGATTTTAAAGGTGACCGCCTTGTACCGAAGCTGCTGGAGTTTCTACTCTGATCAAATGGACCATGCACTGCGGCCGCACGACGATGGATGTGTCTGAGCTGCTGTGTTTGATGACACTTTCCGCGCTGACCGTCGTCGTGACTTCAGCTTCAGGAGCTTATCAAGACGTGTCACTGACATTTCTGCTACCTGCCGGACGCACCGAGTGTTTCTACCAAACTACCACAAAAAGTGATGGCATGGACATTGAATACCAGGTAAATACTTTTTTTATTCTGACCACATTTATGCCGCCCTAGACAGTAATGGATTTGGTTGAAGTTTTAAAAAATGTGTCGATTTATGTGAATAACTCCAGTCTCAAGGGAGAACAAAAAAAACAGACTCTGGACTTTGATCATTGAAGGAAGGAAGATAACACTGAACTGAGCGTGCAGGAATACCATGAAGGCAGTATTAAATCAAACAATTCTACATAAGTAATGCACATAACAGTACTTTTGTATTGGTTCTTTGTGTCATTATTTCAGCAACTTTGCCCTCTGGCTGTATTTTCTGTGTATCATTGTTATTTAGCAACCTGTGTAGAAATTGCGCCCATCATACAAAAGGCCAGTAGGTGACAGCACTGAGAGTCAAAGACTTTCAGGTGCTACCAGAGCCCACAGGTGATAAAAAAGAAAAAATAATATGATTTTTTTTTTTCTTCTTTTTCCACTGAGATTCCAGGAAGCTGTTGCTGAAGCCGTCAATTTGAGTGGATGTCACAGATAAATGTAAAGGAATGTGAAGATATTTTGCATGACGCTTGAAATGCACCTGTTGTTCTTTTGAACAGGTTATAGCTGGATACGGTCTGGATGTCGGCTTTACACTCATCTCACCCAGCGGACACCGACTGTACTCTGACTTCAGGAGTTCTGACGGCGTCCACGTGTGGGTCACCTGAAACTTCTCCAATTAATATGTGATGCTCAGAAACTGTGATATTCAGCATTTTTACTGCTTTTTTGATACAAGTTTCATTCATTCAAAAGACCACAAACCCTCAACAAGAAAGTAGTTTGTCTTGGGTTTGTTTGCTACTGTTTCTTAGGAAGGCCCTCAACTCCGCCTCCCTCCTTTGGTTCAATCAGGTATTTCAACGTGGGTGGGAAGTTACCATCCGTCCTCAGCTGTTAGTCAACAGAGTACCAAATTATACACATTCATTCAGAAATTTTGTTCTGTATTTTAATAGTATTGTACCATGACTCATGTTTCATTTCCTTGTAGATAAAGTTGAACAAAAGATAAAGTACTCGGCTTGCTCACTTGTCTCACATGTCCATGTTTCCTGCAAAGCTCAGAACGCAAAGGCAGCAGAATCAGTCAGTTACTCAATATTGGAGCCAGGACTCTATTCTGAGTTTCACTCACTTTAGAGTCTAGAGTAGTTTTAATGATTTACTTCATTCAAAAGGTATGCAGTCATATCCCTTGACATTTTTCATTAAAAGATATTCTGACAATGTTTCAAAACGACAGGTCATTCAGACTCTGGTACCAACAGAAGAAAGCCTGAAAGATGTTTAATTTTGAAAATCCTTTTGTTTTCTGTCTGCAGCGTGGCCTTCACTGAGGACGGAGACTACAAGCTGTGTTTTGACAACAGTTACAGCAAAGTGTCAGAGAAGATCATCTACTTTGAGCTGGTCATTAGATCCAACAGTCCCAGCAGTAGAGCTGGTGGTCTGGACGGTGTGGCCACGATGACTGACTCTGTGATGGAGTACAAACTTGAGGACATCAGGGTGGGAACAGTCTGGATTCCCAAATCATTAATCTAGATGTTCTAGGTCTTCTTAATCGTTACTCTGCTTCTTTTTCTTCTTCTCCTTTGTCTTCCAGATGAAAATGGACTCAGTGAACCAGCACTTGGAGAAAAGCCGTCAGATCCTTGGTGTGCTGAGGGCTTTCGAGGCCAGGGACCGCTACCTGTTGGAGAACAACCTGTGGAGAGTGTCCTTCTGGTCCTGTGTCAACCTGTTGGTCATGCTGACAGTCGCTGCTGCACAGATCTACACCCTGCGTCGCCTTTTTGAAAACAACACCGGCACACGCACCTAGTGATACTGGCAGCAGCGCTGAGAGCCCTGTGTTGGACTCTGAGGATGGCACACTTCAGAGATTGATCTTAACATCTCAGCAGATGTGCAGCTGTGTGTTCAATTTCAAAGGACAGTTCACATGTTTTTGAATACTCGCTTTTTTAGTAGTGACATATTTTTACGTATGTGTTGAAATTAATACTCCTGAGTATGAGTATGCAAGCAATAGTCCAAGTAAGGAGTCCTGAGTAGGAATATGTATATAAAGTACTCCTAGTCAACAGTTCTGAGTACTGAGGTTTAATAGAAATAATGCTGTTTTCAGTTCATTTCCCAGCTGCTCTGAACAACAACCAGAACCAGGTTCTTAATTCATCGCGGCTGTTTACACAGTGGAATTAAGATGCTCGATTGATTACTTTGACTGAAAATAAATTAGTTAGTTTAGTCACTAACAACTGTGCTGCAACACAATACTTTTCCTTTACTAGAAGTACGTGATAAGCAAACCCGTGACCATGTGTTGTGTGGGAGTCGTGAGAAATAATGAAATCATATGATGTGACGATACAGTGGGAAATGAGTCAGTCCACCAATGAGATCTGGTGCCTGAGTGACTGGTCTGATTTATGTATGGTTGCCAGGGGAGATTTCATCTTGCAACACACACACATACACACACATCCTAATACACACACTAAAAGAACTGCTTTTATTGGTCATCGGCAAAGCTTAAAAGCCTGATCTTCTTCTACTAAATTAAACAGTACACATTACCAGCATCTATTAAATTAACATCACCTTAAACACAAATGTCATTAATTTTAATCTACAGGTCACTAAGCCTAAATCTCCCTGAACAGGTTATTCACATACAAAGGCACAGTACAGTCAGTTAACGGCAGTTTGTCTTTGCATTAAGTCATACACGCAGACAGACTGTGATCGGAATGTGTACACACCGAGCAAGACAGTCTAGTGTTGGTTCATCTCATTGGTCGTTTTCCCAGCTTCCTGTTACGTCATCGTTTGTTTGCAGCAGTAACACTCCACCAATTTAAAGTCGTTGTGTTCGTAAAACATTGTATAATGAACAGATAATTTGTTCATTTAAAAACAAATCGTTTTTTTTTTATTTACAATCTCATGTTAAAGTCTGTAGCAGTAACAGCAAATATCTCACAGTGCTGGCCAGGTGGATACTGCTGGTTTCTAAAAAGAGTTAAAACTGGGAGACAGATGTAACTCAGTGCAGAGTTTAACATCACAATTGGTTGTTTATGTTTGTCATGGCTGGAATAAGAATAAAAATAGAATGTGTAGCTCATCTGTGCTCCTGCTCTGGACGTAGGCTGAAGTCATTTCAAGTCCACTGAGATGAGCGGTGGTCACCAATGGTCACGACGAGGAGCCGGGCGCCTGTTCAGGAACAATCAGCAGTGTTAATGTTTGTGCACTTTGTGCTGGGTCACACAGTAGCTGAATCTGTGACAGTAGTAGAGTAAAGCATTAACAGCTGAAGACAGGAAGTAGCGCCATATAAAGGCTAGCTTATATTACATGATATATAGCATTGTTTCCCAAAGTCTGGGTCACAACCCTCAGGTGGGTCGCAAGAGTTTTTTTGGGGGTCGTCTTGCAACATGTTTCCCAGGAGTTTAGGAATACTGCCTATTGACTTGGGTTGTGCCGGTTTGTGACTTTTACATGTTTCCCAGGAGTGAAAAAAAAGTTTGGGAAACACTGATATAGGCCTATGGTATGACATAATATGTATATGATAACAAATGATATGATGTGATACATCTTATCCCATCATATAACATCAGCTCCTGATTTCAAGGGTGCATTTAAAACCTGGAAGCAGTGTTTGTTCCCAGTCTGGTAAGGAAACCCAGGAATCCCACTTTGTTGCATCATTTAGCTATTCAAATATGTATATTCAAATGCATCTAATACGGCTACTAGATCAGCTGTGTCAAACATACAACCTGCTGGCTACCATGGTTCCATTAAAAGGTCGGATCTGGCTCACAGGATGAATATATAAAGTGAGAATATGTAAAAAGGTGTTTTTGTTTCGCTTTTTACGTAGTCTATAATTTTACGGTGTAGATGAAAACCCTAGAAACTCCTACTTTAGCATTTATAATGGAGGGTAAATTAGGGGGGTTGGAAAAGCATGTTATTTTTCAGCAATTCTTTCAGTTATTTTCAAATACATTTTTTGAGCCATTATGGGTTGTAAGTAATGTTAAATGTGCATTTTTTTTCTTTAGTTGGTTTGGGTTGGAACCACACAAAGAAGAACATTGTTAACGTGCTTCCCCTAAATCCAAACCAAAGATTCCATAGTTCCTTATTCCTCTTCCAGTTTGGAGGTTTACACATCCTCCAGGAATGAGTCTACTCCAGGTGATTCAGTTTCTCATGCAGTCTCTGGTAAAGTCTCTAAATTCAGGACTCAGCTGTAGAATACCGAGGTTTCAGATAATCATTTAAGGTTTATTTTTTGTAATATACTCATACTATATTAATAAAATAGAGGTAATAGTATAGTAACAGTGTTATTGTTAAAGTGCTTTCTAATTTTTTTTTTAACCCCTGCTGTACGCATCTTTCCACTCACAGGTAGTTAACCCTCACAAACTAAATTCGGACTGATTTTTCAAGAGTATAATAAATATAGTATGTAAGCACACAAAATGTCCAGCTGAACTCAACAATAAAAGGAGGAGCTAAAGGAAGGAAAACCCAGGAGGAACACTACTGGTTACTATCTGCTAGGAAGAGGGGGGTGAAGGGTGGATGTAGGGTGGAAGAGAGAGAGAGAGAGAGGATCATCACGCAGGACACAAGGAGACACCAACCACCAGAGCCAGTCCCTTTATAGTACACAACACCTCTTTATTTATTCTCCTTTTTTCCATTAGTTCATATTGTTTATTTAGATCAATTAATTGCTACAGAGGCACTTGACAAGAATTTGCAAAACAACAAGAAAAAAAAAAAGATTTTTTTTTTCCCCCACAGGTTGCTTTTCAACCACTTCCACCAGCACAGACAGGGGTGAAGAAAAGGAGGAAGGAAGGGAGAGAACAACCTGCTATATTACATGGCATTTACAGTCTGATCACGTCAAGGCCAGGCTGCAGTGACAGGTATGAATAATATCTCTGATTAGAATTTCTTTTTTTAATAAATTGTGGTGGGTAGGGGAAGTGAAAGGTCAAAGGTCATCATTCTAAAGAGTGGAATATTCATGATTTTGTTTCGGTACCACTGTCATTGTGAGCCAGACCTTGTAGGAAAAGAATCATGAACACACACTCACACATTCTGTCTGGAGACACCTGTGGATGGAAATTTTTTTTTCTTGTCATTTAGTTTAATTTATTCTTCTTTTTTAGATTTAGTTTAAGTCATTTTGGAGGTTGTTTTAAGTTTCAGTTCTTATTGGTGAAGATAAGGACAAGTCTAGACAGAATCTCAAGACAGGATGTGCTCTGTACACCACAACTCCCAGTTCTGTACTCCCACAACTACTGATCAAACCAAAAAAAAAGAAATAAAAAAGGAAACAACGTAAAAACATCCCGATGAGTCAACGTCACTGGCAGCCTGAGTATTTTCACCTTTTAAACCTCGTAACGTCTCTGAAACATCAGTCCCACTTCCACCACTGTGAAGTGTTAGCCTCTAGTGGCCGAGATCAAAATCATTGTTGAGATAGTAATGGAGCAGTGATCCCTGTAGCTGAATCTCATTTAACAACAGTTAAAATTAGAAAAAAGAAGTATGAAGTGCCTGGGGGAGCATAGAGATACACACAACTGATAAAACTAATCCATCAAAAGAAATGACAAATGCCCAGGTTATAAATAATGAATCAGGAGAAGAGGAATCTCTCGTTTCCCCACATCCAAAGCTAATAATGAAGAGTCAGCGTGAGCGCGTCTTCTGACCACACTTACAGTTGAATTCTGACATGATGGCCTTTGATTATAATATATTTCCACCATTATCTTTGCTATTAAATGTGATACAAGTGCTAACCCTTCCCCCGGCCCACCCAGTATAGATCTATATACAATATTTCATTGACAACTGAGCCCATGAAGAAACGTGAAAGCCCCAATACCATCATTATAAAAATCACAAATCTGTCTTTTTACGACAAACGCAGATACGTTTTTTTATTTCTGATGAGTGACGTCTCAGTATTCGGGAATGAATTAGCACTACCTGAAGGCGTCTTTCTGAGAATAAAGGGATTTAAATTTAAGGCTTCAACCACTTAGTGGAGACAGAAGCTTTCAAGCAGGAGCGAGCAGCCTGTGCTGGGGTTTCTGTGCATAGTGTTATTGGGTATGGACTGCGATCGTCCTTGTGATAAAAAAGAAAAAGCTGTCTGTAAGAAGTGCTTGGGTTTTAACGGTCGACATCTTGTCACCCTGGAGTATGTTACAGAGAGGAAGCTGAAGCTGCTCTGTCAGTTCTCCATGTTGTCACCTTCTTTGTTTTTTTTTGTTTTTTTCTATTTAATTTTTAAAGCTACGTCAAGTTCCCCATGAATAAAATAACACTGGTGAGGAAAGAACTAACCAGTTAGTTTTGTGAAGGACACAGTGATTTCTTATCAGGTATCAGGGTGGGGATTAAGAAGAGTGTAAAAGGACAGCAGAGAGGAAACAACAGCCTTTACATGTTAATTTAATTCCCATGAGCTCCTGTGATGAAGCAGTGAATACAAAAAAAGCTCAGGTTGATATGGACACACTGTTGGTGCCTGTCACCGATTGGCTGGAACTGATTTTATATCATACAATTGTTTTTTTTCCCAGCGATCGGACATCATGAAGTGGTTACGGGGCTTTGTTTGACGTCTTTCATTCTTTTTGATTAACCTCATAAAGACCTTATTAGCAGCTCAAAAACACTGCTCGACTCGGTGTTATCACGAGGGGGCATCAGTCAGCCCCTCACCTCCAGCCCCCACCTAATTGTGTGCTCTACACTCGCACGCACACACCTTTTCACACACAAACACACACAGAGGCGAGATTGGCCACGGGTCTAGTCTAGCAGGGAGGGCTCAGCCGGGCGGATTATGGTGGGTCGGTGGGAAGGAGCCCCGGGGGGTCTTCGGCTGCAGCGGGGAGAGAAGATATGGGACAGGGGTTGAGACCAGTTCACAGAGAGACAGAGGAGAAAACTGCAACAACCCAGCAGTGTGAAAACAGGAGGGCGACTCCAGCTGGGGTCAAAGGTGAGGGGAGACAGAATCCATGATGACCAATACAGATGTTTGACAATGTCTCAATGGAAAGTTTTTACTGCGCTGTTCGTCCACTCAATCACTGCTCTGATGGGTTTGAATTTAAATAGGTTAAAGATCATTTATATGCCCTTCAGCTGTAAGAGGCCTAAAAATGGGCTTCAATCAAGTGACTCTGATGGAGAGTTTCAATTCCAAAGCAACAGTTTTACATTAGTGTTTTGTTAACACCAAGAATATAAAGATCTTCCCAAATCCACAGAGGTAAATAAAACTAAAACAACAGCAACAACTGCCTACAGCACAACATTTCTTGTGTATGTATCAAAACAGAACTACTAGCCTAAAATCTTTTGTTATTATTAGATTATAATTACTTTCATTTTTAAAAACAAGGCTTCCAATAAACTGGTTGAACTTAGTGCCATCTACAGCGACTAGACTCCTGGGAGATACAGTGTTTACTCTCAGCCTGTGGAGGACTAGGATTACAGATTATCTGACGAACCACCTGTGACTTTTGAAAAAAAGTGGATGAGAAGACACACAGTTACCAATGCAGCACAGTCATAAACACGTGACTTAATGAATTAACACACACAATCCTGATGACACCGTTGTGTAGTAAAGCTGTTACCTGGGTACACCTGGAGGGACGCGGGCCGGTCGGGACGGGATCTGAGGAGGAGCACTGAAGGGATCATGGCTGCTGTTGAAGGCATTCATGGGCTGGCCCGGGCGGGAGGGGATGGGTGGAGCACCAAACGCAGGGGAGGGGTTGAGTGGAACTCCGAAGGCAGGGGAAGGGTTCATGGGTGGTCCTGGTGTTGGGCCCCTGACAGCAGGTGGACGGTTGGGCGGCGGGGCTGTGGCAGGAGGTGGCCTGCGCTGAGGTGTGGGGCTGGTGGGGGCGGGATCTGAGGAGGAGCACGGAAGGGATCATGGCTGCTGTTGAAGGCATTCATGGGCTGGCCCGGGCGGGAGGGGATGGGTGGAGCACCAAACGCAGGGGAGGGGTTGAGTGGAACTCCGAAGGCAGGGGAAGGGTTCATGGGTGGTCCTGGTGTTGGGCCCCTGACAGCAGGTGGACGGTTGGGCGGCGGGGCTGTGGCAGGAGGTGGCCTGCGCTGAGGTGTGGGGCTGAGACAGGAAACACCCGAATGTCAGGATAATTTGCTGATAATTACCAAAACTTCCCATAATTCTTAGGTAGAGGTGACACACCGACTACGGTTGGTTTTTAGAGAAATAATAGTGCAAAGTGTTGTGATTGTAATGTGTGTGTAATGTGTGTGTAATGTGAAGTCACCTCGATTCCTGCATCCAGGTGTCATTTACAGGAGGAGGTACTGGCGTTGAGATGGTGTTGGCGCTGATGTCACCAATGATGGTCAGCGCCTCCTTGAGGGCATGATACATGCGCAGCATCTCATCCCTGCGCTGGGCCTGGTCAGCTGACTCCTCCATCAGGCTGTTCTGATCTCCAGAGGAGTAGAGGTAGGCCAGCAGCTCAGAGTGGATGAAATCCTTTGCCTAAATTTAAAATAAAGTTAAAACTATTAATACATAAGAAGTGACAGCTCAGTGTGGGTCGTACTTCTGTTTGGAAATTTGGTTTTGATTAGTGAAGAATAAACACTTTCAGTTACAGAGCCTTTAAGATGGTTTCAATAGTGTTTATTATTGTTATATTTTCATGTCTTAATGAAGGAAATGAAAGTGAACTCCTTGTCATTGTTGCTGACACAGCACATCACTGCACACAACCAAATGTGACCTCTGCTTTTAACCCATCACCAAAGTGAACAGTGAACAGCTTTAAGCGCCCGGGGAGCAGTGTGTGGGAACGGTGCCATGCTCAGAGCACCTCAGTGGTAACTGGGCAGCTGGTGGACTCGAACCTGAAACCTTCCGGACCCAAGGCCACCACTGCCCCACTGAATTAATCAGTTGCTACGTTAAAATAAAGAATGGATTTTTTGTTGTTGTTTTTATCAACATTAATTTTTGCTGAATATAATGACGACCAGTTTATTCCAGTGTTGTTTTTCTATACAAAACATTTTCTCACTTCTTGGAAACACTTTCCTCTGCCTCATGTTAATTATAACCTCTAATCACATCACCTACGTATTTATGATTCAAATTAACGTTAATTATGGAAATACAGATCAATTACTGTTTTATATTTAGCAGTTCGAGTAAAACAAATTTCTCCGTACGGCCGAAAGGGTCCGTGAATGAAGATGTCAGAAGCGACATGAAGGCAGAGCGACAGTCAAAGATAATTTGTGTCTGCCACCATCTGGTGGCATTAACTGGAATTACGTTGAAGCGTTGCAATGCAGGAAAAAACAAATGTGCTTTTGGACCTTATTACAAAATATTCAATTTGCTGTGAGATCAGGTTACCTTGATTACTGTAGGCGAAATATGTATAATAATTATATAATAATTGTGTCGTCTGGGGGAGACCTGTTTGCCAACAGAGGACAGATATCCTGCAAAAGGTTAATAAATGATCTACATTTAACAGGTACATGAAGGACTCACACTATTGATCATGAGATGCATGATGGTCTTGGGAACCAGGTCTCTGATGGACTTGTTAACGATGCTGATGTAGGAATCGACCAGGTTGCGGATGGTTTCCACCTGACGCTCCAGCTGAGGATCCATTGAAAAAGTGTCTGCAGGGGCGGCCTCTTCAGCTTCGGTCTGAGGAAGAAAAAAAAAAGCAGACAGAGGGTGAATATAAAACACAGGAAAATCAAAGTGTGTTTTTATTAACACTGACCAGAACAAGTTGAGTTCCACTGTTTCTCACACAAATCAACACCAACAAACCTGATCCTTTTCTGGATAAACTCCAGCCCTGAGGAAGGATGCCTTCCAGCTGTCCACATCCTCCTGAGAATCACAGGCCAGCTCAATCTGACGAAGATCCTTGTACACGTTCCTGCATCACCAACAGAAGGAAAAAAAAACCAAACAAACAAGCTTATGGGTGTGTAGGCTAATCTCAGAATCAGCAACACAAACACACAGAGTTGATGTCAATCCAGAAAGGTCAAAAAACATCAGGCAACAGCAGAAACCCTGACCTTTGCTCAGTGTTGAAGATTGCAAAGATGTGCTTTGTGGACATAAAGCCTTTCTCCACATCTCGGAGTTTCAGGTTGTCCAAAGGCAACATGTACTTTTTCTCTTTTTCCTAACATCAGACACACAGCAGAAAAGTCATGTTAAAGCATAAAACAGAAAAAGAAAAGACAACAGTTTTATCAGTTTCCATTTTGGCGGCAGTGGAGAGACGGGAGGCCAGACGTTCTAAAATTTCAGTGAGCAGATACAATGAAATCCCTGAGGATTACCACCAACTTGGTGGTGAGATGGAGAAATACCCTGTGTGTGTGTGTGTGTTAGGAGGAGGCGTAAATGGAGAAAAGGAGGAGCAAGAGTAAGTTCTGGGAGTGTGGGGTGCCAGCTTTGGCTGCTGAGCAGAGACATCTGGAATCATTTAGGTCTGCACAGAGAGCTGCTCGGGCCAACAGTTACATCACACACACAGCTTCACACCACCCCCTACCACACACAAACCACACACACACACAGTAATACAAAAATACACTCAAAATCAATACATTAAAAAGTATAGACAAACATTTCCTCAAACAGACTTTAACAACTTTCCAAACAGTAAAAGAAAAAAAAAAAAAAAGTACACATCCTGACTTGTATACACACACACATAAAACCCAGTACGATTTCCTGCAAATTCCAAAGTCAGATCCCGGCTGGAACATTTCAGCCCGCCTGCCACGTCAGTTTGCCTTCACCATCCTCCTCGTTCTCACTCTCTCTCTCTCTCCCTCTTTCTTTCACAGACTTTAACTAAAAGGAGACCGGCATAACATTTCCAGCAGTCATACCGGCAGACTGGGGTTAGTGGGTGTACAACAGTTTGTCTTTTTATCAGTAATTTTACGTATAGGACTGGATATAACTGAGCCCGTGGGAAAAGGACGTCGCGGTGAGTGTTGGATCATTAAGGAAGGAGTGTTTATTGTTAAACTAGTCTTTTGATTAATGTCCTGGTTTATAACATCATCACAGCACAACAAGTAACATTAGATAAATGTATTAAATGTAAATGTTTGTCTCTTACATAGTGTATAAGTTACTAAACTGCTGAATAGACTCACTAAAAGAGAATGTCTTTTACATTTAAAAACTATACAGTCAAGTTTGCCGACTGTGCAAAAAGCAGCATCAGGGGAATGACGTCCGATCATGTTCAGCTTCCTATGAATCATTTTAAAGTGTGTGCTAGTGTGAGTTAGTATTTCTTTATTAATTATTATTTTTCGCATTTTTAAAAAATATATTTAAATCATAGAGGAAATTATTTTGATTCATTCAGTCTTTTTTTAGTGTTTTTCTCATTTACTTCAACAAGCCAACGAGTAATATTTGCTCTCTGTGCCCTCTGTACTGCTGTACCTAGGACAGCCAGACAACAGCTGCAATGACCTCTGGGTCCTTCCTCCCATCTGAGTTTCCCCCCTCTCTCCCCACCCCGCCTGCCCAGTGTTCAGACTACCTGTTCGTCAAGCTATAGCTGAACAGTAGTCTGCACATTGGTTAGGCTGGGCTGGGACCCACACCGACCAGAGCGGAACCAGTTTTTCCCTTGAGATATTTTGTATCTTCATCTCTCAGAAATGTCCAAGTTCTACTGAGTCTGTGTTTAAATGAGTGTCCATGTCCCATTAGAACAGGAGCTGCTCTCACCTCCTCGTCTTTGTACCACGACAGGGACTCAGCAGTCAGGACAAACCAGTACTCCTTGGAGCCTCCCTTCATGATGCTGATGTTGATAGTCAGCCAGCCCTTCCTGATCACCTGTGGAAGGACAACAACGAAGAAAAAAAGGGGGAAAAGATAGTAGGGAGACAGTGGCATCAGGAGAACGGAGGAAAAAACAGCTACATCAACCAGACTAAACGAATGCCCTTCCAAGAAAAGATGTTACAGCCCCCAAAAACCCAGTTTCAGTAAAATGTGTAGTTTGATCATTCACACAAGACTTTATTAAATAAAAATAAAAAAACCAATTAGAGAAAGTCACACACGTAACATTTTAAAAGTTTTCTCAAAAAGTAGCTAAACTCCTGACAGTCTTGTGTATTAAACTTAAGTGCAGAAAGCAATTACTAAAGGCTGGGACTTGGAAACCAATGGTAGGTTTATGGTCTGAGTCAGGAGAAATCTGTTCAAATATCCATCTATTTTTGGAATACATTGCAAATATCATGTTTGTTTTTCAATTTTGCCTCAAATAAAAGTTCAAGTGCATTACCAAATTACAGACTTGAGTGTTTATTTTATTTGAATCGGACGTACCATCTTTTCTGGAAACTGTCTTCGTATAAATGAAACATAAGGCAGTTAAAGCTGTAAAAGCTAATATGGCAACAACTCTAACAAAAATCTCACTTCCTTACCTGCTAGTACACTGTGATTCAAATGTGACATTGAACTAAAACACTGCAGACTTAATGTGTAATTTACTGTGATGTGCACTACAACATTAAGCATGCAGCGTGGATTAAAGGTGATCGGATTCTGCCGATACAGTTGTACAGCACGTGTTGTAAGTAACATTAACGAGTAAGTGGACACACAAAAAAGCAATCAGCTGAAAAAACAAAAGATGTTTTTTCTTCTTCTTTGCTTTACAGAAAAGGAGTATTCAAACCAACTAGCAGGACCAGACTAACAGTGACACGTTCTGTCAGAGGTCGGCGGTGGTATGTTAGTGTTAGCAGAGGAGCTAGAGCTAGCTTTAAAAAACAACATCTGTTAAACAAAAACAGAGTTCAGGAGTTAGTACAGACTGGGGTTAGTGCTTTAACACTGGAGGTAAGTAAAAGACAAGAGAAAATTCTTTATTCTGTGATTGAGAAATAATTCACTATACAACGGAGAAGATCAGATGAAGGGGAAGAAAAGAGCCAAGGAGAATTCATGCAGTGACATAATGCTCAATAGCAAAATAAAAACTGATGGCTGTGGGATGTAGAGGGAGGTTATACACCAGACTGAGTGCCTGGGTTAAATCAATCACTCTAGGAAGTGAAGGGTTAATGTAACATGCCTTCTTTCTTATGGTCTTGTCATTTTTCCCAAATGCATTTCAATGCCATTAAAATAAACCAAAACTTTTTTGTAGTAAAATATGCACTTGTACAAGTAAGGGTGAGTGGAAATGTCAATTTCAAAGCCTGCCTTACGTTTAGTTTAGTTAGTTTATCTTTAACACAAATGTGGGAGAATAAGGACAGAGGATGCAGGAGCTGATGAGGGAACGTTCTAAATCTCCTGAACATTGTAACTTTTTCATAAAAGATTTTGTGTAAAAGGTAATAAAATACTTTTCTGTAAAAGTAACTAATGCTAATGTTAGTCGTGTTAATGATGTGAGATCATGTTAGAGATTAAAGTGGAGACAGTGAAATGATTAGGCGGCGACGTAATTAGATTAGGTTATGATGTAAATGATAATATTAGACAACGATTAAAATAATTCCAAAAGCCACAACCAGTCTGAGTTAATCGACTTTGAGGGCAGACTTACAAAGAGGCAAATAACTTTCTATGTAAAAAGAATTTAGATTGTTACATGCACTTAACTGAAAGAGGAAGAAGAAATTAAGCAGAAAAAAATGAATAAAAAAAAAAAGAAAATACAAAGATTTCTGGGGTTATGTTGGTGTGTTGACAATTCAATCACTACTCTCTTCTCCCGTTATGTTTCTGGTGTAGTGTTAAAGATGATTCTCATTAGGCAAATGTTCGTATCACCATGCTCGAGGCAGCAGCAGAGGTATGAAACCAGACACAAGTCGGAACTGTAGCCAGTGCTGGAAGATTTACATCTCTCACAGGACTTATAAAGTTTAACAGGAAAAAAAGACACATCTCGTTGGGGGAAATAACAGGTTAGTAAAAAATCCAGATGTGTGTAATTAAAGACAATTACTGTCATATTAAAAAAAAAAAAAAACAGGAATTGCAAAATTACAAGATCAAATGTGCCAGATGTTAAAACATGAGTCGATCAGTCCAAATTACTGGTTGCTGATCACCCATCAGTGATATGAGACTGAAGAGTCTACCTTCTCTTCATGGACCTCTGCCAGTCCGCCAAGCTGCAGAAGGGTAAAACAACTCATTATAGTGAAAGGAATTGATTCCTGTAATTGCAGGACTGGGTTGTTTATCCAGGTGTCTCCCGCCGGTGACTTTTCCACCGTAAACATTATAGTCTGACCTTTGCATCATAGCCTCAGTTCCACTGCATGGCCTACCACTGCTGCCCCCTGGCAGGGTGTGGGTTAAAGCTGTGGGGTACTTACCAGAATTTCACCCTGCAGTAATAGGAACGGGGTCGGGGATTAAAGCAAAGGGGAGGGAGGGGCAGTAAAAAAAATGTAGCCAAAGAAATGATAAAAAAAGCAAGCAGGCAAGGATGGAAGGCAGATAAGAAGAGGAGGAGACAAAACAGGGTAACAAGTGGAGGAGGGGAGGCAAAGTAAAGTTTGGATAAAATGAGGGTAAAATGGCAAGAACATGATTGGAAAAGGAGGAGAAACAGGAAAACCATGAGCCAATCGGAGAGAGACAAGTGATATGAAAGAGTGAGAGAGGGGGAAAGAGGAGAAAGAGAGGTATAGAGAGAGGAGAGAGTGGAGGGAGAGTGGAGAAAGAGCAAGAGAAGTACATGCAATTAGAATTATTTCAATTATACCACAATTTGGTTATGTCATATTTGTTGTTCAGAGGGTGCAAGAGCCATGCACGTTTTATATTACAAAACAAATGGTGCTTGTGGGTTAATGGAAATGCAACAAAAACAATTATCATCACATTGTGATTAATTGTTGCTGTGCTAAAGAACAACATGCCTCAGTCACGTGCAAACAGCAATTATTATTAGCTGTTGAAACAATCATTTGTTTCGAGGAAAAAAAGCAGAAGCAGGGTCTTCTTAAGGTAACTCTTGGTGTCTTTCTCCTCACTGACTGCAGTGCTTGAAGCTGTAACATTACGGTGCTTCGGACATCTAAAAAGGCTAACTAAACATCTTTTGAGTTCTTCAAAATTTCAGCATCGACAAAACAGAAGGAACATTGTCTAAAGAAAAAAAAAAAACGACTGGTTACAGTCAGTGGTTAAAATAATGAGCAGGGGAGGATCATTAACAGGTGGGTCAGGGCTGATTATCAGAGCTGTGCTAAATCACTGCTGGAGCCAGTTATTTTCACACAGTTGATTAATAGGCTGCTAATGGGCGGCATCAGTCAAGGGAGATTAAATCTGGGGAATGGTGAAAAGGCCAGGGTAGAGTGATAGAAGGTACCTGGTTGGGTATAGCCCTCTTCTTGTTGGCGGCTGTGTTCCTCTGCTGGGCGCTGTAATTAAAAAGAGATGATGAAGAAAGACAAGAAACGTGGGTGACACTGAAGCAAACACAACCTTTAATAAAATATTCACACTCAGGGTTTAAGGTCTGCAGGTCTTTTAGGTAAATGGAAAATCCAAAGGCTTTTGAACTACTACACACATACAATCGGGTGAGAGTGGACTGTGGAGGATTTGGGACAGTATGGAGGGTTAGGGTGTTTCTCAGAATTGTCAAACAGTACACACAACCCTACAACCTTTCTGTCAGCCCACCTGTTGTTGCCGTACCCTGGGGCGCTACCATCATCCAGCCTTCTGTAGTCAATACTGAAAGTAACGTCATGAGAACCGTTAAACAGCCCTGACTGAAGTCATCCATGTGCCATGCTGAGGCTCAGCATCGAACTTCACATGCGCACAAGCAGAAGGGGACGTTTGATTTTGTTTGTTTTTTTCATTTGTTTGTTTTTTATGAATACAGCCAATGACATGGCATGCAGAGGAAGTTGCATTTGCTTTTCAAAATAAAATGAAAGCAAAGAAATCCACCCAGGGATTTTAGTCTACAAACTACAGCGACAAAAAAGGCGAGTCTGTGCAGTGCCTCAGTGTGTTCCGTCACTGAGCGGATTTCAGTTACTGTACATAGTAAACCATTAGCATTGCTACGTCTGTTGGTATAGTAAACAGTCTACATTCTTGGTAGTGAAAAATCAAACAGGTTGTGGCAAACAGTGAAGTCCATAACTCTGACAATCAAACATGCCTGATAAGAGTAGGTTTGGAGGGTGAGATGTAGTACAACATGCAGGGGGTGTGGAAAATTGCACCCTTAAAGACTCTTAAATGCTCTCATGTAGCTGAATCACTTATTACAGGGTTGATTGTTGATATATTGTACTTTGAACCTACTTCCAGAAAAGTTGGCAAACTTTCTTTGAATGCAAAAAAGATGAAAATCTGTAACAAATCTGAGATGCATTCATGCAGATTAAACAAACTTCATAAATCTTAATAAAAGCACAGGTTGAATGTGAAACTGTTGTATGAATGCAATGGCTACTGCTGAAGAACACCACAGATTATTGGATTTGAGTGCATTTTTGAAATGAACCAACATTTCTGGAAGTTGTTTTGAACCAACTGATCCACTTGCGCCATCATAACTGATTGCATGACTGACTGCATGTACAAAATTTTACCAATTTTTTTTTTTTTTATGAAAATCTGCAAAATCGTTTTTCCAGTCAACGGACCACAGGTGATTGTAGTTATTAATGAGGGATCATTGTTACTGCACTGAAACTCATGTCCCTGGCAACGAGCTGTAAGTTTGTCAAGTAAAGGAGGGTGCAGGGTGGAAGCGTACATACTTGGCAAAGCCAATGAAGTCTTCATGGTTGGTGTTGATGTAGGACAGCTCAATGTCAATCAGCAGCAGAACCTTAATTAGAGGCAGAACATCACAATTAGGATAGAAAGGTCTTCATTAAAACATCACATCGATGCAGTCACACTTCTGATATTTCACACTTAAGCGGAAAAAAAAGGAGCCGTGACAGAAATTAGGGCTGAAGTCACACCTCGACAGAAACATGTCACTTTTTGTGAAGCCTGATCCTATCAATTCTGCAAAGTGCAGAAGTGGTAAAGGTGCAAAATATGATCTTTGAAGTTTCATTTTATACACGCTTCGTGGTTTTCTGTTTGACAGAGTTGCTGCTGAAGCCTTACCAGAATAAACACATTTAAACATTTGGTGGATAAGAACGAGAAACAAACGTTGGTTATACAGCGTTGATTTAAAAGGCATCTGGTAATGAGACTAGAAAATTCTTCATCGAAGGTTTTTTTTCCAAGTAATTCATGACAGTGGTGTAGTGGCATCAGGGCTAGTTCAAATCCAGCCTGAACAAGAACCTTAGTTTAACACACGAATAAGAAGTGTTGGCAAAAAAACAATTGCTCGTATAAATCAGACGTTGATTGTATCAACATAATATCGGAGGAAAGTAATAATTAAAGTAAAGTCGGTTCACTTTATAAATGAAAACCTCATTCAACTCACCTGGTCCTTGGTCTTCCCTTCTCTTTCTCTGACATGGGTGGTAACAATCCTCTCAGTCTCCTCCCTTAGTCTCGGGTAAGAATTGAGCTGAAAAGCAACACAGCAGAGAACTACAGCGCTGAACACAGACACATGCGGACACACGTACATGTGAGCTTGAGCTTTGTGAGACTTACCAATAAAGTATCAGAGAGAAACAGGTATGAGAAGTAAGAATAAGTAAAGAACAAAGAAAAAGGAAAGAGATTGTCAAGTGACATTTTCAATGTCACACAGAACTACAGCCCAACACACAAACACACACAGACACACTTCAGTGTAGAGCTTATACACCATCAACCAGGGATGACTTGATGGAGTGAATTATTGACACAATCGAATACAGTTTAGTATGCAGGAATTTTGTTAACATAACAGAAATTGTGGTTTTACTTTTGTCTTCCTGAAAGCTATTCCATAATAGGCTTTGAGAAATATGTTATTTTTATCTGCAACGACACTGTCCTCTGCCTGCATTTTCACTTCTGTAATATTTTATATATTTTCAGTTTTCCAAATAGGATACCTCATAGGATGTACTAGTACTGAATGAAGGATGCTACCAGACCACCAAACGCAAAGAAAAAGAAGCAACAAAAAAAAAACTAACAAAATTTTATGATACGACTTAGATGTAGTTGTTAAGCTTTTTCCTACTTAGATGTATGAGTAACAATGTTTTATGGTGGCATATTATATTTGATCTTCCTATTTCAATTATTATACATAGTTCTGTGTCCATGGTAGTGGCACAGTGTTATTATTTCTGCCTCCAAGTTAAATACTACCTGCCGTCTCTATGGGGAAGTTTGCATCAGGAGGAGAACTCACTGTAAAACATAGGCCAAATTATTATATAAACTACATCTCTGGCTAATGAGGAATCCAGTAGAAGTAAAAAAAGTAAAAGTAAAAAGGTGTCCAATGCATTCATATCATGTTCATGGCACTCCCTGTTGGTGAGGAATATGAGGCACATGGTTTGTGTGTCCTAACATTAACCCAAAATTCCTGCACACGTGAAAAGAAAAGAAAAATTTGTACACATAGATAGGTAGCACTTTATTAATCCCTTGGGTGTTTCCTTTGGGAAATATTTTTAGCAGTCATCTCCAGTTGACCTAAGTCTTAATAGAATTTCAAATTAGTAAAGAAAGCATGAAAAGTGAAAAAACATGAAAAGAGACAGAAGGGAAGCTCAGGGATGAAGGAAAGGACGGCTGCAAACCCGGTGTATTTTCAGTCCTTTCAAAGGGAGCCGTTCTTCTCTCTGTCCACTAGAGGGCAGTGAGACCAAGTTGCTATGGAAACAGCCGATTTGGGCAGCCTGGCTACACACTACATTGATATTAGTTATTTTTCTGCAGATGGCATTGTGCCTGGCTGCAAAATATGGCAGTGAAGCCAAACTCTGACCAAACAGAGACCAGGATGGAGGATCAGAGGGAGGAACCAGCAATGGCGTGATCAAACTCAATGCAGAAGGTGACTGGTGCGGTTTTAAGCTTTGCTTAAAACTTGATCATATTTATGGAGTTCTTTCAGGGGAAAGGGGAATAGGGCAATGTAGACATTTGAATCAGTGGGTATGAATCACGATGACTACTGGACTGGAATGACAGAGTAACGTAATAACAGAGAATATATAATCCATCTCCTGCTCATGCTTTCATCCCAGAAGGTTTATTCCTCGTTACCTTCATGGCACACTTCATGACGAGTGCGGTGAGTTCGCACACCACAAGGTCCACACATTTGAGGCTTGGCTCTTTAAGTTTGAGGATCTGCTTTTTGACTATTGCCTCAAAAGCCAGGTCGGGGGTGAAGAGCCCCGTTCTGAAGGACCAGAGTGTGATTGGTAGACAGAACAGAGGACAGGTAGACATTAAGGAGGAAAAAAGACAGATGGGAAAGGAAAAAAGAGGAGGAAAAGGAAAAAAATAGGAGAAAAGGGAAGTCTTTGTTCAGTTAGGCATTTCTACTCGTCGACAGACAAAGCAAGCTAAGTAAAATGACAAGTTGCAGGTTTTTCACATCCTCATTTTCCAACTTGCCAGTTCCTCTAAAACTAGGGCAGTGTAGTAGAGTATGACATCAGTGGCAATGGAGCCAAATAAAAACAGCTTGTCTCCCTCCCTCCCCTTCATATTCTCGGCTTTTGGGTTCTGAGCAGTGAGACCTGCAGCTTGTCCAGGAGAGACCAGAGATGCTCAGACAGGTCAAGTCTTTAAAACATCTCATATCTACAGTATGACCACACGTCAACCGCCACAACACTCCACAACACGACAGCACTGCCTTCACACAGGGCAGATGGGGGTGAGGGAGGACTGAGGGCCAACTGCACAGAGTTCTGTTCTTAAAAATAAACTACCCGCAAACGTCCTCTGTCAGCACGCCCTCTGCCACACCTTCGACTGCCCTTGCCCTGTGTCTCGGCTGGGTCGGGAGATGCTGTACACCTGCAGTACCTTGTTGGTGCCCTGCCTGACTGTGTTGATCAGCTCTTGAATGACCAGATCGATACATTTGAGACAAGGTGTTTTCAGTTTAACGATCTGCTTTTTGACGATGGCCTCGAACGCCAGGTCTGGAGTGAACAGCCCCGTTCTGAGGATTTACAAAGAAGACAAAGGCAAAGCGACAGACAGATGGCACAGTTAACAGATGTAGGCAAAAAAAAAAAAACATGAATAGATGGATAATTAGGAATATAAAAAGATAAGATAGGGAGACAGGTGAAAATTACAACTGTGGACAAAGGAAAATAAATAAAAATGGCAAATAACACTGGGTTGAAGACAAAACACCACAGATGACTAGGTATAAAAGTATATATACACACATCACAGTAAAAATACAGAGGCCAAAGACAAGTGCAATGCAAAACGTCAAAATAACAAAATACTTCAGCAGACAAAAACAGGAGGGTTAACATTGCTGTAAGGGGAAAAATGTTAGAGCACTGAGGGAAAGTAGGACGAAGATAACTGTATTCAGCAGTAAATTGTGTGTAAAGCCAGAGACTGATTAAAGTAGATCAATTATAGACTTAAAAAGGAGAGAACAGAAAAAACACTTCAAGGAAGATATTTCTTAAAAATCAGAGCACAAGAAATAAGAAATAAATGGGTATAAATGTTTTTCCACTTGCCTGACACCATGGACGTTCTTGATGGCGTGACTGATCTCTCGCCTTAACTCCTTCTCATCGAACACAATCTTAGAGGACAGGGAGTGTAACGGTTAGCAGAAGAATTGTAAATATAGCAGCAAAAAGATTTTTATACTCATATTTTCTCACAATGTTTCACCCCCCTGAGACCCTCACCTTGACAAGTTCGAATGGGAAGCGTTCATGGAAAATGCGATTGATCTTTGCACCACCTGATAGCTCGTTGGTGTCCACCTGGTCCCCGGAGCCTTCAATGCATTTCTCAAAGTCCACACCAAACTGCTGCACCATCCTGATAACATGAGGAGACACACAAAGATGAGGCCAGTTTAAAAAAAAAATTCAACTACAAGTATCCAGTACTGTGTGCAACCTCACCAAGAACTGTTTTGATTTAATGTATCGTAGGTGGAAACTCACTGTAGTAAGGCCTTTGTCTTGCGAGTGGGGTCATCAGGACGGAAGTTTTTGTATTCCTCCACTTCCTTCTCCAGGGACAGGAGCTGACTCTGCAGCTTACTACGCAAACCAGGAAGTGTATCTCTGATGTGATTAGTCAGTTGCTACACAGACGAGGGGAAGCATTCAAGAGAATGGATGACAGTTAGAGACATATATTACATTTATTAAGAAAATGCTTTCATTTTTCTTGAAGTAGCCAGATATGAGTTTTCAAACCTGGTTGAGCGTCTTCTGTAGGTGTGGTGTTCCCATACGCTCTGCTATGTGTCTGTAGGAAGGGTGGGACAAGAAGAACTTCCTCTCTGCAGCCAGTGCAGCACGAATGTCCTTCTTCCCATCAATGTCTTTCTGGCTGCGGTTAACCACACCAATATAACCTGTGCACAACAAACAAAAACAAACAAAGGGGTTGCACAAGAATTAGAATACTACAGATGAGACCAAACTAAAATACACTACTGTAGACAAGAATAGATCATATCAGACTAGATTAGAACAGAATGGACTAGAAAAGAACAGGACTTTTTGCATGCCAGTCAAGGCAGAAGAATTTGGTAATGATAACAATAAATAAAGCCAAGTTCTTCTTGATTGCTATCTGAGCTGACAGCACTAACAGAAGCACTTTATCACACTTGTACCTAAAACTAGTGTCTTCAGTACAACCCTCTCATCTGTAGAGCAAGTCAGTTCAACAATACTTAAGGCCTTAGTGCACAGTTGATGAAATACTGTACCAACAGGAAACTGCAGTTTGTAAAAAAACAAAACCACAGTACATTCTTCAAAATATAAACTCATGAGTCATTTCTTCTGACAAATAACTGGTTGCACAATACTTTTAGTGTAAATGATGATCACAGACATCTTTGAACTTCAAAAATACTTTTTAAAAACAAATGACTAAATATTACTTTTAAATAAAAAATTATGTAAATTTCACAGAACAGCCCTTGCAAGGTAACAAGACGCATGCGAAGTGTTGGCTGAGAGAAAAAACAAAAACGTCTGTGTGCCAACATGCCCTTAGTCAACACTATTAATTGCATTTAGATAATTACGTAGCTACCAGGACTTTTTTTGTGTCACACCTCCTCTCCTTCATGGAGTTACAAGTGTATTTATGTGTGTGTGTGCGCGCATCTCTAATTCACACCTCGTCGCAATGGCAGCAGTTTATTTTCAAGGATATCTTTTGCATCTGTCCCTTCATCCATCAGGTCCAGTTTTGTTATAACACCAATAGTACGCATACCTGCAAAAAAAAACAACGTTGTGTGACTTCAGAAACCTCTCAGTATCTTGGTTTTCTGTTATGGTACATATACAGTACATAGAATGGTGATAGAAAAATACAGCTTTGGCATAAACAGTAAGAAAACAGAATAAATATATATAAAATAAAATCAGAAGTACTGTTTGATAATAGGATGCAATGTTTCTGATTTAGTGGTGAGAACTAAAACAAAAATGTGTTTTGTCTTACTGTTTATTTATATGCACAGCTATAGGTGACCTTTGACCAGACTTGTCAGAATAGACTACTGCTTTTGTCACTGTATACAAGCAGGAGGTGGGAGTTGATTCACTGACCCAAATACAAGAATCAGTCAATATAGCTGGTGTTAGGGCTGCTGGATTGTGAAAACAAAAACATAATCACAACTCATTTGTTAACATTGAAATCACGCTTATTTGGTAGGACTTCTTATCGACCCTGCGAAGACGCTGTATTTATTGCACAAAAACAGCATGTTTTTGCTTTACACCTGTTCAACTTTTCCATTAAATACCAAAAGTATACAAGGGAATAAAATCTGCAAAATACATTTATCCAGAATATCTTAAAAAACAAATTATGAAAAAAAAACCCCACAAAGATGTATTTAAAATTCAGTGATTGAGTCCTATAACATGAAAGCCTAACACTTTAAAGCATTATCCGGCATATAAATTGTAATTTTCATCTGACTGTCACGTTAACGTGTTTTAAAAGTTAAATTTAGTCAGACAAACACAATAAAACCGGTCTCCTTCAGATGACGTAATGTACTAACCTTGTCTGAGGTAAGATCACTGACCTATCAGAACACTACCTACCCTGTGGGTCAACCTCCTTGGCGATCTTCAGAGCATCCGAGTTGGCCAGGTCAGTGTTGGCCGGGGTGACTGCCAAGATCAAACAACTCTCCTTGGTAATGAACTGCAGCAACATATCTCTGATCTGGTGCTCAATATCCACGGGCTGGTCACCAACAGCAACCTTGGTCATTCCAGGAAGGTCAATGAGGGTCAGGTTCAACACTTAACCACATATGAAAAGAATAAAATAAAATTAGAAATAAAAAAAAAATTCTACCAGTCAAACAAACTCATCAGTCAACAAGATGTTTTAATAATCTATTATTTGTAATTTGTTACTTTGTAGCCCATATTCGGAACTACTTTCATTGCGGCAATGCTTTATTTTTAGATGTTTCATTTTTTTTAAATGCTATGGGGGCATGAAACTAAATAAATAGTTATTATCATCAAATTAAGTGGTAATTATCTTTGTATTTATAAACAGCCCTACATTACCATGTGGAGAGTAGACCCTGAGGTTGATGGGAACGGGAGAGATGCCTTTGTTGGAGCCTGTTATCCTGTCGGTCTCTGCCTCAATTTCTGCTCGCACTTCGTCAAAATCCACAAATTTCTTCCCTTTGCAGTGCAGGAATTCAGCATATTCTGTACAAACATTGACATGGGGACACAAGAAAACAAAAGTACAAAGTAGAGTGAGAGAAAATAATACAAGAGACAATATAAAATTAAAGAGATGAAGGCAGCAAACAACAGACAAGGTGCCTAGCTGAAGGCTGCATGAGAGAGGCCACGTAAAGGGCAGTGATGTAAGAGAGGCAGGGATATGGAGGTGCACAAGACAGACGCACTCACCTGCTACATTGTTGACCAGCTGCAAAATAAGAGGTCTGCGGGTTACAATGCCTGATCCACGTGGAAGGAAATCCCTGAATGAGAATAACAAGGGAAATAAACATCAAAATTGTCAGCAAAAAGAGGCTAAGAGGGATTGAAGGGAAAAGCAAACTGCATAGTGAAATGACATATATTTATAAATATATAATATAAAAAGGTCATACCAAACAGATGAAGTTCCTGAGACAGTCAGTTATTCATTACACCTAATGTCCATCTCTTTTAGCTTGCCCTCTTGTAAATTAATGGTCAGAGGAGAATTTCACACCTCCAACACACCTCACAACAAATCAAATGTGACAAAGTAATTTGGCCCCATCAGTGGAGATTCAGAGATCAATTCATACACCGTTCTCGGGGCGTAATGGAACAAATCAAGGAAATATAAACCATGGTTTTTACATTTATCACAATCTGTAGTTCAGACAGGGGATTTATTTAGTTATATTTATTTTTAAAAATTTTAAATATAAAAAAGTAAAACATGCTTAGAAATTAATCTTGTGGACTGTAATTTAATTGGCAACAAGTTTTGTTGACTCACATCTAAGTCACATCCCAATCCAAAGAGGCTAATGACTTGAGCGGATCTTAGCCTTATTGAATGCAGGCTGTAAAGTTACAAGAAATACAACCCTTGTAGCATTCAGCCACCACACATACAAACATTTTCAGCAGCATTGTTCATTCATACTTCTTGTGTGCACAAGATATCAGAGGAATAGGGGGGACAATGGGAATTTCCTCCTGACTGTCTTGTGAGTTGCTTGTACAGTGACTTGCTACCTGGGGAATTTTTCACCACATGCTCAAAGTTGCTTAGTCAGCTCCCTCAGCTGAGGCTCCTCCGCCCACTCTTCCAAAACAACCCTACTGGTTCAAAAAGCAGCTCTGCTGCCACATCTGGTGCTAATCACCAGCTCCAGTCAAGGAACAATATGAGCAGGGCTGAGCATGTCACCAGACCACATTCTGCCAGAACTGACAGGCCTGTGGAGACGACAGCACAGCCCAGCCTGGCTGATGACATCACAATGGAAGCAATATGTCTGCTACAGTGCAGGGGAGAAAAAAAAAAGAAAAAAGCTCCCTGTGTGTGTGCTGAAACAGCTAGGAACATTCTAGATGTTACTTGCATCAGCAAAAATGTACAGGTCAGTAGTAAGCAGGTAGTGCTGTCATGCATATAATGTGGAGCATGTACAGGGTTATTTTTCAACAGTAGTGAAATCCTTGCGGCCATAGAAGAGAGGTGAAGACTGATGGTATAGAACTGTGAATAACTTATCTTAAAAACATGTTTACTTTTCAATGGTGAGAAACTAATATTCTACTCTAGTATTGATTACAGTGCCCGCAAGAGTCATGAAACAAAAGCTGTAAAAATCTTTGCTGACTGATTTCAATGAATTGCCATGGCATACTGAAAAGAAGCAAGAGGCCAGGATTTCATTATTGATGCGCTGTAAATGATAGACGAGGCTGAGCAGATTGTGTATCATTTCATGCATTATGGATGGCTAGGCAAAGAGCATCAGTCTGTGTGAGGAACCCTCCATCTAACACAGGAGAAAGCAAATGCAAGAGAAAGAGAGAGAGGGGGGGGGAGGGGGATCAGAGAAGGGAGTGGACAGGCGAGCCAACTCCCCTCCCCCTGCCTGCCTGCCTGCCTGCCCGCCTCCACGGACTCTGCCTATTGCAAAAGATGGCAGAGCAGCACTGAGGATTCGTAGCCCAAAGCTCATCCTCCATTCCCTGCATGATCTATAGAAGTCTGACAGCTCAAACATGGAGACTATTGTGTGAAACTATGAGTCTGTGTGTCCTCCACTGGAGGGTGGATTAGGAAAAACAGTGTTTGTGGTTTAGTGCAACTTAGCCTGTGGCTCTATGGTGCAACAAGGAACATATAATTGTGGCTCACCACATGATCCCAGCACCAACGTCTGCCATGCCTGATACTAACCAGACATCAAAATGCAGCAGAGCCTCTTGAAACAAGTCCTCGAACCAGTAGCTAAACGGATGTAGCCCTATTCTGTTTCCCACCAGGACGTAAAATACGATGCACGCAATACAAAATAGAGACATAATTTTTAAAAACCTTTAGCACAGAATTAGACTGTTACAAAATAACTTCACAGTAAAAGCTTTGTAAGATTTTGAGAATGAGTTACTTTCCATCAGATCAGATTTATCACAAATATGAACTTGTTCGTACTTCTTTACAACTCTTTTTTGTAACACTACTCTACTGTGAAACACTTGATCTGATAACTACCTCCACCCTGAACAGCTTGCCGAGAGAGATAAGATGTTTCTCCCCAGGGATCTTGCCATCCCAATATGATACAGCTAACATGAAGAAGCAAAATAGCTAGTTTAGTATTTGTATTCTGTGTCCTTTTAGTGTGTCACCTGTTGTGGCAATATGCAAAGTGATATATTGTCACTCCAGAATTTGTTGTGATTGTCGCCACTAAGACATATTCAATGGTCATATGTTTGAGGTCTGTGTAAATTTGATGTTTTATGAAAATATCAGCGCCTTTACTAAGTAGTAAGTTAAAAAAAATAACTCACAATAACACAAGACTTGTTTAATGAGTCCCGTTTAATGAGTCTCATTAAACAGAGTGATTTGATTAGCTTCAGTCCAGTAAATTATGCAGACATGCCAGTTACCGTGTTCGGGTCTGCTCCTGTAACAAACCTTGGAAGGAGTGCAGCTCAAGTCAACCCAATAGATCTCAACACAGTCAAACCCACTGGACAAGACCACAAATAAAGTCCTAACATGTCAAAAAGAAAAGGGACAAATCAACTATGATCGATTGTTTTCACCCTTTTGGAATGGAGAAATTAAACTCTCTGTGGTGAGCAGAAGCAGACATGCAGATTATGAAAGTGAAACAATTTAAGTGAGTAAACCAACCAGTCACTTTGCATTTGTCCCATAATGACATCAGTATAGAGCTCAGAGTGGTGACAGACAAGGACCACTTATGCTCTGTGGATGACAAATGTTTGAATGTCTCTTCACAGTACAAAGTTACTTTGTTTCTATTGTCTATGTTGGTAAAAGGAGACATTATTTTCACGTCTAGGGAAAAAAAACCCATAAAGCTGAAGTTGTCTCTTAAAACACTACATAATACATGAAGACAAGTCAGTCCACTGGGGACATTTACTTTAGAGCCACCATTACTGATGTTTCTCATGGTTAAGTATGTTGTCATACCTTGGACACGCAAATGAATAATCCTGAAGGATGAGACGTTCATAGTTTGGTGTAACGTATAACACTGTTTGCTTATCGACCGCACCTGAGCATGAACTAAACTTAGATCAACAATGAGTCACCTCCATTAGAATGCTCCTGTGTCTATAACAGTGTTTGGTGACTCTCGAGCCCTTAAGGTTATCTGACTTTACAGCATTTTACAGTGTTGGCTGACAACAAAACCTACAGAGCAACCGTAGGGAGGAGTCTCTTTTTACAGTGTTGTAAAAATTAAAACTGTAAAAACTTAAGTGTGTTTCATATTTGACTCACCATACTAAAGTGCATATATATAACTTTATTAAATGGATGTAGACAAGCCTGCTATTAGGCAGTATGTGGAAGATCAGTTCAAGTAGTAAATATGTGTTAAGTACACTGTCAGTGCAAAGTCCTACTCATTTACATTAATGTGCAATGAGTCAAACTCATGTGTTTGTGTGCAATCACTCGTGAGAGCTGATCCAACATGCTCTAACTTGTGTGTTTACAATGAAAAAGGCTGTGTGTATGCCTTTACTCTACCAAATTACACTTCTTTTCCTCTGTCTGGCCTGTATATGATTGTTCGACCTTGTGTGGGTTGGGTTACACACTGAGTGTCTCTGAATGGGCCGGAATCCTGCTCAACAAGCTCCTTCAGAGTCAGCCTGTTGTTTCCTTATCTCCGGGCTGATCTTATTGACTGCTGATGTGGGAGAAAACAACAGGACCAGCCTGTCAAGGAGCAGCACTGTAACTCTACTTCCCACATGCAAAACAGAACATGGTAAAGGAAGTTGCATCTTCTAAGTGTGTGAACTGCCAATTGAAAGCATGCAAAGACCTAAAAATGGAATATGAAAGAATTCAGGCATAAAATTAAAAAATTAGCAGTCAACAGAAGACTGTATTTGAACAGTGTCCACCAGTATTATTTTTTGCCAAACTTATAAAAGCATTTGTATGAGGCAGAATATGACAATAACACTTGGGAAAGGCATGTAAAAAAACATGTATAGTTTAAAAAAAATCGAATTATTGTTTCACTTTTGTTTTTGTTGTTAGATTAAGAGTCCACTTATTTCACGTCTTCTCTGCCTGTCCAACAAATGCTTTCAAGCACTGTTTCGAAACATGAGAAATTTACAGTACACTAATGTCAAAATCTGATCAGTGGTACTTCATTCAACAATATATTTTTATTTCCAATTGGTACTGCAACTGTCAAGAAAGAGAGACATGATTGTATCGTTTATGTCACAACCTAATTTTTTCACCACTGTATTTTTCATTCATTCTTCACATGATACCCTGATACCAGGGTACCACGTTTTAAAATTCTGAAGGTGAATGCAGAACACATCTTTTGAGTGACAATGTCTCTTATCACACTCAACTAATAGTCTGACAATCTGGTTTTAACACATTTAACACACTCAACTAATAGTCTGACAATCTGGAGAACAATAACATCATTCTAACAATTTTTGTGGAGATATAAAACAGAATTATTGCATGATATTATATTTTGTTTATCTAGGGCCAGGTCAAACTTAAACTCTCAAAGACAGCTTTGGGCCAAATAATATTGAACGATGATGGGTGTGGCTTAATAGTGAAGTGTAAAAGTTAATTTTTGTTTTTTAGAAAATGATTCACTTAATATAAGTGCCACAATCAGCACTTTATGGCGGTAGCAACATGTGACATATGAGGTAATGGCAGCAGACTGAACTGAGGAAGGAGGAATAAGGAAATGTATTTTTGCTTCCACACTTTGCATGTAAAAAAACAGCTCCTAAAAGTAGAACAACTTACAAATAACAACAAGAAAATCCATCTGACAACGTTTTGTTTCAGACATGTTATATTGTCAATTTGTCTGAGGCAGAATATAGGCAATTTTGTCCTTCCCTGACGTCAGTTACTGGTAATTAAATAACAATAGCTCAATGTCACAGGACACCGACACGCCTATCACACCTGTTGGCCATTGGTTAGCAGACATTTCAGATGACAATACGACAAAAAAAGCATGTTTGTGAGCAAATCCTTGCCCTTTCACTTGCGTTTTTACCTGCCAACAAAATTTTCCAGCACGGAGCTTTTCCCGGCGCTCTGTCCACCAACCACAGCAATTTGAGGAAGGTCTAAGTTGCAACTCTGGCCAATGGAGCTGAAAGCGTCTTGAAGCTTATTGATGAGGGGAATCAGGTCTTCCATGCCCCGGTTCCCCATGGCTTCGTCAGCTCTGTGGGACCCCTAAACACTACGCAGAACCGAGTCTATGACTAACCGCTGCTAACTAGCTGTGTAGCTTTAGCTTAGCAACAAGCTGTTCTCGGGTTTCTTCGAGTTCCGCGCTTCCGACAGCTCCGGGTTTCACTTCCTCTAAAATACAAGAGCGGTAAACATCAACACAGTTCACGCTGGTATCATTCCGCGCTCTTTTAAGTACGTTCACTTAACACCCAGCCAGTCGAGGCAGACGTAAAACTCGCAAAACAAAACTTCCTTTACACAGACACCATCCGGTTACGAAGACTACATCCGATCGAAACCGGTGGTAAACACCGCCTCCCTTTCAGGAAGCAGGTTTCTTATTAGCTCATCGCATTGTCGATTTACAATTTGCTGCATTTAATTGGACCGAGAAAAGGCGTGCGCTTCGCTCTGATCAAACTTCTGAAATCCAATTGGTCAAAGCACCTGTCTTTCAAGGCGAATTCTAGTCACGTGATTAATGCAATATGGCGGCTGTTGTGGAGTGTGGAGGAGACACGAATACTAAAGAAAAGCACATGTCGTTAAAGAAAGCTCTTTCTGTGGCATCTCCTCTCACTCTGAGAATAGTCGCAGAATGTTCTGTGACGAAGGCACGGGCGTGTGATCTAATCCTACCACACGGTGGCGTCATCACGCCAGTTTTCATGCCTGTTGGCACTCAAGGGACCATGAAGGGAATCACTTCGGATCAGCTGGAGGGCTTGGGGTGCCAGATCTGTCTTGGGAACACTTATCACTTAGGCATGAGGCCGGTAGGAAGCAAACCGACACAACAATTCCGGCCTTTCTTTTGGATTTTAAAAGTTAAAAAGTGAAAATGTGATTCTTCAGTGATAGTCATTCCGATTTGACTCGGATCTTTGATTTACACAGGGACCTGAGTTGATTTCAAAAGCCAATGGTTTGCATGGGTTCATGAAGTGGAAGAGGAATCTTCTAACGGTGAGTGAACTTTGAATACATTAAAAATAAATGTTATTCGTGACATCTCAAGAAAATTATGTCTGCAGCTCTGCTACTTATTTAAGCGTTTAGTTACAGTACAGAGATACCTTAGTAGTAACAACGAAGCCTGAGCGTTACTAAACACAGTTGCAATGTTGTGTTTCTCTTCCAGGACAGTGGTGGGTTTCAGATGGTGTCTCTTGTTGAACTCTCAGAGGTCACTGAGGAAGGGGTCAAGTTCAAGTCACCCTATGATGGCAAAGAGATTCTCCTCAGTCCAGAGGAATCTATCAGCATTCAGAACTGTCTAGGTAAAAGCTTCACATGGTCTTGGAGTATACATTACAGGTTTTATTGATTTTTGTTAAATATATAAAGTGTATCAAAATAAAATTAGTAATAGAAAGCCTCTGTGTGTGTCCAGGGTCAGACATCATGATGCAGCTGGATGATGTGGTCAGCAGCACAGTGACAGGACCTCGGGTTGAGGAGGCCATGCACAGATCCATCCGCTGGCTGGACCGCTGCATAGCAGCCAATCAAAATCCAGACAAGCAGAACCTTTTTGCCATCATACAGGGAGGTTTGAATGCAGAACTGCGCAAGACTTGTCTGGATGGTAAAATGTTCTTCTCTAATCTCATCCCTCCTTCACATCTCATCAACCGGCTGCCAGGTTTAAATAAAGTGGATTTTAGGACAGCGATTCAGTAATGAGTTTGTTAATGTGGGGAGTGGTATAGAACATGTCAGACAATACTGGCAGCAGAGGAGTTATGTTCACTGACAGACACTGATGATAAATAGTCAAACATTCAGATTTTTGTATCCTCTGTTCAGAAATGACAAAGCGTGATGTCCCTGGTTTTGCCATTGGAGGCCTGAGTGGAGGAGAGGAGAAGGACGACTTCTGGCAGATGGTTACCTTGAGCACTGACCACTTACCGCGAGAAAAACCTCGATATCTGATGGGTGTAGGGTACGTAAACCTGTAGACATTAATTTATGTGGTGATATATTTTTTCTTAATTTGAGTCTGATGATGTCATCCACCATGCTGCAGGTATGCCGTTGATTTGGTAGTGTGTGTTGCTCTAGGATGTGATATGTTTGACTGTGTCTTCCCCACCCGCACTGCAGTAAGTGTTCTCTTTTTTTGTACTTAATTGTACAGATTCCTCAATGACAAGAACTGACTTTAAAGACAATATTATTCATCTTCTCTCAGAGGTTTGGCTCAGCTTTGGTGCCTTGGGGATCACTCCAATTAAGACAAAAGCAGTTTGCCAAAGACTTCCAGCCCATAGACCCAAACTGCCATTGTCCCACTTGCAAAACGTAAGTGACGACAAGCAATATATATATATATATATATATATATTAAAAAATGCTATTATTTGCACTTTCAGTGCTACAATGTTTTGCTAAAATGTAGACCTTGCACTTTTGTCGACCTGTTTCAGACATAGTCGAGCGTACCTGCATGCTTTATTCAGGAATGACACTGCAGCCATGCACCACGTCACCATCCATAACATTTTTTATCAGGTGAGTTCTGTCTAAATTTAAATAAAATTATTAAGAAAATATTTGTGTTAGGTCAAGAAACATATCTACATCACTTGTAAGACTATTACAGCCATCAGAACCAGTACATCAGAAATACCCTACATTAATGAATATTCCGTTTCCCATTTTTTATTACTGCAGCCATTGCTTTTATCTGGTACTTTAAGCGCAATACTTAAATAATAAATAAAACTACTAAACAATTGGTACAAATTGAAATGTGAATAATAAACATTTCTGCACAAGAAGTTTAGACATGGCCCTGTGCACAGGGAGCACAGTTTGATGCCAGGCAGTGGTGACAACTCTGCTGGTTTGTTACAGTTCAGCTGTGGACCTCCACTGCAGTTGTTCTGCAGCATCACCCAGCTACACTCCACTGAGAAGCTGGAGATTTATTTTCCTTAATAAGGTTATGCTTTTCGGCCACAGCCCGCAAATCCTAATCCTCATGACACTTCATGTTCACTTATCAGGATTTTCTCTTTTGCTAATTTTCTTCACTAAATCCTTTCCTATTGTGCATTTTACAGAAAGCCTCTACCAATTAAATAAGTTTACTCTTTAAATCGAGAATGGTGAACTCAGAGTGCATCACGCTGTACAGATACCTCTGTGCATTTTATTTTGTGTACTGTATTCTTCTTTTTTTTTGTAGAAACAGCTTTTTTGTAGTGTTATTTCATGGACAGTACAACACTCATGTTCCTGATAGTCATTTAGAGACAATAAAACCCCTGAGACTTTTCAAAGGATGGAGCTTCTATCCCCAGAGTTGATTTAAACCTTACTGATCATTCAGCATTGTGCTTTTGGAGTCTACTCTGCTGGACGCCCACTTCCAGGAACAGTAGCCAAAGTAACAGATCAGCTCTATTTATAGGGAGAAAATAAAACTGCAAAAATGAATATTCAAACTAAATTTTCCAAAATTTCTTTTGTTAGGCTTAATATCGGTGCATTATTTTTTTGTAAAGGACAGGATACAGTAAATACAAGTAGCAATACAAGTGTAGAAAACTAAATGTAGTTTAGAAAATACTTTTCTTTTTAAATAATTAGCATGTGTTTATATACACAGCTAACTGTAGATAATATTTGAAAACATAGAAACATTTAGCTGAATTTAAGGCCCAAAATTTGCAAAATTTTCTTCAAAGGAAAACCATTAGCACTTAATTAGCAAAAGTTAGCCAAATTGTTTGAAGTTCAACAGAAATGTGTTACATTTTTATTCCAAACTATAACTAAGTTAGAGCAGCGTTAGCCAAACAACACAACCTTAAGCTTAAAATTTCAAGAACATCTTTCTTTTGTTATTAAATTAGTTAGACGTTCGTCAGGTTAACTAAAAAGTAAAGTTGGTGAAAGTTAGGCAAAACGTCCAGATTTTTAAAGAAATACACATCAAATTAGCACAAATGACATTGAACCTCAAACTGATCCATTTTGACTTTCTTTTTCATGATTCCTCCTTCCTCATTACCCTGGATGGTAACTTATTGCCCCGTGTAAACTGTGAGCTGACCTGTAGCTGACCTGTACATGTTGAAGGTGCAGAAGAGAAGATGATTTGCTGCCAGAGCTGGATAATGACATTATATTTTTTCCTCAAGTCATCAAGCCTTTGTCTTTGCAGCTGACCCTGATGCACTCAGTGAGACAGAGCATCATTGAAGACCGCTTCCCTGAGTTTGTACGGACATTCATGAAGCGCATGTTTCCGTCTCCTGACCAGTACCCCGGCTGGGCTGTGGACGCCCTGGCCTCCGTCAATGTCACACTGGACTGAAAATTGTTTTCTACTCAGTGGATCAAAATGTCAGATTTTAGCTATTTCTTTTTTATTTTAATCACATTTTTATGGATTAATATTTTATATGAGATACTGTTTATGCTTTCATCAGATGCTGTGTCTGGCAGGGGAGAAAATAGGTTTTTTGTCTGAAGGATAAAGAAAGTCTAATTGTCTTCTGAGACCTTCTTTACTCAGCCTGTCAAATGTCTCCAGAGCTCACATTATGACAGTGTGAGACTAAATCAGTTTTGAAACATGTGAAATACCTTCAGATATGCTCAGACAGTTTTTTGTGGTTACCATGGCTACAGACATAACCCACCCTCTTGAAATGAATTTTATTGGCTGAAGGTTGAACTCATTTTGTTTTTTCCACTTTGCGGTTGTGTATATAAACAGAGGAAAGTTTCCTGAAAAACACAAATAAATGCTTGCATAAGGTGTTTTGTTTGTTTTTTTTAAAAAAAACTGTTTCTATAGTTCATGTTGAAATGAAGTGTCATTGTCCCAGTGCCCAGCAGAGGGCAAAAAAGACAAAACAAGTGCAGGTAAAACATGACTGGAGTTCAAACAACTAGCTATGACTACTGCTAGAATGTGAATCTCAATCAAACCCTGAAGCAATAAATAAAAATATGAAAAATAAATCAATTTATGTATCTTTTCAAACAATGTTAAATTATGATCTGTTGTTTGTTTTCTTATCACTCTACCAGGCACCGATCCTTTGTGACGGTTTTGTCTAAAGCTCACAGAGGTGCTGCTTTGTCAAGGCTTCTGCGTCTGTGATTAATATTAATTACTGGCAGTTGATTTGAATAGCACCTGTTGTCTGTGGCTTCCAGTCAACAGTCCTCTTAAGCAGCACATTTGAATTGGATTACTGCCTCTGTTATGACCGCAGGCTCCACAAAATTAAACGTCTCATATGCACCGAGTGGCAGGCAAACAAAGACAGAGCCAGCCGTGAAAGGAGTGACAGAGCTGTCCATAATTACACATGTTCAATTGTAGATACAACAGTGTTTTCTCGAAAGGTTTCACCCAGAAATGTGACAACTGAAAAGTTCAACTGTTGGTGTAAAGCTCACGTGCACTCAACTAGGCTAACAGGCTAACTCCCATTCGTGCAGGTTTTTAATCTTCCAAGTACTTAAAGCAAATATAAAGAACCAGACGTTCTACCCAGTTTTAGGCCCTGTTCAAGAAGGCTGTCACGGATGAAGTAGCCTCCTGGTGGTAGGGAATCAAACCCTCGGTGCTTGCTGTCAAGCTTCATGTACCCGAAAGGCCACAGTAACACTGCTCCAACTGCAGTCCACGCCCCAAATGTTTTCTTGAAATATATATGGATATGTCTCTTTGATTGAGAAAGAGATTTAGGTTTTCTACATTTGCTTTAAATAAAGTAAAGGTAAATAACTTCCTGAAACTTTTACACTAGTGTATGCATTAGAAAAAATACAGATTAACTAGTACATTAATTAATCTTGCCACAATTATTTCTTTTTTCTTTGAGGTAATCCTCAGCAATTACCAAGCCTTTTCCAAAGAATGTCCCAAAGCTGTTTTTTAGATCATCCACTCAGACATTATTTGATACTGGACATATTTAGGTGCAGTATTTTTGTATTATACTTAAGCAATAACGATTTCCAGTCATTTGTTATTAGCACTAGATTTGTTTTTATGGCATATACAGAAAGCCTCGGATTATTGGTGTACTATAAATAAACCAATCTCAGATTAGATGGTACCCAAAGGTGTTGTTGATGAGCTTTTATAAAACCATTGGTGGAAATGCAGCCCCTACCCATTACAGCGCTACTGGAGGTTTATAACGGTACTTTTGCTGGAGGCTGTCATTACGAATAATGTGTGATTCTTGCCAGTTGAAATACTGCCACCTAATGGATCAGAATGTTTTACCTGCTGGGTCTGAGAAAATACAGAGATAGGGTAGAAACCCTGCTATTGTTTTTCAGGACAAGATACTGTCTTTGGTTCTGTGAAAGAAACAACTGAAGGGATTCATTTAAAACAATCATCCACGGGGATCTCCAGTGCTACAAGACAAATGTACAAACACTGTTTCCTTTCTTCAGGTATATTAACAACGATAACCTCTGCAATTCACATCGTTTTCAAGCACAGCCTGGAGGTCTCACTTCCGACATTGAAAATTATTGTCTAATTTTTGCTTTTCCTTCTGGATTATGTTTTCATTTTATTTAGCAAGTGTGAGCTCAGCCGTGGAGGAACAGCATTTAGAGCTCAGCTGGCAAATCCCTGAAGAATCCTGTTAAGTGTTTTCACCAAATAAATTGGATTTGTTGTCCACGCCAAGAATATTTCACTAAGACACTTTCCTGCCCACTTAAACAGACTCTGAAAAAGTCTCATTTCATTATCTGGAGGGAGTTGGGTGAGAATGATGAAACCCACAAATCTTTCTGTCTCTGCAGTCAAATAAGTGAATGTGGACTGAGATGCTCATGGAGAAGATACCCAGGGCAGATGTCAAAAGAGGGCGCATACCCCCTTCACCACCCCACCCCCTTGTTTTTTGTAATTGCTCTTCTATTGTTCTCGAAACGTCTTAAGAGTTAATTATCCCTCAACGTCTGGTTGCACATTTGTAGTCTGTGCGTCCATGCGGAGCACGTTCAGGGAGGATGCTGCTGCTGCCGCTTCTGATGCTGCTGCTGCTAGAAGAGACAACCAGTTGCTCTCTAGCTGTCACAGGAAAAGTGGAGCCTCCCCCTGAACCCACCGACGTTTGAGCATCCCCGACCTGTTGCCTCGAATGTTGGAGGCGACGAAGTAGAGAACACTAGTCTTCAGTTTTTGGAGGAGAAAGTCGAAGGCAGCACCATGAGACGTGTCTATTTGTTCTTTACTCATCTGCGGGTTGAATAGCCACAGAAGAGGAAGAGGAGCGGAGTTGGATTAAGGGGAGTCCACCTCCTCTGTGTGGAGGTGCGGTTTTCTTTAGTATTTTTCTCTGTCTCTGAGGAGAACTGAGGAGGAAGACCATGGTGGAGCTGGAAAAGGATGTTCTCCCGTTGCCCCCTCGATACCGGTTCAGAGACCTGTTGCTCGGGGACTGGCAGACCGACGACAGGTAAGGATGCAGCTTCTTGCACCTTTTACGCACGGCGCATTAAATGTGTTGCGCAGCTGTGCGCCATGAAGGCACCAAACAGCCGAATGTAAAATGTGGAAAAAGTGGAAAAGTCTTTCAAATCGCTTCTAGATTTTAACCGTCATGTCGTAGATTCACATTTAAGACAATATGGAAGTATTTCTGTGTGGTGCGCAGCTGTCATTGATGCTGCAGCAGCTTCACTCTTTGGCCAATCCGAGCCAAAACACATTTTAATCATTAAAAACAAACTAATAAATAAAAAATAGATTAAACTTAAATTAACACATTCAAAAGGACTGATGAAATATATTGGTTTTAATTAATATTTAATTATGATTCACTCTTATTTTAAATGCATCATCAGGTGGTATCCATCAGGAAGCCAAAGTAGACCTCTACATATGTCTCTGTCACTGTGCTGCTCCTCATGTCGAATTCCTGTGATTTGAAGTGAACCATCTGCCACCTGGACATGCAATTTCGCGTGGGTGACTGTCGATTAACCTCTGCTTACACTCCACTTACAGTGCAGTGTGGATTTCATACGCAGCTGCATGTACAGTCCTTAATTTGGCTTTTTCATCAATTTAAATCCTTCACCTTCATTTCACGCCTGGTGTCTCCTGTTGCTAGGTGCAAATGAGCACTAAACTGCCAATGCACATGAGTGGGTGTTTGGAATCAGATAATTGGGGGAAACTTGCAACTGAATGCATAGCAGAGATGACCAATTCACGTGTAACCAATGGCAGGGTTCACAACAGAGGCACAGCTGTTGTACATGACACCACAGCCCAGTTGTCACACTGTTTATCCTCAGGTGAAAGTACACCAAAGCCCTTGTTCTTTTTATTCAATATGGGGGAAAAACATGTATTTGCAGGTGGAACAATCTTGTTTTTAGACACCTGAGGCTGTGAAAGGCTTGTTCACTCCGTCTGTGCTTCGCTGGCCTGCCACATTTTGTCAGCCATTGCCTTAGGACTAATGTTTCTGAACCACAACGAAGTTTAATCTCAGTCACCAGGTTACAGGGGATTGGCAAAGGAAGGATAATAATGTCTTCCCTGGAAGACCATTCACAAAAGATCTGTGCAGAAACTGTTTTATAATAATTATAATGTAGCTTCCATCCCTGGGGGGCGCTGAAAGCAGCCTGAGATTGAATACACTGGAAATGGGGGTGTGTGTGTGTTTATTTTTTTATATAAATTTACTTTGGTCAAATAATGCTCATGAATGAAGTATGTGTAGCTTTTAAGACTTTTGGTTTTCCAACAATATATATAATATATGTCAGGTCTGTCTGTTCTCTGTTCTTGCTTTGTGGGTTAATCAGTGATCACACTCTCCTGTGTGAGTGTGTGTGTTCAGTCTGTGTGTGTTATGACATGTATAGATATCTGTGTAAAATCTTCGGCATATATTGCGTAATAAATATATACTGTATATATATATTGCAACATATTTCCTCTTCTAACTTTTTTTTATTAATGGAGTTTAATTTTTGGGTCACAACCCTCAATTTGAGAAACAATGCTACATAGCATAAATGAACACAGGGATTTCCTGGTAAGGTGGGAGCTGTCCCCTCCCCCCCCCCATGTAGAAAGCCTGTTAGCTCCAGTGACAGTTCAGGATGCTGATTTCAGCGCCCATTAGTTGCGATAAAATGGCCTGATTAAAAGGAAGGCAAAAAGTGTGATGGGTAGTGACAGAGAGCCTAATTATGGCTGAATCATGCAGAGTTTGTGCGTTATGGTCCATTAATAGAAGAAGCCCTCTAACTCACACCCCCTCCGAGAAGCAGACGCTCCCGGTGGGCGCAGGTGCACGCATGGCTCAAGATGCAATGACCACATCAGGGTTCAAGCCCACTCCCACACAGCAGAACATCAACATGTGTATGCATAACTCCTCTGCCTGACACATATGGCTGGATTCTGGGAAATCCCATCTCTGGGCCTGTTATAAGTGCATTAATGTTTATATTACTGATTGATTTTCCCAATAAGACTTTTTTTTTTATTTCATCTTAGTGCACTGAGGTTAGTGGTCATAAAGCCATGGCTTCTCATGTTTATTTATTATACTACGTTTTCAAACTGCATCTTAACTTTTAAAAATGGTTTTACTCCAACACAGACAGGCTCTGAGGTAGTCCTTTAAAGTGTTGGGATTTTCTGCTGTGTTTTCAAGGTCTATCAGATGCTAAAAAGTCTGATGAAGTGCTAAGAAAGCTGGACAATTGCCAAGGTGTATTATTAATGTCTGTGACATACAGTAGAGTTGATTAACCAAATGACTCGCTGTGATTGTCGACTCGCTGTTTTCAGTTAAGGTTTCTTTTAAAAAGTTCATTTTCTGACTGAACACGTTCTAGTTACTGTGCCAGTTACAGAGTGGTATATTATTCCTCCCTGAGTTGACGTGTCTGTTACAGCCCATAAACACACACATGATTCCATCACAGCTTGGCGTGCACGTCTAATTTGAGCAAAGATAATGAAATACAAAAGCCTCTTCAAAGACAGGCCCAGCAGGGGATTTCCTCTGAGTCCCAGATTACCATACAAACGACAGCCATTTGCCCTTAAAAATGGTCTCTTATTGGCTGTCACCTCGACATCTTTTCTCAATCAATCTATATCCCTGCCGCTTCCTGACATCCTTTCTCTCCATGCCCCCGCTGCCTGTGCTTCCCTGTTAATTCTGCCTGCCAGGCCTTAATCTACTAAGGTCAGTGTGGAACATGATCCATCAATATTGTCAATATTTGTGCCAGTTTTATGGTTTGACTGCACTGTATGGTGGACGCCAGAGTCCTTTAAGAGGACAATAAATATCTGTCCAACAATTTATGGCAGTTTAGACAGCTGATGGCAATCACTGTCAAAAGCAGTAGGATTGGGGTTGCATTATGTGCAGAGACAAGGAGAAAGGGAGAAAGCTAGCACCAGACACCAGAGCCCTGCCTGCCACAGGGAAGTTCCAGGCTCGATACCACCTAGTCCCCAAATCCCAGGGTGGGTTGCATCAGGAAAGACATCCGGTGTAAACTCAAAACCCAAATCACTGTGCAGTCTGCCTATGTAGATCTCCAATAAAAGGGCAAGCATAAAGTAAAAAGAAAATGTAAAAAATTAAATGTAGAGCAGAGACAGATGAGGTGATGATGGTTCAGACTGATCTCTGAAGTTCTTTACTGGCTGTACAAAACAGTCATTTGCTGAAATTAATTTGTGAGGCCTGACAACTCCCTCTTCCCATTAAGTAAAGAAGGCTTTCATCAGCAACCTAATGCCAACAGAGTGGATGGACATGAGAGAAGTAATGACAGGGTGAGTACGGTGTGAATGGCCGACTCTTACTGTATGAAGCCAGAATTCAGTCCTGCTGCACAGAATATTCCGGCCATGATAGCTGGTTATCATGAGAGGCTGCTCTTTTGTGTAAAGGCTGTGCACTGTACAGAGCAGACATCACCTGAAGGCAGAGACACAGACTCTTCACTTCTGTCACACAGTCAGACTTAATTAAATTTGAGTCTTTATTCTTATCTCTCCTGTAGCCCTTGCATCCAGCGGCAAGGTGTGGATAACCCCTTAGAATTTACACTACAACAATACCATGTGTCTAACGGTGACGCCTGCACTCATGGTACATACAGTGCAGTAGGTAGTATACAGCATACAGCAGGGTCCTTAGAGCAAAATGCCTCAAAATGACGTGAAAAACAACATTTTTTTCACTGAACCATGTTCAGTGAATTAGTGACTGTGCTGTGACACAGAGAACAGGCGGAACATCAACATGTTGACGTGCTGAGATTCGATTGAGAGGCTGGGAGTTCCGGCAAGTCCCTGTTCCATGTGGAGGTGCTAACGTTTGACCCTACACCACAGACACGTAACCTTCAGCCACAACTACTGACTAACTAAGCACCCAAGAGAATAAAAAACACCTAAATATCTATTATAATTATATTTATTTCTTGTTGGAAACAATAAGCCAAAAATAAATCACCCGAACACTGACCAGTTCTCCCTTCCTGTCAGTTTTAATGTGTGCCCATAGTGAAGTTATACGTTGTGTCTTAAGTATCTCTCACCTCATGTGATTGATTTACACTGAGCTAATGCCTTTCCAACAGCTTTAGTAGAGACCAGCTCAGTGTTAAATAAATAAGAAAGCAAACAAGGTAGATTTGGAATAAAGTGCTGCATATGATCCACATTAAGATATTCTGTTTATTTTTTTTCATTAGACTAATCCATGTTTTGTCAGATTGTTTATGTTTAGTAGATATTTTTTTGTCTTTTGTTTCTTGGAGACCTTGGTGTTTTCATATTACAACTCCTAGTATTAATGCTCACATTCTTTAATTTTTATTTAATTTGCATATGTTTTTGAACTGATATTTATTAACTTTTAATTGTTTAATCTTAAATAATCAAATTGCAATGGTATAAAACCATTTGAATGTTTTTTAAACATTAAAGCTAGGATTCACAAACATATATATGGATATGTTCTTCAGACTAACCATGCATATTTATAGCTCAAGATCAATCCCACGTCCTGCCCACTGTTTTTTTAAAAACTTAATAACGTATTATTTTAACTTCTACAATAGCAATTACCCCCAATAAGCTAGCTAGCTTCTCCCGGGATATAGGTTTTTTTTCAACTGTACTACAAAAACATATTCCTGGTAGAGAGCAATGAATGAATGAATGAGTTAAATTTAGAGATGAATACAAAATATATATAAATAAAAAAAAATTTTTGCCAAGTTTTTAAACAAAAAGTCATGTTTCGGTGTAGTAAATTAAACAACTTGCAGGACGCAGCCATCTTTTTATAGAGTCTGTTGATGAGACAAGGAGCTGCTGGGACTTGCTATTGTGAGAGATCATAAATATAGTTGTCAAATGATACTAACTCCCCTATTCCCAAAGTAAGTTATCTTATCACAGCACCAGAATCGTCTTTCTAATCCATGCCACCCTTGGGAGGCTACAGGAATCAAAGAGGATTGATCTCATGTTTCACTTCTTTCCTGCATGTCATTCTCACAGACGGCAGCTTTGAAGCACAATTACATCTCATATTAGTTTGATCATATAAACGTCTGAATAAAACTGGGGCAATTTAATGTCATCTAAAGGCAATGATGGATACTGTGTCTTTGAAAAGGGTATTAATTGTGTGGTACACATTAAGGTGTATTATTTTACTTGTTGCTTGTTTTCTTAATTATTAGTGTGTTTTTCTGTTTGTTTTTTAGGCTTAGGTCCTGAAGAGGCAACTGGAATGTTCTTTTCCTCTCTAAACAGAAGGGACAGGGTAAACCTGGTGGCAAATCATAGTAGATTGGAAATGGTCATTTTAGGAATGGATGAGCTAAGGCTGGTTACGTCAGGGAACAATGGGTGGAGGTTGGGGGGATGGCTGCAGCACTTCCACTGATGATGTATGGAAAGTTTAATCCATGGGAGGTTGTCCAGGAAATTAGTCTGAATAAAAGCTGTAGTGCACATCTACCTATTGTTACGTGGCGAATCTTCATACGTATTTATAGAGAGACTCCGTCATCCTCTTAGAGCTCCGTCACCGTCCACTTATGAGGAACGGAGAGTTGGTTCTTGCTTTATTGCAGTTATAATGTCAGTGTCGAGAGCAGCACTGAGACCTTTTAAAAAGCAATCATTTCTATCATTTTTGTTTTATCTGCCTCTTAAGTGAGCCCAGACCCGCACGCCGTTAGCCTCGCAGAAACTGCGATCTATCACAGGCGGGGGCACGTATACGTACATGTACACGCAATTCTTCCTTTTATTCTTGATCCCCATTCACACACACTTTAATGTGTGATGTTGTGTATCTGGGTCAGGGACAAGCTGCCCTGTCAACAGTTGGCTGAGTGAGGCAGAGAACACCTTGACTCCCCCAGCTGTCACAACAGCCTCATGGTGATGTGCAATTTATTTACCCCTTGCCATTCAATTTCCCCCTACCATCCCCATTAGTCTCTGTGTGTTAACCATTTCAGCACCACTTTCACAGAGAATCCCTGCCTGTAGCTGAGCACGTCACTTCATCTAACTTAGAGGAGGCTATTGTTTACCATTATTTTACACATGCTTACATATACTATATATATACATATTTATATATATGTATTATTTTATATATGTATACTGTATATGTGTGTGTGTATATATATTTATACATATATATAAAATAAAATAACTCACTTTTAACTTATTCATGGTATTTATGTGAGACATTACAAAATAACACTTTGTCACTAGTAGATCTGACTTAAACAGAACTACAGAAACAAAACAGTTTTCAAATGACCATCAAGTATAAAAAAAATTCTAAATTTATGTAATTAACCAACCCAGCTAACTTAAATATCACACATCCAAGACATGCGGTTTAACCTGTCTTGCATCATCAATATAACCGGTGTGAAAAGATAAATATGTGTATCTATTGTAGACCTGTTGAACAAAGAGGAACATCCTCCCAGACTTGTTTCCAACTACGGCAGCAAACTCCCAGTAGTTTGTCTTATATAAGAGAGTCATGTTCTCAACCCCAACCTGCTCATACACCTGCATCATACTCTATCTATATTTGATGTTCTTTCCTGGAAACATTTTCTTCATTTTTCCACTTCGGTCATGCTTTTTTTTTTTTTTTTTTTGCAGTGATACGGCTCTTGGGGATTATGTTATTTTTCTTCGTTGCCTTATTTTGCCAGGTTACCTATTTTTTCTGTGATGGTTATTTATGAGTATGTGTATAGAGGGTAGTGATGAGACAGTGCTGTGCTGCTGTGAGCACAGATTTGGGTTTCTTTCATCTCTGCCGCTGTGTCATTAGACGACCAGTGCTGTGTCATTACTGAGTGCAGGCATGGATGGAAGCAGCAGGAGAACAAGGTTCATCTCTCTCCCCCTCTCTCTCTCTCTCTCTCTCTCTCTCTCTCTCTCACTCACTCACTCTTAAAGATCATCCTCCTCCGCATCCCATCCTAGCCCTCCCCCCTCCATCCTTCTGTCTGTCCATTTATCTATGTCTATTCATTCACATTCATTTTGTCTCTCTCTTTATCTCTCTCTCTCTCTCTCTCTCTCCTTTGCTTTCTTTCTCTTTGTACATGCAAATGAAGAAACACTAGGTCTGGCAGTGAAGAAGCACTGTCGGACCTAGGTTTCCAATTTAGAACCATTTACTTTTTTTAGTGATTTAAATTTGCTATTTCAGTTTCCTAAAGTAATTTCTGAATGAACGACCAAGTCAGGAGTTTCAATTGCTTGGTTTTTTAACCTTTCACTGGTTTGTCTCTTGTTCACTGGGTTGTCTCTTGTCCACTGACTTGTTTTTCCATTTCTACAGCACTTTTCCTTCACAACAATTACTCGACTGTATACGGAGGTGGTGTTGGTGTGGAGATGCCGCCCACATATGGTTATTTGATATCTAGTTTTAAAATCCTTTCCGTTAGGTTTAGATGCTTCGTCTAACCCTCCTCACTGGGGCAAAAGGAAAAAACTATTTTTCAATTCATCCTTTCCGTAGGCTGAAGAAAAACACATGAAGGGCAAAAAGACCTGGAAGGCAGTCTGTGCCTGGGTGTTGAAGAGGCTTTGGGAACTTTGATGCACAAAGAAAACAGAGGACTGTTGAGTCTTAGGAGGAGCCCATGCTCATTTTAGTGTCCTTTGGAGGTGACATGAAGCTCAGGACGCACATATACACAGAATATTTGGTTGTAAAAGCAGAAATTAACTTGATGGAAAGTAAACATTAACGCTTTTAGCACATTTTTTCAGACTCACCACTGTGGAGCTTTTCCAATGCTAACACATTAGTGATTATCTCATTAGAGCCAGTAGAACTGTGACTTTTATATACATATATTTAGTTTTGTCATCTTATTGCCATTTTGGAGTCTTTTCACCCAGACCGGTTTTATTTCCCAGTTAATCTTAAAGATATAAAATTCACTAGAGGTATCTTGGTAATGTTGAAATAAATGTTTCTTCTTTTTTTTAAATAGAAACGTTTTGTATTGATTGTCGATGCACTGAATTGGCATGGTAATTTTATGTATTTCTCTTAATAGGTTTTTTCTAAACCCAGCAAGAACTCAGCATGTATACGAATATAATACAAAATATTTCACACAGGCTTCCCATGTGCACAGCGACTGCCAACTGCTGTGCTGTGACATTAATGTGCCGTGTTAAATCATCAGGTGTGCAGTGGAAACATTTCCAATTTAACTTTATTGGTCTGAAAACTATCAACAATTTACTGCAAATGATTTGTCTTCATTCATTTATAGGACAGTGACAGGCAGAACAATTAAATTCTCTCACACTAGGTGGTAGTAGAGGGCTATAAAACAAAAGAATAGTGAGACTATGAGTGTATCTTTCTTCAATTCCTGCCAGTATATCGGCATGTGTTCATCAGCAATGGATGCAACATCTTACAACACACACACAAACACACACACACACACACACACACACACAGATACACTCAGAGCTGTTTACCTTATGTAGCTGTTACAAATATATGCGTAATCCTTTCCTAACACTAATCCAAAAAACTGTTCCCCCATGTATAGCATTGCCAACACAGGCACACTCACGCTCAATAATCAATTTGAAACTTAATTGTCTAATAAAAACTACCGTACTACTACTACATCAGAGTGTGTCTGCCTGCTCCTCT
>NC_024323.1:3741076-3773761 GCF_000523025.1 Cynoglossus semilaevis | reverse complement strand
TGAAAGCAAATGGAGAAGTCAACAAGTTGGAGCCAGACCATCAGCTTCTGTGGCTGCAAACACTTGAGTTTACTCACATGTGATCTCGTGAAAGGAAGGGAGGGAGGAAAAAAAGACAATGACTACCGTGTTACCATGGCAACACTGAAGAAAGTTCCCCCCTCGCACGCGCAAACACACTCATCCGTCAAATATAACTTGTTCTTGAGGTGTGTGTTGGTGAGTGTGAACACGCCGGGTGTCGGTACAGCGTCATTCTGGAACCCTGGGAAGACCCTGCCGCCTTTTCCTCTGCCTGCAGACAGTAGAATAGATTACAGTCGTCCTGCTCCTCTTTCATGTGTCTTTGTGTTGTGACGAGACGACCACCTGTGAGTCGGGCCTGTGGTTTTTTTTATCAGCCCCGACCTGAGTCATCCACTCTTCTCTCTATAGGATCAAAGAAGGGCTACTGAGAATTCTCCCCCGAGGTTTTTTGACAGGAAACAGCGTCACCTTCAGTCTGCCTGCCCGTGTGACTCCAGGCTCGTAGGAGCGCAGCGTCCCTTTGTCAGTTCCATCATGACTTTTCATGAGTGTCCATGTAGGATAGCTGTGCGAATGGTATAACAATCTCATTGACCCGGTTGCAGGTGTGTAGTTTAGACCTGTGTGTGTGTGTGTGTGTGTGTGTCTCTAACAGGAGGGTGCCAGAATGGAAACACAGAAAGAGCAGTAATTATGGCCTCCCATGTTCAGCAGAAACATCAGAGGGAAGTAATTTGTTGCTCTATATTTAATCAGGGGAGATAACGAGACTGACTGCAGCTGTCTGGCCTTATGGGCAGGAGGACAAGCAGGAACAGCATTTCCTCCGAAACCCATTAGTCTTTAATGCAGTCAACCACTGTGTCTTATTTACACACTTTTCAAAGTCAAATATTCATTATGACCCTTTTTGATCAGCAATTGGCTCAGCCGTTCATTTTTTTTATCCTAATATTAATTCTTTCCTTTTCTTCTTTTCCTTTACCAAATCGTTACTTGCTGTCTTTTAATCTGTCCCAGGACTGACACTGTACAGAGGCATGTCCAAGCCTGGGGGGGTCATTGCGTGATGTAAGGGACAAAACAAAAAAAAAAAACAGAAATAACACCATGCCCTACAAAAACATTTCGCGACCCTCTCTTCCTCAGAGAATTTTTCCCCTTTTTTCCTCTCCTCTCCTTCCTTCATCTAATCTCTGCCCTCCGCTCCGTCCCTCTCTCAGGGTGCAGGTAGAGTTCTATGTGAATGAGAACACGTTCAAGGAGCGCCTCAAGCTGTTCTTCATCAAAAACCAAAGATCCAGTGAGTAACCTGTATTTGGGTTGACACCCTTTCTGTTCACATACTGTATTTGTGTAGTTAATGTCAGAAATACGAAAGGTTTAAACTGCCATGCATAAAAAAAATGGTGTTGTTGTATGTAGTAGCAATAGGAGTAGTTGAAGTAGTAGCCTGTAACATCTGTAATAGTGGCAGTATTAGTAGTAGAAGTAGTGGTAGTAGTAATAGGAGTAAAGTAGGCCACAAACTCATCCTATCCCAAATCCTTTGGACTTTATTGTTGGAAATTAATTAACTAATTAACTAATTGTTGTTGTTGTTGTTGTTATTGGTGTCCACTAACCTTTGTTAACCCGTGACCAGTAACTAAGCTTTTTCACTATTCCAAGTCATAAAAACTAAAAACTTTTATTTTAAATCGTTTTCCCCCTTAAGCTGTTGATATACTTTTCCTAACGAGCTGTTAACTGCTGTTTGATTCACAGGTCTGCGGGTTCGAATGTTTAATTTCGCTCTGAAAGTGCTGAGCTGCCTCCTCTACATCGTTAGAGTTCTGCTGGACAATCCGCAAGAGGGGAGACAAGACTGGTGAGAGAACGTGTGATAACAGAGGCTTAATGAGGTGAAGCCAGCTCTCTGTATGTGTAGAAAGTTGATAGCAGAAATAAGTGTTCTCAGCCGATGTCAGAGATAACTGTGTGTGTGTAAGAAAAATCTCATAAAAACAAGAGTGGAGGTGAGGTTTCAGTGGCAGAAGAGAAGGATGGGGGTGCAATCAGGAAAAGCACATAAAACCATAGGGATAGTACAGTACTTCTGTTTAAAAGAAATTTACAAAAATAAAAATAAATCAGATTAGTGGAGGCTTTGTAGTTAATTATCTGTGGCTACATGCATTTTAATCAAATAAAAAAAATCTAATTAATTCTGGTTGATTACTGAATGACTAAAACTATTTTAAAATTATTTTTCATCAACTCACAGTACAATTACAGCTATTCTAATGAACAGTTTGAGAATTTAAGGCTACTCTGTTTGCCTGTATCAGAAGCTAAAGCTATATACTGCAAACAAACTATTAGTGCATTGTTGCCACCTACTGGACTCGAGGGATAGGGTTAGACAAATTAGAGAACTGGGAATGGTGTGAATACTTGCTCTATTTTTAACGCAATATTTTTGCATGTAATTAATTCATTAGAATGAATGGAGTCCTGGCACTGAAAAGACGTTAAATAAAAACGTTTTTATTTTTTTACGTTGTGCTTTTCTCCTGCAGTGTAAGCGGAGAAAACTGCACCAAGCCAAACGCGTCCTCTCGTCCCTGGAGTGAATTTGATTGGTAAGCATGTGTGTCTAATAAGAAATGATAACTCCGGACTGCAAACCAAAGCCGTGAACCACTGCCCCCTGGAGGACTGTGCATGACCGGCGCTGTCCCACAGGTCGGAAATGTTGTATAAAACAATCAATGCAACTTCACTTAGCCGATACAATACCCAATGCTGATGTGGACCATTACAGATCCACCTTCATTTATCACAATGTAACGGTATTGACTGGCTGTCAACTTTATACATACATAGTAGCTGTGTTGGCTAATCAGCTGAGACCTTAGTGGAGATTAAGTATGCAATATAAAACAACAGGGAGGGAGCAGGAAGTGGGCATGGACTCCTCCGTGGCCGTGTCTCCTGCTCTGGGATGTATCGATCTAACGGTTGGCTGGTGACACCGGCTAAGCTCTGGCTCCAAATGAATAAGGAGCCTGACAGAGTGAGCTGGCCACCTTCTCCAGGCTCAGAGAAGAACAGTCAGCCGTGATAAACCCCAGGGTGTCTCTGAACAGAAGAGAAACAACTTTTCTTCAAAGGAAGGCCGTAAATTCCCATTTCGACTGAAAATTACTTCTTCCTCCTGATGGTCATGTCCACCGTCGCTCACTATTGTGCTGAGCAGAAAAGGAATTTCAATATGTTGTCTATTCATTTCACTGTTTATTACAGTTTATTTTGCCCTCTCTTTACTTTCCTTTTCCTTTATCTTCACAGGAAACTGATCATCTGGGTGGATAGACCGCTGCCGCTGTGGGCACTACAGGTTAGATACATCAGCACACTCCTGTGTAAACACACTGTTTGTTCACAATTCTGCATAAATGAATGCACACACATGTGCACGTCGACTGCATGTCTGTTTATTGACACAAGGACAATGAATTCACACGTATGTACACAATCAAAGAGTGGGGTTATCTCCTGCTTTACAAAACCTTTTTCCCTCCAAAGCTCAATCATCAGCACGCCTACTGATTCCACCCACACGCTCCTTTTTCATCAGCGCTGCTCCTAATTCCTCTCCACTATGGTCTCTGTCTGATTGCTCCACTCACTCCCTTCTCTACCCTGTTTCCCACCTCTGCCCTCTTCTCTCTTTTTTGCAGGTGTTTGTGGCTTTCATCAGTTTTTCAGAAACAATGTTGCTTGTGTATTTAAGCTACAAGGTGAGTTACTGGAGGACCTGGGACGACCGTCTGACTTCTCCTGTGATGTCTGTAGATGTGGAGCAAGGGAATGTGTGTGTGGGTGTTTGTGTGTACAGTATATGCTGAGAAAAAGCCTGAGGGTTTGTCGTCCACTTTGCATTTTTGAATGACAGTATGGCCAACAGACTTAAGACTGGGCTGAAGGTGATGGACATAAATATTACAGTTACCATGACATGAAGTATAGATATGCAGATATGAAGTATGTAATTTAACCTCCTCTAGACAACATGATTTTATATAATACTACAGTATAACATTATTTATAATTTAATATTACAGTTTTCCACATTGTATACAAATGACATTGCAGTAAATAATAGGAATTTCTTATTGATGAAGGATATAAAATATCACACATTTACACCCTATGACTGACTATTTAAGAAACACCTTGTGTAATTTGGATAACAATTTCATTTTTTTTTCTGTCAGAAATGCCTAAAAGAGGAACATTTCCTAGTATACTTGTTTTCTGCCTTTGGGTTTTATCGTCCATTTTCCTCTCAATAGGATTGTGGTATATAAAAAACTGATATCATTTTTGCTAGGGGAAGCCAAATACTTGTCATGGAGACTTTAACTTTTTATGTATAATAATAATTACCCTGGAATTTTTTTTTTTTGCTGCACTTCTGGTCTACTTCAAAAGTTTTACTGTGAAACTAGATGGCTACATCCATTTATTCGTCTAAGCCAGGGGTCTTGGCCTCTGTTACCTCTGGCCGTGCTAGATGTGAATAATAATGCCGTTCTTTACAGCAGTCCACTGACTAAGCAGGCAAAACATGAAGAAAAGATTTTTAGACGTGGATACTCGAGTGTTTCATTCGAAGGTTATTCGGAGGTTAAAAAAAACAACTTTAAATTGAACAAGGTTAAAGACTGCTTTTGGATTTCTTTTTGCACTGACAGCCCAGTACTAATATGAATACCCATGACTGCATTTTGTTAATTAAAGTCAGAATTGCCCTCATGTGCCCTTGCACTAAAGATGTTGTTTAATTAGTTCATTAAAATGCTTTTTGTACTGTTGTTTTATACAGTATTTAAAACAAATAAACTCATTTTTTTGTGCCCCTCCAACGAGGTGATGATAGCAGTAGTGGCCCCCGGCACATGAGTCTGAGGTCCTTGGTCTGAGGTGTAAAGGCATGTTTTTTGTTTTCGCCTCTTTAGTTGCTCTTGTAAATGGCGGTGGTCTCCTCAGCAGACCTCGAATCTTCCTCAGCAACAACCTGCTATTGATAAATGGGAAAATCTTTGAGGGGGAGTTTCAAGGTTGCTACAGCAGGGGGCGGATCCATGAGGGGAAGCCTGGCCTTTGATGTACTTGACACCGTACGGACCTGAAGAGGTCTCTCTGCAGATTAGTCAGGAGGCTTCAGGCCGTAGCATTTAGAGCTGACTGCCTCCTGTGGACAAACCCAGTGCCTGTCCACCTACGGCACCTGTGCCATTCAGGTCAGCCACATGCACATAAAAGCCGCCGTGGCTGACAGCTTAATTGAAAATAAAAGCCTGCTAAGTAAACACGGTAATGCTGCTCCTCCACTCAGGGGTCCCCAGGGCGTCGTGTTCCCCTCACAATCCACTCATGTAAAAGATTCTGTGGCAAACTTGTCCTCTTAGCTGGTAATCCCTAAAGGTCGCCGTGACACTAGAGTTTCCTGACCTCTCCGTGTGTGTGCTCTGCTTATGTTTCCAGGGAAACATTTGGGAACAAGTGTTACGTGTTCCGTTCATTCTGGAAATGATCAGCGCCGTTCCCTTCATGATCACTGTAAGTAGAAGGATATGCCTTGGTGAGCACTGACAGCGAGGGGTCTCTCAGACAGCTGTTTGTTTCTCACTGTCACTAACAACGTTCCCAGGAAACATTTGTCACGACACACACACACACACACACACAGTTGATAACTGGTGGGCTCTACCCACTGTATTAGAGAACAGATATCACTACACAGTGGCTCTCACATATTCCTAATCCCGTTCCTTATGGGAGACTGTGTGACTGTGTACTATGCATTTCAAAGAGCAGATGTGATACAGAGGCAGCAGCAGACTGATGCTTTTCTTTCTCCTCCTCACAGGTGATTCTGCCTTCCCTCAAAAATCTCTTTATCCCTGTGTTCCTTAACTGCTGGCTGGCGAAGCACGCTCTGGAGAACATGATTGTAAGCGAAGCACTGTATTTGTGTCAGATCCTTAGCTTGCATTAACTCTAGAAAGAAATGATGATCAGGTTTTCTCAAGATATTCTGGGGGGTTTTTTCCCACAAAATTGTAAATTATATACTTCACCATATTCATGAATGTGAGAGTGAATACTGGTTGGTCACTGTGTGTGTCACTGTAAGTGGAATGGTAACGTGTCCAGGGTCAGGTGTAGAATAGATAGATGTATGGAATGGAATGAAAATGCATGCAGAAGTTGATGCTTTCAACATAGTCCAGAGAAATAAGGACAGGAAAAATAATAAATATTAAACACAATTTTGCGAGGTTACACAATAAGCAGTTTAACGGTTAACAAAGCTGAGTGTTGAGGTTAGGTATAACAGACACAGCAGCCAAAAGGTGAGCCAGGGTTCACTACTTTGTGGTAAACTTCATACGAAAATGATTTTTTCCATGATTTTATGAACAAATTATTGAACATAAACTAAAAGATTTAGCCCTGTTACCATCTACAGGTAACAACAGTGTAAAATGGTTCAGGGAGACTGGAGAAATCTCCGTGGCCGAGGGCAGAGGAGCTACTGGACGTGTTTCACCCTTGAGCTACGTGCTCAAGTTGCATTAGAAACCATGGTGCAACTCTAATAAACACAGGGACAACTTAGCACTACTACCTAAAACTATGGTCACTGCTACACTGAACAATGCCTCCAGAGAACTAACAAGGAAATAAGATAGCAATACATCACATGCAGAAAAGTTATGCGTTCCGTGACTCCATGTTCGAGCCTTCTTTGACAAAAAAAAAATCAATGTTGAATTCTGAGTACCAAAGATAAAAAAAAGTCAACTAGATTGTTATAAAAAAAGTACTAATGTCAACATGAGCAGCCCTTGAACACTTGTATGCAGTCAGTAAAGAAAAAAAAAAAATTTCACTGGGAGATACAGTATACAATTCCAGGCCTCATTTAGCACAATTTAGCTTCTTGGACACTGAGTGTGTTTTGCATCACTGTCCTTAGAAAATAGCTTGCAAATCATGAAAATGAGAATCACACAATATCCACCAAAGACTGCTGGTTTTTAGATGGATGGATGATCAATAGATAGATAGATAGATAGATAGATAGATAGATAGATAGATAGATAGATAGATAGATAGATAGATAGATAGATAGATAGATAGATAGATAGATAATCTAATATTACAATAATCATCATCTAAACAAAGGTGTTGTTTAGAGCAGTAGCAAAATAAAGTAAATTAATTAACTTTAATTAATTAAGCATATCTAACTCAAACAAAACCTGTCTGGAGTCCACTCTACAAGACATTTACTGGTCCCTCACTGAGGTTTTCTAACGTGGTAATGGATGGAGCTGCTCAGCCATTTTCTAACTACCGGTATGATGGGGTCTGTAATAATGTAACATTTTCTTACTGGGTTGTTCCATTTTGTAGGGGTAGATTTTTACCACTCTGCCCTTTAACTCAGGGGTAAGGGATAATCCTGTCTGTCAATAGAGATGGGATTTGAAATGTATACACATCACAAATGTTTACGTTCACCGGTGCTGGGTCATTTCCAGCTCTTTTATCAAATTTGTTTTCCACTTGTCCTTATCTACCTGTGTCCCCCTGTCTGTCTGCAGAACGACCTCCACAGGGCCATTCAGAGAACGCACTCAGCCATGTTCAACCAGGTGGTGATCCTCATCAGCACACTGGTCTGTCTCATGTTTACATGGTGGGTATCCTCGCAGCTGACACAGAAATCGAGAGGGATGGAGGGTGGGCGAGGGGGGGGGGGTATACAGTGAGAGAAGGAGGTAGAAAGAGAGAGAGAGTGTTCAAGCTGAGGAGATGAAAGCAGAAAAAGGATGAGATGGACAAGCAACGTGCAGAAAAATAAAAGCTCCTCCTGGAGCTATGACGGGGAGAAAGACAGTGAGCAGAAAGGTAGTTGATGACTGTGGGAGGGAGATAGTGCTCTGAAATGACAACTGCTGATTGCTCCAGTGCAGTGCTGGATGTGTCAGCCCACTGCCTATTTGCTGAGAAAGCCCGAGCTAATCCAGGGGAGCCTGCACACGACATGAATTAAGCCCTCTGACTGTTTCAGTCCTGACATTTGCCATGTTGACTCTAGTCATCTGCGAGAAATTGGGATAATGTGCTCAGCTTGAATTTACACGCCTGTGTCTGCAAATATACATTGTCCCATAAGTGTGTTCATAAACCCACCCTCCCCCATCGCCTCCCTTAACAATGTCACACAGTTATAAACAAATGTTCAATATTAATATGTCTATACAATTTTCATCCATTTTTAAGACTTTTTCTTCTGACCCTTCTTATCCAGCATCTGCGGAATTCAGCATCTGGAGCGGGCGGGCAACAACCTGACCCTGTTCGATTCGCTCTACTTCTGCGTGGTCACCTTCTCCACGGTAGGCTTTGGAGACGTCACCCCCCAGATCTGGCCCTCACAGCTCCTGGTGGTCATCATGATCTTTGTGGCGCTCATCGTGCTTCCTATCCAGGTGAGATGTGATAATGAATTCAATGTAAGCACGGACACGCTGATGATGAGTTTATAACGCAGCACTACAATGATTCACATGAATATCTGCAGAAATTCTCTCTCTCTCTCTCTGTCTACCTTGCTCTATCTCTCTGTCTTTAATTTTTAATTTGAATTTAAATTTATAAAATGTTTCCATGACCTTTAATTTAATTTAATTTAATTTAATTTAATTTAATTTAATTTAATTTTGTGGAATAAATTATTATTATCTTTGAACTTACTTCTAACTTATTATTTGCTAACTTTCAGCAACATCACTGTAGGTTTTTTTTGAAAATGTTTTATTTAGTTTAACTGAAGCCTTGTTTGCAAACGTTGACATTTTTTGGCAATAAATCTCAGTAGATCTTTGCTTTTTTGCATGCATTTTCCTCAATGGACAAATTATACCTTTTTTTTATATCATCATTTGTGCCATTTCTGATGTAACATGGTGACCAGTACAGTAATTTTCAAGCTAATTGGCACTTATTTATTTACCAATTTATTTAAACAAGGTAGGTTTACATTTTTATTTTGGTCATCTTTTGTCTTTTTTGTTACCTTTTTGTTTTTTCTTCTAGAAAAAATATCCAACAAATGGTTGAATGATTGCATAGCAGCAAATCACGTCACGCTTTGTTCTCTTCAGCCCTCAGTCTCATAAGTGAAAATAATAAAAGTAATAACCCACTGTTCTCAGTGTTGGGAATGTTTAGAATGTTTTATATGACTTTTTCATGATTGGTCTAAAATCTGGGAGTCTGAGTTTATTTGTAATATTGAACTAAAATGTTGGCTCTGCACCAAAACTGTTTAAACCTGGTCCATACTTTATTAAAGTCTGAAGGATCACAGGAGCATTTGCTGGTTCGCTATTAGTGTGTGTATAATATTGACTTTGCAGTGCATTATATTTTCTTTTTTTAACATCAACACGGTTGTTTGTTTGTTTTTCATCATCTCTTCTTGTATGACTCATATCATTTACAAAAAAAAATCAAAATATTTCATTCACAGTTTTGTTTTTGTCATTCTTCACTTAATCTCTCCAAATCCCTCACCTGTTGATTAGCTGTTTCTCTGAGGGAAACGTAAAATGTTTACACGCTCTGTATCAGCACACGGAATCCCAAGAACGGCGTGGATAACGCCTCAGTTCTCCCTGTTGTTGCTCTTCGTGTTTCTGTAAATCTCTCATTCTTGACTTATTGAGAGATGCTAAAAAAATAGAAAGTGCTCACAGTAGGAATGTTTGTCTGTGAGGTCTCTCTCTCTCTCTCTCACACACACACACACACACACACACACACACACAGTTCTCTACATTGCTGGGCAATTTACACCAATCATGTCATATTTCTTCTGCTGCTGCGGTGACTCTGCCCAGCTTGGGTAGCCTTTGTCTCTGTTTAAGTGCAGCACATGAGCAGCGGGTGAGCCTTCACTCCTGTCACACAGACGATTGGCCACCAGCTGTGACTGTGCTGTGACCAATTCAGAGTGCAAACAAACCATACGATGGTGGACATAATGAGCTAACTTTGATGGCATTCCCAGCATCAGCAACATGGATGCCATGACACACTCTCACCTCCCTCTCTCTCCCTTTCTCTCTCTCTCTCTCTCTCCCTTTGCACTACAAAAAAAAGCTTTGACATTTAGAAGCCGACCCTCCCTCAGCCCATGGCCCACAGTATATATATTTCTAAAATGGCATTCAAACTATGCGTAAGCCCTCTCACTGTAACATTAACGTCACCGCTCTACCCCACTGAACGCGCTGCTCTTTTCCTGATTACAAAAGGTGAGAGGGAATTTTAGCAGAACACAAAAATCCACCACAAAACGGAAGGACAATAAAAGAGAGAGAAAAAAAAGTTTTGTTGCTTTTTAATTATAAAGAGCGAAGGAAAGTTTTCCAGTACTTTTTGCGCAGCTGAGACTTAGAATCCATGGATTATGTGTGTGTCTCATTGTTCCAAAAACGATTGTTTTTTTAAATATATAAAAACACATTGTGCTAGTTTGATTATCAGATTCTCATTCCTACCTCTCTAAAATGTCTTTCACTACAAATTGCAGTAATTACTGTCTAAACACTAATGGGTGTTTTTTTTTTCTGTTTTTTATTTTTTTGTTCAGTTATTCATCTGTTAGTCTAAAACCTTTCCTCTGTTCTTCTCCTCTTTATTTTATTTACCTAATCAACCATTTGGTCCTGAATCCATTCCTCTTATTCCAGTTCCTCTAATCTTGATTCCGTCCAAACACTTTTCCCCAATCGGTAAAGAAAACAGTACTTATCAGCGGTCATTGTGCTGCCTCCATGCACCACCTGCCTCCTCCATGTATTTCTGACTGTTGAATGTGATGGATGTTGTCCTGGTGCAGTTTGAGCAGCTGGCCTTTCTGTGGATGGAGCGACAGAAGTCCGGGGGGAACTACAGCCGCTACAGGGCCCAGACGGAGAAACACGTGGTGCTGTGTGTCAGCTGTCTGAAGATCGACCTCCTCATGGACTTCCTCAATGAGTTCTTCGCTCACCCACGACTACAGGTCTGGATTAAATATTTTTCTATTTTTTTTTCCAGCTGGGGGTCAAGGGGTCATTTCTGTGTGCTTCTTCTGCCTGATCCTCTTCTTGAGCCCCAGAGACTCTGGGTTAGAGCAGAGGATTAATTGGCCTGTAGCGCAGATCAAACTGTTGGCCTATTAACACAGGGGCAGATTGTGTTTGCTCTGGTGCGTGCATGTGCACTCGTTGTCTTTTTTTAACCACTTGGTTTTGTCCTCAACATCTCAGGAGGTAGTTATACAGGATCATCTGATTATTAAAAAAAGACCGTGATTTCAGCTGCTTATCTGGTCAATGAGTTATTTATAGAGCTGTTAATTCATTAATTCTGATTAATTATTGCAGGAAAAACAAGTCAGTCAGTAATTGACACAGATGAATTATGTTCTGAGATGCCCTGGGACATTTCAAGGACCTGATGTCTTTATGTCATTGACATATCCCAGTCCTGGCCCGGACAGATGGCCTTCGGGTGGAGTTTTAACGTTGTATTGTGTGTGTGTGTGTGTGCGTCAATTGAAACAACACGTCAATTCGCCTGAAGAAAACCCTCTGAAGAAACTTAAGTTGCGAATGCTAACATAAAATGTTGGTTGTTAGTTGTTATTTACATGACCTTGTGACCCTGAACTGGGTGACCTGACCAGAGCATTAATTAAGTACACTTTAATGTCCACTGGGATTGGTCACTGCTCTCAGCATTAATATGTTGAAGGTGAAGAAGTGATTTGATTGATTTTTCTAAAGAAAATCATTCATCTTTTTCCTGGGCCAGATTGAAAACTGGTTGGTACTGTGCTCTTGCCTCACAGTCAATAGGTCAACAGTTTGAACCCTGGTGGTGGATGAAGACACCTAGGGTTTTCTCCAGATTCTCCAGTTTCGCACCACAGTTCCTGAAACATGCCAGAGTAGGTTAGATTAGTTTAGATTACATTACATTGGATTGGACTGAATTAGATTGGACTGAATTAGATTGGATTAGATTAGATTAGATTGGATTAGATTAGATTAAACTCAATTGGATTACATTAGTTTAGATTAGATTAGATTAGATTAGGCAAAATAAGATAAGAATTACTCTATTCGTCCCACAGTGGTTTTTGTTCATTTTATAATATGGCTACATCCAATCATCAGAAAGAGATCTTCTGTTATGATGTGACGTTAATGGTTGAACTTTCCAGCCATATGACTGTGGAACCTGTCTCCATGTGTCTTCAGGACTACTACGTGGTGATCTTGTGTCCGGCAGAGATGGACGTCCAGGTTAGGAGGATCCTTCATGTCCCACTGTGGGCCCAGAGAGTCATTTACCTTCAGGGGTCGGCCCTCAAGGACCAGGACTTGATGAGGGCCAAGTGAGTAGCTGAAAAAAAAAATTCTAAATCCAAAATTTTAGCCCAGTTTCAATGACGTGTTAATTTTGGTACGTGCTCAGCTTCGTCTGCCTGTCTGTCACATTTATAGTCTGCTTGTCTGTGACAGGAGAAATTACTGTCATGAAACGTCCAGGAAGGACTGTAGAAAGAACCTGAGTGATGACACTTTGCTTCACACACACAAGCTGGAGCTCATAATTAACACCTGAGGCACCTTCAGCTGCAGCTGTAATTACAGTTTGTGTCATACAGTATATTGTTTACCCCCTGGCTTCAGAGAATACAGCCCCTCCTGCCCACTTTGTCATTGGAAAAAAAAAAAAGTGAAAGGCTGTTCCTCCTTGCCTCCTACTATCTCATCTATAAACGGCAGCGACTTGAATGACATGTTGGTGCTTTTGTTGTTCTATTGTTGTCCTCTCGTCTTTTGTCCTTTTCCTTGTTAGAAAAAATGACAGCTCCCTCCTCACTGTGTTTTCTCCCCTCTCTCTTTCTCTCCTGTGGTCACGTGCTCCATTAACCGCCTGTAGGATGGACGATGCTGAGGCCTGCTTCATCCTCAGTAACCGGTTTGAAGTGGACCGCATCGCTGCTGTACGTTTGTCACTGCTGTCACTCCTTGATGTTCCTTTTACATCTCTCAATTCCAGTTCATATGGGGCACCATAGATACGCAGGGTAAACCATTCCAGTTCAGATCAATCCAGGCCGTCTGTGAACTTTGCCTTCATGACTCGCACTCTATTGAACAGTTATAATGACGGGGTCAACGTTCATTAGTCTCTTAGTTACATCGTATTTATTAGGGCTGTAGAAATTAACGTCTTAATCGTGCTAATTGATTTGTGGAGACGACTGACAAGACGACTGACGCGGCAATCAATAAATAGTTCCATTATTCTGATTAGTCAGAAATACAAAGAGGTGTGAAACACAAGCATCTAACCAGTGGGATTTGTCTTTCTGTGCCAGCAATTTAATAATAGGACAATTATTATAATTAATCATCATTAATCCACAGCTACCTTGTGATTATTCTGATTACGATTTTCAATCAACAGACAGCCCTGGTGTTTATATATTTAAATAATAGATGTCGTATATTATTACGTGGGTATGACCATACATACAGAACAGAACAGAACAGAAGTGGCGTTTCCACTCGTCTCAGCTGTGGTTTGTGTTCATTCTGACTGCCACCATCGTCAGCCCAACTGTGTTGGCAGGAGGACACAAGCCTGATGGAGCCACTTAGTTTTTAATGGCAGCGTCACTCAATTCTCTCGCCACATGGTTCGCAAAGGTTTGACCGCTGTGAGGGAAAAATATCCAAATTCCATTACTGTGAAATGTTGTGAACGCAGTTCAATTACTCTCTGCAGTCAGTGGTTTAAGAGGATTATTAGAGAAAGAACTGCAATCTGAGATGTCTAATGATGGGCTTTCTGCCTCTTTTTCTTACTGTGTCACACACACTTTCTCTATCTCTCTCTATCTGCCCCTCTCTCTCTCTCTACCTCAAACCATCTCCAATCTTCTCAGGATCACCAGACTATCCTCCGAGCCTGGGCGGTGAAAGACTTCGCACCAAATTGCCCCCTGTATGTGCAGATCCTCAAACCCGAGAACAAGTTCCACGTCAAATTTGCAGGTAGGCAGCGGGTGTGAAGTCCAGCACAAGCAGTAAATTGTCGGCCGATGTGTTATCTGTCCACATTAGGATGCAGGAAATAATGGGTTGACACCTAATAAAATCACCCCGGCTGGGTTTGACGGATGATTCTGTGAATTGTGTTGTCACTTAGCACGATAAAAAAAAACAAACCATTGTCTCAGACAACGGGCGATTAGACGAGCATACTTATTTGGATACAGGCTGCTGCAGTCGATAACCGCTGATCGTAACTGTCCTCTCTCCACTTCTATTGATTGTTGAAATGGAATTTCGAGTTTGTCTGCTGTATTTGCTGAACTTCATTTTCTGTTTCTGTGAAGCAGAAGACCTCTGTATCACGCCAGGGCTACAGACACCACTCCTAAAAAACGTATAAATACCAGGAAAAATGCAAAACACAATCCAAATTATTTGAAAAAAATCTAAGTTGGATATTTCATCTGCAGAGAAAATAGATTTTTTTAACTAATTATTACTACAAACAATGTTTTGTTATCGCTCCAAATTACAAACTCATGGTCAGACATTTGTTAAAAATAAAAGTCTACAGGAAGCTTTATCCTGAGTTGCTCCAGGTAACTGTACCGTCAACGGGTGACTGACAGAACATAGGTGTCCAAAGCTTTGATTGGCCTCAGGACTGAAAAGAAGTCTTGTGTAAAAGTACGGACCATTCATGACTTCGCTTTTTCTCTTGCTCGACAGAAAACACCACTCAATCATTTGCAGGTATGAGACACGGAGATAAGAAGTCTATCAGTTTCCCTCATTGCCCCCCCTCACTCCCCCGACTGCAGCTTTATGAAAACGTCAAACTCAATTCTAGCCTGCCGCCTTCAACCCAGCTGTCTCCTTCTATGATTAGTGCCTCACTTTGCTGTGTTGGCAAAGAAAAAAAATATATTTTTCTAAAGTTCAGCTGCTGCTGTGCCAACCTGGCACTTAAGCTCTCTCACTTCCCAATCCTCGTTTGGCCTGGCACTTCTGTTTAAACACCTCAGAGCCTCCGACAGATGAAGGTCTTATGTTGCCATGAAGCAGGAAGAGTTAGACGCGATAGAGTTCATGACTGTCCACGATGATGTTCAGATTGGCTGTTCGTGTGGTGCTCTGTAACGACACAACTTGGTCACAGACTGTCTGTGCATCGTTTTTCGGACTTTATTTTTGCTCACACGGAGAAAAAGAAATATACATCTCTTTTTATCCTCTTATTGTTGTTGTCTTTCCTCTATATTTTCATTTTATTTTAATTCCTTTTATATTTTTTTTTCATTTTTTAATATTTTAACTAGCTAGTTTTCCAAATAAGTTTGCAAAGCTGACTATTTAGAATAGTCGTTTCTGGTATTATTCATTAATCTTTTAGGCTTTTTATTGTGTAAATAATAGAGGAAAATTAAGATTAAGTAACATTTAAGGTGCAGGACGCTATACATATATACGTATGTCATGTACAACATGCTGTAGCTGTTAGGGCTGTCTGTTTCCCTCTCCTGTTCTTGTCAGCTTAGTTGTTTTTTATTTACTTTTGACAGTTTCTTATGTAACTTTGCTACATGTTTGTAGAGAATTCTTCGCATTGCATGTTCACCAGCTTGTGTAACAACCTATCAACTTGAATGCTAAAATCTCTGTTTTTCACTTGGTAATGCCCCTCTAATCCCTTAAGTTGAGAAAAGTTCACAGTGAACTGGCTTTAATGGCCCCAAGTCGTATTGTGCAGTCAGTCACACAGGCATTAGTGGTAAGTACACATGCCATGTTTTGACACCACTTCGAATATGCTCACTAAGTGCTGGCGTGGGAGGCATTAATGAGCAAGAGATACAAGATTTAATTTGATCCACAGGAATATCGTAATAGCGGCTCGGCGTTCATTAGGATAGATGTGACGGTGTGACGCTGCAGCAGACCGGGAAACACTCTGAGTAACCAAACAGATTTGGATGCGGACTGATTGTCTCCCCACTTAATGTTGTGCAAAACAATAGCCACTCACCCTCCTGAGTTTGGCTAACTGAGTGTGTGTAGTGTTGATAGCATATAAAAACAACCAAGGGCCAGTTGATTTAATTAGCACAGGCGGTGGACCTGTGGTCAGGGTGTAATTGCTCTCTGCACAGGGTGAAAGTAGCCACATCTGCACAACCGTAAGGCCATGCACACATACACACACACACACACACACAGACACACACATCACGACTCTCCCATCTTCTCCTTTTCCTAACTGTTTGGAATAAATAATTTTAGTCACATGAAAAACTGTTTTCTTTTGTCATACTAGTACACTTCCAAAGAACTTGAAATAAACAAATTAAAATACAGTTAGGTACACACACTGAAATAAAATAAATGCTGTGCTGGTTAATGAAGCGGAGCCTGATTTCTTTAGTTTAAGGTCAAATGAAGACAGAGTTAAGGGTGAGTGTATGGGGGTTAGGGACCGTCATCATCTTTCATCACCTGCTCTTCGTAACCCTGAGCAGAAATGTACTGTGTGACAGAGAATCTCTGGGTGAGCGATGTGTGCATGGCCAGGTTGCCAACATGAATAGATGTCAGCGCAGTACCCTGTGTGTACGTGCGTGCACATGCACGTGCACGTGTTGTTTACAGTTCTGAGCCAAAAGAACATTGGTACTGCACCTCCACCGCCTAGGATTGGACTTGTCACGTCTCACGTGCTCAGCTGCGACCGACACAGACCCCTGACCTGTGTCATTAAAATGCATTTACATCTCTGGTGTCCTCCGTGATACTCAGGCAGGCAACTGATTTAGTTTGATCATTCATATCAGGCTCTGACGGTTTACACTCATCATCATTTCTTCTACTAGGGAGCACATATTGTTCTTTTAGCCCTAATATGCCAGTGTGCTCATTACGTAGGCTAATGCAATCAAGACTTACAACAGCAGGAAAAACGACTGCTCCCTGGGCCTGATTCTCTCACTGATTGTCCTGCTGTAAATGTTAATTGTCTTTTGTTGTTTTGTTTTTGTTTAAGTAATGTCAGTGCCCGTGTGGGGAAAAGGTAAACGTGAGACGGCCATCATGTTTGTTCAGTTAGGTTGGGATATTTTATGCGTAGATGCTGTGGTACATTCAGGTGATACAATAAGCTGATGCTGCAGCATTAGCACATTAGCTCCTGACACCAAGGAGTGAAGGTGGATTATTGTGTTAGGTTGATCAATGTTAACTAGAAGAAGAATAGAGGGTAGTAAATATTTACCTTTTAAGCAAAAAAATAAAAAATTAGTGAGAATGCATAAATACAGAATATTTGAACAAACAAACAAGGACTAAAATAGCAGTTTTAGTCATTTCTATTTACTCAGCTAAGCTGTAACTGTATAAAAAGAAAGAAAGAAGAAGTATGTTATAAATCCCTTGAGGGAAATTAACTTCTACAGCATCAGACAAAAACAACAATCCACATGTATTCAGTCACTGTTAGCTTTAGCTCTTCTAGATCTTTGGATGGAAACTGCTTCCTGTCTCCTTATTCTTGTTCCTGCAGTAGAATTAAACATTTGACTGTCTTTGTTGCCTCATGGAGGACACAATCATGCAATTTAATGAGTTAAAAGAAAAAGCCGCTTTTGGGAGTCACCTAGAGTTAAAAAAAAAAATTAAATATTCCTGGGTCTAATCCTCCTGAAAGCAGGTAATTACTGTGAATCCTATTACGTCTTTTCACCGAGGCTTAGCGCCTTTTCACAACCTTAACACCAAGGCATTGGCACATAAATATAGAACTGAAAGTTTATTTTAAAAGTCGTTTATGTCATCAGTAGATACTAAAAAAAACACACCAGAAACTCAATATTGATTATGGAAAGTTGTGCTGTTTAATTATTCAGATGCTGTTTTTCAGTGCTTTTGGCAACACGTGATTTGTGGTGTGGTCTGCTGTTTTTAGGCTTTATCCATTAAATATATTTATTCATTTGAATATTGATCATTCTGTGTGGCTCGTATCTGTTCTTGAATTTGGAAAAGACAAATTCACAGACATCACCTGAGGGCATGAATGTCTTCACTCTAATTTTAGGCTTCAATAATCAGTGAAGTGTGGATAAATATCTGTGATATTTACTCTTTGAGAAAGTTGAGTATTTTTACTCCTGGTCCATTGATGGTGGTTACATGAGTTAGTAATGACGTGAGTAAGTAGACGTGAGTTAGTAACAACATGAGTTAGTAATGACATGAGTTAATAGAACATTTGTATTTAATGTACATTAAAGATTAAGCCTCTCATGGAGCCTAATCTGAGTGTTTGTCGAAGATGACCTTTGTGACCCTGTGCTTCCTCTTCCTCTCTTCAGATCATGTGGTGTGTGAAGAGGAGTTTAAGTATGCCATGCTGGCGCTAAACTGCGTGTGCCCTGGCACCTCAACGCTCATCACTTTGTTGATTCATTCCTCCAGAGGACAGTGAGTGCCCAACAACCTCCGCACCCCCACCTCCCCACCCCCCCACCCCTCCACCTCTCTGTCATCACTTTCTGTGTGACAGTGTAGAGCTGTACATCTGTCCCCGTTTCTTTTTCAGAACAACTCCTCAAGAGGGCTTCAAGCAGCGCGTCGGTGCCTTTCAAGCCCTCAACAGGTACGATACATCTGATCTGTGACACACACTAATCCTGGGCCACATCTGTGCTGGTGTTTGCCCAGAATATCAGTCTGCCTCCACACTCACTCTTTGATCATCTGCACAGACTTTAGAAAGGAAGTGTGAGACCAATTATGGCAGAGTTTGGACGATACAAAAGAGTCCCGGCATAGTGTGCATTTGTCTCTTAACTAACAATTTTTAATTAATTATTAACTAACTAACTCTTCCTGTTTAATTTAATGATAAATCATATGACACTGTTTATTGACATTTATCCATCTGTCCTTTTTTACGTCTCTCCAGTTACCACTGAATTTTCATCTTCAGCATATTCAAATCTTTCTGCTGCTCTGTTTCATCTTTGGACTTGAGTGTATTCCGTGCCGCTAACCTTTACGACAGCAAGAACATTTTTCATCAAACATCTTTTCAGACTCCAGTCAGCCTCATCACAGTGAAGCTGACAGGAGCTGAGTCAGGACTTCCCTTAATTTCTTTGTTTAAAAGACAAAAGAAAGGAAAAACATTTTGTCTTCTCTCTTTTTCGGTTGTCACGCTCTACATAAGATTTAAAAATAGTCATCCGTTCAATACAGTCGCATCATTACTGCTAAAAACAAAGCCAAGACTTATATAATACTTTTGCAAACTACTGCAAATGTCAAGCACATTGTACTAAACACTTTAACAGCAGGTGGCAAATAAGTCCGAGTTTAAAAACAGTTTGTTCTGAAACTCTGCCCTACTTTCGGACCTGATGCCATTTGGTTTATCGGCTGTTACAATGCCACATGCTACACCAGGGTCCGTCCTCCTCCTTCCCTCCTGCCTCGCTCTTCACTCCTGTAAACTGCAAATTCACTGTAACACTTGTTTATGTAATGGCGTCTTTGACGCAGGCCACCCACATTCACACTTCCCCCACAACCTCGTTTCCTGTTATCACCTTCTTAGCCTCCGCATCTGAAGCCCTATCCCCCGAGAGAAGCGTTGTCCATTTAACGGCACAAGCATTAGCATCTGGGACCTATTGTCCACACAGACTTTTGTCCTTGTCCACATTCATGTCCTGATTGAAGTATTGATCAGCAGCTCTGACCTTAAATGGAAAATCCTTCAATGTGACCCTGCCGCGGAGCTTTAGGCTTTGTGTTAGGTGTTTCTTTAAGGTCAGGGGTCACTCAGCCAAGTTTTTTCTCTCTCTCTCTCTCAGGGAGGCGGGGGCTTGTTCAGCGGACCAATGGCACCGCACCTACCGTCGCTGCTCTGGCAACGAGGTGCATCACATCCGACTGGAGGAGAGTAAATTCTTCGGAGAATACCAGGGCAAGAGTTTCACCTTTGCTTCCTTTCATGCACATAAAAAGTAAGTCACGACGGTTCGATATTAGAAGATTCACACGTCACAAAGCCTTTCCTTCAGAATAAATCCTCTCAAAGTTTTTCCCATGTGCTTTCTGTGAGACGTTTTAGGGGATTAAAACATAGCAGAGGTAAATTAAAAGATGGCCGCTAGATACATTTTTAACTCAAAATCTCAGAACTACTGCCAGAATACTAATGGAAGACTTAGACCAGTCTGGACCTTAAGGGTCAATAAAGATTAGATTCTATCTAAACCTGGTAGAAACGACACGCACTGGAGGCAAATCATTTTGGGAGATAACATGACAAATTTTAAATTCTTTAAATACTGTAGTGTATAACAGAGCTAATGGGTAGAATTAATGAATGAACAAAATAACTGAAAATAAATATTATAAGACTTCTCAGGGGTAGAATGAAGTAATTATTGACATTTAGTTGTGGGCCCGATTTTGTGGGACTAAAGTGGCCCACAGGCCAGGGATTTGACAGCCCTGAACTAGAGTTAAGGAAGAACATACACTGCAAAATTTAGATCAAAGATCTGGTCTGGCTGGACCTGTGAACCAGGAACTTTGTGAATGGATGAAAAGGAAGTAAAAGTTTAACACAGTCATAAGAAAAACAGAACTGATATGACTTGAAATAAACCAGAAAACTGATGAATAACTATCTGCAGACAGCAGAGATGAATTTAATTAACTCAAGGGTGCAAACACCAAACAGTTTGGCGGGCCGCATTAGGCCCCCGGGCCTTGAGTTTGACACATTTGACACCAAATTCAGAGAAACATCAGATGTGTAGAAACGTAAGAGATTTAGTAACACAAAAAAAATGACTGAAACACCTGAACTATGGACAAAACCAGACCAAGTCACTGACATGAAATCTACTATATTCTCAGGAGGCAAGAACTTTAGCATGTGTGAAAGACGTTTGCCCCGTGGCAAAGTAAATTATGCAAGCTGTCTACATGAAGAGGTTACATGCATACATGCATTATTGAAATCAATGCTTAAAACTTGAAATAGAATATTTATAATTTCTCAGGCTGAAGGCTCTGATTCTGATTCTGATCTGGTTTCCCCCGTTGCGCAGGTTCGGTGTGTGTTTAATAGGAGTTCGCAGACTAGACACCACCAACATCCTGCTCAACCCCGGGCCCTGCCACATCATGGGGGCCTCGGACACCTGCTTCTACATCAACCTCTCCAAAGAGGAGAACTCTGCGTTTGTCAGGGGCCAAAGAGAGCCATCGTGGGGCAGCTCGGGAGGAAATGCCAGGGGAGTTCACCAAACCATCTACCATGGCCTCACCCGCCTCCCTGTGCACAGCATCATCGCCAGCATGGGTCAGTCACTGCAGCACGACATGACGGCTGCGTAACATTTACACACTGACCTTCTTTCCCCCACTGTCCTTTACTGCACAAACATGCACGGCAGACGTGTGTGTGTGTGTGATGACAAACGACAACGCAGCAGTGCAGACAGATGGAGCAAACGACAACGCAGCAGTGCAGACAGAGTTGTCATGGAGATGTGGTTCCTCATTTATGGCCCATCAGAGGGAATAAAGAGATACACGGCTTCGCAGGTGTTTTGACGTGTATCTGATAATAAGTCACACCTGATAAGAGCAACAGGTGGATGGGGTGAAATGTCAGACAGAGGGGCTTGACAAACACACCACCTGGTGGACAAAAGCAGCACTGCAAGTTTACTGCCTGTCCAATAACTAATGTGGTTACAGCAGGTGTTTAATGTTAGCCAGTTAGCTAGCTTAAGTGACCAAAGAATTTAAAATAAAATAACCTTTATACAGACTTTCTACGTATTTATATGTGCACTCTCTCAATCTGTTTTGATAAATAGGCAGTTATGTTTTAGTAAAAAAAAAAAGCCTACAAAATAGTTTATGCCTTGCTGGGCTAAGACTTTTTTTCTTAAAATGTTATTTTTATTAAGGCTTTTTTAAAGTGTAAAGTAGTTACTTAGGTCTTTAAAATGCCACATTTACATTCAAGCACTTCTGATAATTTTCCAACGAAAGAAAAAGTGAAATGGAGACAGAAAGAAGCAGATCAGACATGAGGTGAAAACCTGCAAGAACAAAACCAAGCAGAGAATATCTTGCTGTGACTAAATTGATATGAAAGGTATTATCCTGTGTCTGCAAACCATCCAGATTGGTCAATAATGATGCTCGCAACCACTTTTGTATCAGGATTTCACTGCTGATCTTTCATACATACAAAAGAATTGATTTGTGGAGAAACTAGGACGGGGGAGTGAAGACATTCTCCTGAATTCTAATATGTTAGCACTTCAGTCTCTTTGTGAATCTCTTGTTGGAGAGTTATAGTTATGGGTGCGTCTCCTCTTCAGGCACAGTGGCCATGGACCTGCAGGACTCCAGTGACAGCAGCCCAGAGGGACAGGATGCAGGCAGTACAGGGCTGGGCAGTGGAAGAGGAAGCAGGAGCAGCTCCAGGACAGAGATGAGCGGCGCCAACACCCTGGCACTGCCCGCCATGGGGGACTCCGCCGAGGAGAGACGGCACAGCATCGCCCCCGTACTGGAGCTGATGGACGGAGTTACCCCCCCCACGTTTGACCTGCTGGGAGATCAGTCAGAGGACGAGGGAGGGGAAGAGGACAAGGAGGACAGCGACAAAGACGAGAGCGCCCACTGGTGGGGCCGACACTGCGAGTAAGTGTAATGTTTATGATTTTGTTCTTCTGAAATACACTCATCTGTTGTAACTGGGGACCTGTGCTGCAGGTGGGTCAAAGGTTACCCGCTGAACTCCCCCTACATCGGCAGCTCCCCTGCACTCTGCCACCTCCTCCAAGAAAAGATGCCTTTTTGCTGCTTGCGTATGGATAAGGTCTGAGATCGCCTTTTCCTATTTTCTAATATTTTCTGGACATTCACTAGTACTGTGTACTTGTGTACTTGTACTCACATTTTTTTACACATAGCACAGCATTTAATTTTTCTGTTTCACAGAGAAATGTTAGCTTTAACTGAGGATTTCATCTTCACCACGTCCTCTGCTCTCTGTCGCCCCCTAGCCCTGTCACCACATGCCTTTTGAGGACGCTCGCTCCTACGGCTTCAAAAACAAATTGATCATTGTATCTGCGGAGAGTGCCGGCAATGGTCTCTACAACTTCATTGTGCCTCTGCGGGCCTACTACAGACCCAGGAAGGAGCTGAACCCCATCGTTCTGCTGCTGGAGAGCATGTAAGAACACTTGGAGGTCCATCAGTGCTTTGAAATGTAGCTTCAAACACAAGTAGGTCACATTTGACACAAGTAGTCACATGATGAGTGCAATTCCAACTTGCTGAATTTGGAGTGGGAGACCAAGTTGGATGGTACCAGGGAAGTATTTTTGATAGATAAAAAGATCCTTTTTTTTCTCTCTGAGTTTGACTGTATTAAAGTCGATTCATGTTGAATAGCACTTATTCCTATATGTTCCTAATATATCCTTAGTTTTGTTTTGTCCCTGTTCACATAGAAGTAGGACACTGTAAATTAAAAACAATTGGATTTCCCTTTTGTTGACTGCAGCCCAGGTGTGGGTTAGACCACACGTCGTCCTACTTTATATAGCGGAGGATAACTGAGCTGTTAGGTGAAAGCATTTTGTGAAATGATGGACGCTTTCATGAGAAACGCTTTCCCAGCCTGGTGTGACTTTTTTGTGTGGTGAGTACACAAAAGCTGTCTGCCAAATTAGAGTGGAATCCAATAAAAAACGCTGAGTCACCCGAGTGTAGTGCTGTTATTTTCAGCCGTCTCTGCAGGCACTTTGGCTTTGTTGTATTTCTCCGGCTAACACAGGGAGGTTTTGTTTCTGAGTTACCGCTCCATCGCCACGCAAATAAATCTCCACTGGTGGGAATCTCAAGTCCATTTGTGTTTTGATTGGTGCAGACCTGAAGCAGACTTCTTGGAGGCAATCTGTTGGTTCCCCATGGTGTTCTACACAGTGGGCTCCATCGACAAGTAAGACTCAACTGCAGTTTTTCTATGCGGTTCATCAACCATCAAAGAACTGAGATGGAGCTTTGATTTATTCACCCTGCCCTCGTTATTCTAATGACTGCCATTCCCTCTCGCGCCGTCTCCACAGTCTGGACAGTTTGCTTCGCTGTGGAGTTACTTTCGCCAACACCATGGTGGTGGTGGACAAGGAGAGCTCCATGATCGCAGAGGAGGACTACATGGCTGACGCCAAGACCATCGTCAACGTACAGACCCTCTTCAGGTTTGATTTTATTTACTGTATATGAAGAGCATGCATTATCTCCACTGTTCTCTGTAGAGGGCGCTACAAACACAGATTGAATATTTGATCTGCTGTAGAACTGAAGGTCACACAATTGAACAAATGCCACTAGAAAAAACAATAGTCAAAGGTTTTGCTCAATCGTAACACTTGGTTTTCATAGTCACTTGGCATCCTTGATATCGTGTTACTGCCACCTACTGGACCTTTAAGAATGACTAAAGGGATTGAGATGAAAAGACAAGACAAGATATATCTCTGTTCTTTTTCCTCATCTTTACAGACTGTTTCCAGCTCTGAGCATCATCACAGAGCTCACACACCCGGCCAACATGCGCTTCATGCAGTTCAAGGTCAAAGACCACTACTCTCTGGCCTTGTCTAAACTAGAAAAGGTAAAAGCTTTCACTACTTGAACTTTATTTCTTACTTCTTCTTTATTTCTTTACTTTTCATCCAGAGGCTGTAACTGGAAAAAAAAGGTCAGATGTAGCATTATGAAAAAAAAATCTCTAATTAATTTGGTGGATTCAGAATAATTTTTGTAAGGGTTCACAACTCGATCAATGATGATAAAATCATACCAGCCTGAGTGACTTCTTGTAACGTGCTATAGTGATTAAAATCAGAAATCTTTTGAACCCCTTCGCTTGTCCTAGTGTGTGTGTTTGTGTTGTTGCCCTGCAGAAGGAAAGAGAGAAGGGCTCCAACCTGGTCTTCATGTTCCGACTGCCCTTTGCTGCAGGGAAGGTTTTCAGTGTTAGCATGCTGGACACTCTTCTCTACCAGGTACCAACCCCTGACAACTGTCTCGGAATAACAACATTTCCTGTTGCCGAAAAATGTAACTTATGCCTCGTACCCTGCTTCCTCCTCCTGCCAGTCATTCGTGAAGGACTACATGATCTCCATCACCAGACTGCTGCTGGGATTGGACTCCATGCCTGGCTCAGGTTTCCTCTGTGCAGTAAGAGACCAAACATGAACAGCTTGACGTCGTCGCAACTCCAGGCCCTAGCATAGCCTCTGAGGCTAATTAACGTCTGCCATTTGTTTTCTAGATGAGAATCACTGAGGACGACCTGTGGATTCGCACCTACGGCAGGCTCTACCAGAAACTGTGCTCCTCCACTGGAGACATTCCCATAGGCATCTACAGAACTGAGGCCCACAAGCTCCCAGTGTCTGAGGTCAGACACCAGTCCTCCTTTCTAGTTGAGGATGCAAAATAAATGTCACATAGTGTGATTGTTAAAAACATGGTGAAGATTTATTTACCTGCTGTGATAACAGGTGGAATCTAGATGTGTAAATAAACAAAATTACTTGGTTATTTAACAATAAAAAAAAAGTTATGACTTGGGTTGTTATCGCACCCATTAGTCGTATTAAGATGATAAAGAAATGATTATTTCCTCCTTATTGTGAGGATTCAGACACCACAGATGACAAACGGATCTAATAAAACTAGCGTGATAACATGTTGACGACACGACCGAGGAAAAAGTGCCGACGATGTGCTGCTGTTTCAGTCCCAGGTGTCTATCACTGTGGAGGACTACGAAGACACCAGAGAACCCAGAGAACCCCTGCTGTCCAGGAGCGGCGCACACCGCAACTCCACCTCCTCAGAGCCCATCTCCACCTCCTCCCACTCCTCCGACCACCCGCTGCTCCGCAGGAAGAGCATGCAGTGGGCACGTCGGCTGAGCAGGAAGGGCGGCCGGAGCTCCAGCGGGGCCAAGGGAGGAGCGGGCAGTGCTGCAGAGAGGATCAGTCAGCAGAGGCTGACCCTGTTCAGGCGATCAGAGAGGCAGGAACTCAACGCCCTGGTGCGAACACGCATGAAACATCTGGGCCTTTCACCAACTGGATTCAGTAAGTCAGTGAAACGGTGTGAACGGAAGTGGTGTGCTCTAAATCATCTCCTCAGATGTTTTTTGATGCCATATTTTAGGAAATTCTTGTGTCAACAGCAGATTTGTTGTTACCAGGCACCAACAAGTATGTAGTTCCTCTGGGAATTAAACCCAGGACTTTTTGCTTTCAAGGCAGGCGTGTTAACCGCTACACTTTGGAACTGACAAGTCACTAACTTAAGAAATGTCCTTAATAATAAAAATAATAACAATAGGATGTCCTTGTAATTTAAACTGAAGTAAATACTATGAATAATATTATTTCCTTTAAGCTACAGTATTGAAAGATAGAAGATAAAATAGTACATGCAGCGTCCCTTTCTCGCCTATAGGGGGAGTAAAACATGCAGTAGGAATTCCCAAGTTCAAAATCGTTTTTGACATTAATCCTTAATTCTAACTCATATATAATGTCATACTCACTTCAATGCATGAGACATAGGCAGAGGGCGCTGTCTCAACTTCACCAACAATTCTACAAAAAAAAAATCCACAAATTAAAACCATTATAGCAGGACAATGATTTTTTATGTTCTCTGCGTGTATGTGGATTGTCTCTGGGTTTTTGATAAATTAATAGTCTCTGCTCTGTCTCAGTCTGTCCCTGCTTTAATCTAAACTTGTCTCCCCAACTTGTGACTCACTGGGAGACAGCGTCACTCGCTGGTCTGCGGATGTTTCACAGCCTGCTGTTTGTCCTGTCCCTCTTTTATTTCCTGCCTCACTCACTCACTCCTTTTTTTTCCCGCCCGTGTCAGATGGGATGACAGACCAAGGCAACAGACTCTCGTACATCCTCATCAATCCCTCTCCAGACACCAGACTAGAGCTCCATGATGTTGTGTGAGTACCCAGCACACTCCGAGAGGTTGATGACCCTTTAAAGATGAACACAGCATGGGGGGGAGGGGGTATAAGTATTACTTCAGGTTGTGTGTGCCTTCTCTACAGGTATCTGATCCGACCAGATCCCCTCTCCCTGGTGCCCAATCAGGGTAGCAGCAGGAAGTGCAGCGCTGGCCTCTCAGAGAGCCACAGGTTTGACACCACAGACAGCACCCATCTGTGAGGGACAAAGACACTGACAGACAGACAGTGTCGTCAAACCACTGATCCAGATGGAGAGGGAACAGCAACAGACACTTGAGGATGGAGAGGAAATCAAGAACTGATCAGATGGAGTGGGATGCAGCGTCTCATCCTCTCCACCTTCAGTCCTGATTGGACACCGAGGTGTCAGACATGCATGGACCTTTTCTCTTCTACGATGAATGGAATGTTTTATTTATGCACCTATTTTCAGAGCATAGACCTGCGGGACACAGAAGTGCATTTAAAGAAAAACTTATAACTGCGTATGTGCATGTTTGTTCTGCATCGTGTGTATGCGTGAGTGTGTGTTTGTAAAGGAATGCCAGTGAAAGTAAATGCGTGGATCTAGAGCAAGACACTGCCAGTTCTGTCGGGACACCCAAAGTGATCTGCTGCCAAGTGGAAGTTGAGGGACGTTTTTAACCCTTCTGTTTGTCCTTCTCTCTGTCGTAGCCGTTTCTCCTAATGTTGTTTAACGTACCTGAAACTGAACCTGTTCTGTTTTGACTTTTTTCCGAGGCCGGGGTCTACGTGAAGCCTCTCTGAAACTTTGTACCCTGTCACTCACACTGAAAATGAGCTCCGTCATGTAACGCTCACCAGCAGCAAATAAACCCAAAGAGCAGCAGTCTCAATGATCAACACTCGGTCCGCGGACAATTTTCCTTCCACTTCTATGTTTCTGTGGATCACTGTGAGTCGTCCATCCATGCTGTTGTTAATGACATGCATGTTGGAGAGGCCGACAACTACAATAAGCCATGACTTAATGTGTACAGTTAACATCATATTAGGTGTGGCCACAAGCCCCTCCCCCTGAAAAACAATGTGCTCTACTGGATATCACTTCATACTTTGGTTCAACAAAAGAGAAAGAGAGAGAATTATATAATAGAATATATAATATTAGATTTAAGAATATGTATATGTATATGTGTAAAGAACGTCTATGTTAGTAACAGTAAATATAACAAGGCCAGAAAGTTGCTATAAATAATACAATGATTTTAAACCCAGTGAAAAGGACTCTTCATAAAAACCAGAAGTTCAGTCTAAATCACATGAATGAATCACACAGTACAGTACAAGCTCTACAGTTAATATTTGCAGTACTGTAGTGATTGCACATAATCATATACCGTATACTGCATTCACGTCAACAAGAAATCCCTAACAGTAGATATGTGTAGTATTTATTTTTGTCCTTCAGTTTTAACTGTACTCTAACAATCAGCCATATTTGGTTTTCCTCTAAGCCACTAACAGTCAGACTATTGGTCTGGTTTCCACTTTCTGCCAAATGTAAACTCAATCCAAGCTGCTCTGGTCGACCTTTAACAAACTTTAAGCTAAATTTCAGGCAATTCTCAGAAGTCTTTGTTTAGCAATGGAGATGTAGGTGGAAACATGTTCTTAATGTTGCTGAAAGCTCCCCTTCATTGATAATACACCAGTAATGTTTCACCATCATTAGCCTCTGCTTTTTAACGGCCGCTGACATTTTGGATGTTTGTTGTAGCAACATTTCTGTTAACAGATGAGAATGAATGTTAATGACATCTGCTGACAAGTGTTTGTGTTTTTTATAACATAAATATACATTAGGACCAATTAAAAGCTCGTCATTCCAGATAATCGTTTCTTAATTTCTGTTTGTTGGTTTGAGCAGTTGCCATGTCTAATCCCTTCAGTCATCGTACTTAAACCTTAAAGTACAGGCGACGATGTCTTCTGTGTACTTGAACATAGTCACACTCCCTGGTTAGGATGTGATTTTGTTTGTCTGTTGTAGTAGTCGTCAATAGTTTACAGTTGCTGTGGTAAAGCTACAGTAGGTTGTGGGTCCGATTTTCACTTCCACGCTTCCTGATAAAACACACTGATTGTCATTAGTCCAAACAAATATTCCTCAGAAAGCTTCAACTCGTAAATATATATATACCAAAATAGCTATGAGCTAGCTCAAAGTTAGCTAGCTAGGAAGAAACAGCTCTAATAAGCTATGTAAGAAATAATGAAAAGCCAGGAAGAAATATCCAAACTTATACCTAAAATAAATCCTCTAACTCAACCATATTGTATACAAGCAAAAGCACATGTTTAATGGTAACTTGAAGCTAATCTGTGACTCTATTTTCTTTTTTTTTTATCACAAGGGACTAAACCTGGGACTAGTTTAGACAAACACAATTAAAGCCATAACCATGAGGGAAACTGTCATTGACATCTTTTTTTCCCCAACAGCTTATTTTCAAATGCAGCTGCTGGTTTCTCAACATATGGTCTACTTGGTTTTGTTTTTTGTTTTTTTTAATCTTGCCGACAGAGTGCATTTACCCCAATTCACGTTAATGTCACTGTTACTTCAATGTCCTTCAACTCACCACAGCCACGAGGACAAACAAGGAAACAAGAGTTTTTTTTACAGACTGACATTAGCACAGGAACATGGAATCAAAATACTTTTATATTGATTCACACCTGTTCCTAAATAATATGACCCTTATTATGAAAGAGATCTTTACCAGTCATGTACCGTAAAGAACACATCCATCCACAAACCAAGTACAGTGCACACTCAGAACAAAATCCCACATACTCTACATTAGGAAAATACAACCCAAACCACAGAATATACACAGTACAGTATATATTTGTTCCTGTTTTCAATCTAAGCCGTTTTGGTCTCACTTTTTATCCAGATGACGTCTGATTGTATGTCTGTGATTTAAATGTTTTACCTGTACAGTGTTTTTATCTGTTTCCCTGTCTTTGTTTTTTGTTGGGTTTTTTTCTAAGCACCTGCTTTTGTAAAGCACATTGGCTTTGACTCCGTTGTTTTTAATGTGCGGTATAAATAAACAGGACTTGACTGGACTCAACTATTTCTTCTTCTCTGTTAGGAATTCCTGACCTTATTAGCATGACACGCTGTGCCCAGCAGGTGGCCCCTCAGCTGGGGTCTCAACAACACAGGACTAAAGGCTACAGAACAACAACTAGAGGTGAAGTCACATGTTGAAGTTAAATATCTGTTCCTTTTTTTAAATCTTAACCTAGGTAAATAATTACCACATGATGCTGCAAGATCATATGAATTATTATTAAAAAAAAAAAAAATACCACTATAGGACAATATAAGATATGGATTTTGGACAAGCCTGTATTCAAACGTCACCTCTGACACCAGGTATTCATTCACATGGTGATGCATGAACTATTTTTCCTATAGAGTGTTTAGAAATGTAGCAACAGTAGGTATTATTAAAACAGCACACGTGGAAACTGTAAAAAAAAAAAAACAGTTCTCATGGCAACAGTTTCTCAGGTGTTATAGTTCGAACAGGTTCATTGTCTGACACAAAAGCCTGAAGTAAAAAGCTGCTTTTCAACAACAGAAGTTAGCATGACCATCAGCAGCATCGTGAGACCTTATTATTATTTAAAATATTAGGCCTCTTCAACCAGTGTCTTACTTCTTCTTTTGGGAGGTTTCACAGCAGCGTTACAGAGTTACATACTGCCACCTACTGGATTTATTTTGCACCTGTAAACACTTCCATTCAAATAGGTCGTAGACATATCAAAGAAATCAGACAGAGTCCTTGTTAAAGACATCACCACACACAACTAAAGCATGAAACGACATTCTTGCGAACCCTGCCTACTTATGAAAATGGCATATGAAGGTAAAGAAACCACCAATAATTCACAACTTCTTCTCCAAATGGCCACAGCTGTTGATCAGAGACATAAATGTCCTCCTCACTAAGTGCTCCTCAGCTCCTGTGCTCCATTCAAAGACAATTCAGATCACATCCATCAGCTAAAATCAGAGCTGCATCAACAAATTAAACCCATATAAAACTAAAACACTTCACAGGCACACAATTAGACTGCAATTCATAAAATGTGAATTTTAATAAATTCAACACAGGGTTTGTTTAGAGGGGATGAAATGAGTGGAATCTGCTGCGTGAGTCTCCATAGTAACTCTGCTCTGTGTGAGTGTGCACGTGTGTGTGTGGCCACCAGGGGGAAATTAATGGTCAGGAGAGAGCAGGGGATGTTGAGCATGATCACCTTCCTGACAGAGACACAGAATGGAGCTCCTCCGGACCATCAGGAAGTTCTTCAGCAGCTGCTCTGTGATTCATTAACAACAATCACCCACGTAATGAGCCTCAGTGTCATCACTGATCACTCTGCTCACACACAAACATCCACTGACATCACAATCATCGTCTCCCTAAATGATTTGATTTGCTCCGGGGTCATTTCTTAATATTACAACACACTAATGTCCTGTGTGATGTTTTTTTTTATTAACCTAATCACCATGTGGCGCTGTTCCAGACAGCCACTTTAGCCGGGCAGATCTTCAGGGGTTTGGGGTTATTCCCGTTGATGTTTGCCCCAGGGCAGAAGAACGGGTACATCTTCTCAGTGAAGCAGTCTGTGAAGGTGTAAATGTGCTTCATACTGATAGGATTTGAGAAGATCACCTCCCCAGAGTCGTAGTCCAGCTGAACTCTGACCTGGGTCAGCTCACCCTGGATGTCCAGAGGGACGCTGGGCCTCGTCATGGCCGAGTACTCGCCATCGTAGTGTGATATCATCCAAAACCCGCCCTCAGGACAGCCCGAGATACGACCTTTTCTGTCAACAGACCCCTTTACCACGCCGAGCATCCAGTCCACCTTGTCTCCCACCTCCACCTCCCAGGCGTGGCGGCCCGAGGTGAAGCCCTCCGAGCCCAGGACAAACACAAAATGACCAAATCTCTCAGTGTTGTCGGGGAGCTGCTTCAGAGAGCCACTGTTGGCCACACAGGTCAGGTCTGAGGAGAGGGTCAGCCAGGAGTAGGCCGTGTTGGGGTCCAGGGTGATGGGTGCTGCCAGGAGGAGAAAACAAAACAGTACAAAGTGTGGAGAAGAGATACACACACACACACACTGAGCGCTTACTGTACTGAACCAGCTCCATCATCTTGGCCCACACGTGGTATTTGAGGGAGCTGACATGCTGGGCCACATTGATCAGAGCCACCGACACTTTGCCCGGGTCTTTCTGAGGGATCTCTGCTCTGAGTGGACAGTGACATTCAGCAGGCAACTGGAGTGAATGGAGGGG
>NC_024323.1:3713522-3740930 GCF_000523025.1 Cynoglossus semilaevis | reverse complement strand
AAACTGGAGTGAATGGAGTGGACACCTCAGAAGACACCCAGATAAACATCAAAGTCCTTACCTTTTCTTTGTGTTGAGATAATTCTAGAAAGGAAGGTAACAAACTGTTAAAAACAGTGTTGACGAGGAGACAGCGCTCAGAGAGAGACAGGTTTCAACTTCTCTCACCTGCAGGAAGAGAGCGTCGCTGGATGCAATCTCATTCTCGATGGCGATGACCGCCTGAGAGAAGGTGAGGATGTCTCTGGTGATGCCGTCTGACTTTTTCTTCACCAGCTCCTTCTTCTCCTCCTCCTCCTGACGCAGGGAGGCCAGTCGGGTTTCTTCTTCTTTCTTCAGGAACTCTCGGAGCTGATCGAACTCCTGTCGGATCTGCTTCTCCGTGGCCTGAGTTTGATTCTTAGACACCAAAAAAATATGACAAGACACATAAGAATACATTTTTAATACTTTTTAGTCCTTTAGCTATTTATTTTATTTATCTTTTGTTTTTCAACATTCCTTGTCTGTTCTGCATCTAGCACTTAAGCACATTTTACAACTGACAAGTTGAAAATAAAAGCATTTGTGAAGTATTTTTCCGAGCTGAGCACGACACTTGAAGGCACCTACAACCCAAAGACTGTTTACACACTACACCCACTCCTCATCCAGGACCATGCAGGTCTGCCTCTGGTTTCATGGAACTGTGTTTATTGATACCTTGATGTGAACAGTTGTGTCATCACACTCCTGCTTGGCCTGATACAGTTGACGCAGGTTCTTCTTCAGAGGAATCAGCTCTTTCTTCAGCTCCGCCTAAAAGCATGAGGGCAGAAAATAGGAAAACATCAGAGAACACGACTTCTACATTAATCACATATGTTTCATATATGTTTGTTTCATATAAAAACATTTTGGAAGGGTTTTTATTGCATATCATGCTTTCTGTTTATTTAAACTAACTTTAAGCTATATAACCACACACAGATTACCTTGAGGTCCTGAGCCCCCTCCTCCAGAGGACATATCTGGTGTCCTTGGTGCTTCTTGGAGGTTTGACACACACAGCACATGACCTCCAGGTCATTATGACAGAAGAGCTTGAGAACTTCTCCATGTGTGATGCACTTCTCCTCCAACACCACCACCGTCTCCCCCATCGTTCCACCCCCCGTCCATGTCCCCGCTGCAGACGCCTGGCGCTCCTGGTCCTTCAGAAATGAGTCAGCCACGTTCTTCAGAGCCAGACTGACCGTTGGCTCGGTTAGAGAGCATTTCCTCCTGCAGACAGGACACTCGCGTCGGGCCTTCTTTTTGTTCCAGAACTGCTGCAGACAGGCGCGGCAGAAACTGTGGCTGCACTTGAGGACAACGGGCTCCCTGAAGATGTCACAGCACACTGGGCAGGACAGCTCCTCTTCCAGCATGGAGCCCGAGCGTGAGGAAACAGCCCGGGGTCGAAGGGCGGAAGGTAAATGGCGACTCTGAAGGAAGGAAAGTTTTCCAGGCTGAGAGGAAGATCGTGGGCGCAGCGCCATTGTACAGTAGGTTCCTGTAGGTGGGAGGCTGCTCCTGTGGCTCGGTGTCCCAGTTAGGGAGAAAGGAATCTGTCCAAGTGATGTTGCTCTTTCCTGAGAGAGTAATGTGGAACAGTTATAAAGGCAACCATGTTTATAGATCAACAGCAACTTGAAGAACTAGTTCATTAGACTGGTAGTAAATACAGGAGGTGTCAACACCAGTGTGGAGCAGAACAACCTTTAGACCTGAGCAGATGTTTGAAGACATGTTTCTGTCCTAAATAATATTTAAATACAACTACTGAAAACATTTTGTTAGCCAAATGTTTAGCATTCCACTACAGCTGTCACAGCATCACAGATCAAGGTAAGGTGAAGGGTCTTGCCTAAGGATACTATGGCATGTAGACTAACTAAGGATGTGGAATCTAACCCACAACCATCCAGTAAAAACATGACACAAGTTGCCAGCAATACCTGCAAAACAGAAGCACTAAGGGTCAGGCAGTGGAGGGCCATGGAGATCTGCTCTGTTGACAAACATTTCTATCTCTATTAGGATCAGTTTTAAGATGTTTCTGTTGGTTTTTAATATTTAATGAGTCAGCACGTCCTTATGTATCTCTGCTTTCAAACATTTATTCTCCAAAGCCCTGAGGTCATCACAACAGATGGTTCTGAGATCCTCACTGATGTACAGCTACTCTTCATTTTTATTTTTTGATTAATCTATTACGAATTATTCTGTTTGTTGTTGATGTCCGACTTAGTAGAGAATTTTGGTCAACAATTTCACTTAACAACATTCACTTAAAAAAGTAACCTATCCTTTAGGTCCAACTTCTCTGAAGCAATAAAAGTGACGGGGTGAGACAGAGGCATCTGGTTGAATTGTAGTGACCACTACAGGTGACAGTGTATAAACTTCAGTAGTCAGTAGAGCTGCGTGGCTTGTGTTAACTGTTATAAATTTATTTTGTGCGGAAACCTTTAGGGTTTGGGTTTATATCCGAATCCTGCTGAGCTTCAACATCACTATCATGTTCACCTGAGATCTTCTTACTCTGACGGCCTGTCGGTAGTTGAAGTGATTTCACTCTTAAATGTCAAAATGTCATCAATATTTCAGGAGCAGAAACACACACACACACACACACACACACACACACACACACACACGCCTCTGGGGACAGTTTGTGTGGATGGTGTAAAACAATCCAGCAGACGACAACATTGTGTTCTTATCGGCTCGAATAACAACAAAAAAAAGAAACACTGCCGGCTGTGTTATTATTGCAATACAATTAGACGATGACAACAGTGTTAATGCAAATAATTGTCTTCTTAGTGTTACAGAGTTTTAGCATCACTTTTTTACATAACCATATTTAGATACTCATGAACTAAAGAGTGAAACAAAACTAAAAAAACAAAGCTTCATAAACTCAGACAGACCTAAAAGAATAAGACAAACGCTTTTGTGTTCACTGTCCTCTGCTGTGTTGTTGTAGACGCAACACTGTCTTTGTCCTGTTGTGAACACAAGTGAAAGCAACAAACGATGGAAGTAGTTTCCACCTGATCCAATGGCTACTAGTTTGTCTTTTTCAGCACCATGCACCAAATGTAGACAGCAACAAAAAAAAATCTTTACTTCACAGAATCATATCCTTCATTACACATCTTGCCCCTCCCCATCCTATAATACTGTTTTCTGTAATGCTTTAAAACACTGACAAAGACTGAAGAAGAATGAAACAACATCACGTCACTTCTTATAAAAACAAGTCAACGCCACCTGCAAACCTGGGAACCACTCTGACCTCTCACTTCCATGTAGTGATCTCCAGTCAGAGGTAAAGTAATACTGATTCTCCGTAACACTGGTAACTGTAGCAGACTAATATTGGGCTCATGCTTCTGCTGTCTGATCGTCCACAGAGTGGGTCAGAATAACATGTTCGTCACTCTCTCTTCACATGCACCGTCTGGAGCTGGTCCCTCTATTATTGGTCAAAAAAAAAGACAGATAAGGTGAAGATTTCTGATAATGTGCTTTTGTTAAGCTCATCATCAGACATGATGCAGACCATGACTTGAGCAACTGTGGACACAGAACCACAAGAGAGCATGACCCAGACCCCAAAACAGGAATGTAATGCTGCTGTTGTTTTCACACTGAACACAGACACACACTCTCACACACTCAGAACATCATGGATACATATCACTGTTCCGAAAACACACACCTTATTTCTTGGACCAGATAAAAAGTCAGCAGATTCAACAATGATCAAAATAAAACTCCAGCACATACATGTAAAATCAATGACCCTGTACTGTATGTCAGAGAGCCCTGTCTTGTACTGTGATGACTGCCCCCCCCACCTGGTCAAGTATTTTGGGAAAATTTAACTTTTGCCACCTGACGTTCACTTTTCACACCATCAGGTGACTAAAGCTGTTCCACAACCATGGACGACAACAAAGACATGCAGAACAGTGCAAAAAGGGAATTCTCATGGACGTGCTTATGTTGTTCTGTTGAAGAAAAAGCTGGAAGACATTAAAAACCACTTGAGAAATCTCCATAATCACTTTTGTCTCCCATTAACCCGCAATATCCTGTCTGATCAGACCGACTGTCTCAAAAGGAAAACGTCTAAATTAAAAAATGGAACAAATAAATGCCGGAATAAAAAACAAAAAAACGAAAGTTGTGACGGTAGTGTTGCATTTCCTAGTAGTGATGAGCGTTGTGGGCTTCCCACACACTGAGGTCGTTCCACTCCATTAGTGACTGTGGTTAGACTCTTCCGACCTTAGCATCCCCGATGGCACCCCAGACGTCAAAAACAAACTCATCAGGAAAAGCAAAGTCTCCCAGTGTTTCATCTAACGCCTCGGCAAACTCATCAGGGTTCTTTTTGTCCTTTCCCAGTTCAACCATAGTGGCCGCTGAGGAAACAGGTGAGGTCAGAGGTCAAAGAGCATTAGGTAAAGAACAAAAAGTAAATGCACATAGAATAAAACTTAGAAAACTGTGATTTTCACAGAGATCAGAAGTCGTTCTGTACTCACCAAGCTCGCTGTCTCTGATGCCCATGTAGCTCTCCAGCAGGTCGTCCACCTTCTCAATGGCCTTCTCCTCAAAAGCAGAAGGCTGGAAAAAAAACAACAACATGCACTCATGATGATACATGTTAGTTAGTAGTAAAACTGGTACTGTAAAGAGACAGTATTTACCAGCTCCTCCACAGTAGCAGGACCTTTGGATCGCAGCCGAAGAGTTCCTCTTCCTGTTCCCAGCTGGACCCCTGACGCTGACCTGGATCCTCCAGACCGCTGGCCAATCATATCTAGGGACGTAACAATGCATTGTTAACCAGTTAAAGTTCAGTTTAAATTTAAAAAATGAATTGTGCATCAAGGCATAAACTGGTCAGACCATGACCTACATAATCTACGAATGTATTTAATTTGTCAGGAGCTCATTTTGCTAGAATAAAATCATATCGTATTGTGAGTCCAGTGTATTGTTAGATCCCTAATCATAGCTTTACAAAACAACCAAAAATCTGATGCTGAGTCATACGTCCTTGGTTCCTGAACTTAATGTTTAGCTCATTTTCTTAGCACTGCTGGTTTGTTTCCTTCTGCACCTACCAAAGGCCTTCAGAGGCTCCACCAGCTTGATAGTAAAGAGTTTCCCTTTGGGCAGCTCCTTCAACATCTTGGCGACCTCGTAGTGTCGACAGCCGATCAGTCGATGCCCGTTGATCGACTCGATCATGTCGCCAACGTTGATGACCTGGATCTGGTGAATCACACTTCCTTCACGAATTCTCTAAAAAAACAACAAGTATTAACTAAATTAACAGTATTTACCAATTATGTTTTGCTCTATTCGACTCATATCTTCTGTCCATTCCCTGTCTGTGGTCCCTGACCTTAATGAAGGCGTAGCCGGCTCCATTATCGGTGATGGTCAATCCCAGAGCGTCCTCTCCTTTAAACACCTCAATTTCCTTTTTTTGGCCCTTGATGTGGGCAAAAATAAAGTCCTCAAGTCCAATTTGACCTCCCAAAAGTTTATCCATGTCCACTTTGTGAGTGTTCAGTGTACAAAACATGACCTGTGGACAGACATAACATCCAAGTGAGATTTTGACTGAAATTCTTATTAAAAATAAAGAGACACACGTTTCACTTTTCACCTTTAAATAAAGTTAAGTCAGAGTTTTGAAGGAATGTTTAAGTGTCGCACGGAGGGGGCGTCTTGACAAGTCATATCAAAACCCAGTGCATACGAGATACTAGGAGGCTGCTGTTAAAAAATATATATTTTATTGTCAATTTCACGAATTTTGATCCCTAATAATCAACACTGACTGACCTCAGATGGAGGGATCCCGAAGGCCTCTCCAATCTTGGCGTAGAGCTCCCGCACATTGCTGAAGCCCTCAATCCGTCCAGTTGGGCTGCCGTGTGCAAGCTGCGTATGAAAGATAAGGCGGGGTCGCATGCTGCTGGGTGGAGGAGGCAGACCCTCTGAGGTGGCGCCTTCTCCTAGGCCGACACCACCTCCGTCAAGCCCATCCATACCTGGCACATTGAGACCTGCCCGTATGGGCTCCGCCTCCTCGTTCTCAACTAAGGGGGATGCTTTCTTCCTTCTTCCCAAGCCCAGAGGCATTGTAGTCCCACAGGTAGAGCAGAGGGAGCGGAGGAGATGAGCTGCTCTGAGGAGTTATGGAGCTGTGACCCAGACCAACATACACCTATTCAGCCAAATCAGCTGTAGGTCTGCAGGAAAAAAGTGAGGTCATCCAGACCAGCTAAGAAGCTGTCTCAACCAGGCTTCGTATGAAACGACCAGTCTTGGCATGAGAGCTGCTCACATTGTTGTATCAGTCAGTGGTGGGTCTTCAGCTGTAACACCAGACAAAAATCTGAATGAATACACATTCCACTGAACAGTGATTTAAACATCCTCAAATATCCACTAAAAAAACATCTTTGCAGAAAACGGGATAATACAGGGAAAGAAAACACCATTATACAATTCTAGCTGTCAATTCAAATGACAGAATGAATTATTATGGTTTTAGTTAATTTATTTAATATATGTATGCCTATTTATTTTGTAACTATTTGTTCCTGTACATCAAATTTAGATGCATTTAGATGCATCTTTTTACAGGGCAACACTAGCATTAAGTAAACATGATGTTACACTGTGATTTACTAGCATTAAGTAAACATGATGTTACACACATGATGTTAAAAGAAGGCTTAAATCACAGCCTTCTTTTAAGATCACTAATTTGCTGGTATTGGCTTTAATGTGACACACCTTTCTCTTCTAACATCTACATAGGCTCAGGTAGCCAACAAGTTAGCTTTTAGCTGCTTAGAACGGAAGCTAAATCACCGAGAGATTCCCAATCCATATTGAAAAGGATTAGTGAATAAACTGTACCGACAGTGCTGGTCGGTATTTGTGGTTAGTTACATTAACTAATACCTGCTAATGTGGACCCGAAACGGTAGTACACAGCCCGGGCCGGTGCCTCTTACCGGAGCAGAGTTTCGGACAACTATCGTTAGCTGTACCTCCTCCTGTTTGTTAGCTTAGCCTGCTAACTACACCGCTGGGAGTTATTTAAAAAGATAATAAGCTGCCAGTGAATGTCCAGCTTAATTTGCGACTCCTTTTCTTTTAAACTCAACTCTTCCTGTGGCAGATAGTTTTAAAAACAGGAGAATATGTGTGTGTCGGAATGTAGAAGTGGATTTATCCTGTCTTCCCAGTAGGGGAGGAACAGCGAGGCATTCACTGATCCTCGGAAATTACAATTTTGAACAATATAGTTTTCTTGTGAAGGATCACTGATATCAACATACGGGTTTCTTTTTAACTTATTACTGTAGGCTGTGTTAAACCAATTTATCTCTCTGTACAACATTGACTATTAACTCTCAATCTAATGTTCTTTGCTATGGTAGAAATTAGTGCAGATTTTTAAAATATAGCTATTAATAGTTACAGTATATGGCCTTTAGCTTTGGTGTGTAACGTGTATACGCTGCCATCTTGCGATGATAAAGCGTACTAACAATTGTCCTGTCGTTCAGGCTCAAACTAGACTTGTTCCAAATATCCAAGATACATAATAAAACATACAAAATAAAAAGTACATTAGTAGAACATGAACAACACATTGGTAATATAATAACATTCATATTTTTAATATTATTATACCAAAATCTGTCAAATGCTTCCAGATAAAAGTTGACCCAAAATAAACTACATTCCACCCATTTAGTTGCAAATTTAGCTAAAATTCCCTTGGAAAGATGTTATGTACTTAACTCAATTTAGGAGAAAAAAAGACGTTTTCTTCTCTGTTATGAATACACACAGACAGACATAAGGCTGGTAATAGCCGGTTTATTTATTCAGGGAATGAAAATCATCACAGCATTAGAAAACTTATTAAAATTTCCATCACCTTATGAAATTATAGGTGTGTGAAAAACTATTGAAATCCTGAATCCCCACCCTGATGAATTTTAATAACTACACACAGGAGGTCATAAGACAAAACAAACACAATACCATACCATAATAAAATTATTAATCTTTTTTCCATACCATAATAAAATTATTAATCTTTAAAAAAAAAAAAAAGAGATTACACATCTCTACAATCATGTTGAACCACATGTATGTCAAATAAAAACTTCAAACTCCAGCAGGAGCAGGATGTAGACAGATGTTGACGGTCATGAAGTTTTATTCTGTTTCCTCTGACAGTCAACATGTTAACACTAGAGAACCATTACCAAAACAAAAGGTGCAAATGAACCGAGTGGTTTACTGTACACACTTTGACTTTCATCACAGCTGTCACACATCAACCTGTCCTCACTCACAATAGATATGTCAAATTTACTCACTCTATAGTCATATCCTGTCAAACTCACGTGAATACTGTCAGGTTTGAGCCGAGTAGAGGCGTGGTATAGAACAAAAAAAAGCTATATCTTCACCAAAACTAAAATATATTATTTCTGCAATAAAAAAAGTGGTTTAAACATTATTTTACACTTCCTTCTGACACACATGCCAAACGTTTATTTATCCCTAAAGAAAAAAGGAGGGTCTTTAAGATGAATAGTCACGTAGCAGCACACATATGTAATCAATGTTAACCATTTTAAGATTTCTCTCGTTTTTACATTTTACATGACAAACATGCTTTCAAATATTTAGGGTTCACACATTTATATATATATATATATTTAATTGTTTTAATTTTACGGGTAAGAATATTGGCAAAATGTCTCAGAATTAGATTATTTTCAATCTAGCAACATTTAGCTTGAGCTAAATATTAGCGAGTCAGTCTTCCACTAGTGCTTCGAATTTTGAATACAAGATGTGTAGTTATTTGGTACAAATTTGCATTGCTTTTTTTGAAACCTGGGCTGTTCCAGCACTGGTGCTTTTACAGAACCTTTGGTTAATATTAGTGTATATTCTTCTAGCCATGGTGTAGGTGAAGGTCAAGGTAAACCAAAGAGTGTAAATGCTGGTGAAAAACACGTGACATAAATTACACACAACCTAGTTTTTGTTCCATGAGTCAGTGGAGTTTTGCATCACTCCGTCTGCGGTACTGGTAATGGACTCAGCTGCACGACATGTTATTGAAACACCCCACAAAACAAAACAAAAAAACAGATTACTGGTTACTTAATAAAACAATGCATTGAACACACTCACAGTGTCACTGGTTCGATTCTATAATTATCACATCAAACTCCATTACCAACCGACTACAGCATGTAAGAAAACCAGTTTGAAGGGTGGCAGGATTCTAGGCAGAGCACGTACTGTAGCAGCACATTAAAAAAACAGAGCGGCTCCTCATCTCTCATTCCATCTTGTTCACATCATGTGAACACTGCAATACAGCCCTGAATTCAAATAACTCAACTCTGCAGAGTTATTTGAATGCAGGGCACGTCCTTATTTATAATTAGTTTGAATTGCATATTATTTGTTGTTTGGTGTATGACCAGGCTGATTAATGTATAAAAGTACACACAGAGTCTGCAGCAGCTGCCAGGGAGGGATAGAAAATACTGGGGAAAAAAACTCAATACATTTGTTCTGATGCTCATTTATCCAAGTTAAAGTTGTCATTGGTAGATTGTTTGCTTATTAATGTTACTCAACCTCAGAGTGTTTGTAGGCAACTGTTAGCCGCTCTGTCAGTGAGCAGGTCTTGAAAAACTCATTAAACTTACTGGATGCTAGTCAGGAATTTGGTTTCCAACTGAAACCCAATCCACCCTGTGCCTGGAAGTGTGCAGGACAACACTGCAGATATGAGCTTGTTTTAATTATAAAATGCTTCAGATAATTACCTATCTAAAGTCAGGGTGGAAGTACCTGTTTGAGTGCATCACGTGTGCTTTGCCCAAGTTTGTCAGGGAATTTAACAGTAAAGTCTAGGATCATGTCACCCCTCTTCTCGGGACACTTGGACACTGGAAGACCTTCTCCCACAATGCGCTTTTTCATTCCAGGTTTGACAACGTCTCTGGAGTTCACAGTGATGGTCCGGCCATCCAGCGTAGGGGCATTGACTGTGCATCCACACAGGGCCTTGAGAAGAACAACACATAGGACACACAGGAGCCAGATGTTAAACAGGTGAATACACATGTATGCCAACATCTTTCAACATCCAAATTAGCTAGCCCCTGCTAGGATGGATGTCAGGATGTCAGTGACAGCATCCCTTGCAGTATACATCATCTATTTAAATATATGATATTAAGCATGTTGCTCACGTACTTCTCTGAGTGATATTTTTGCAGGGTAGATGATGTCAGAACCCTCTCTTCTGAACACTGGGTGTGGTTTATCCTTCACCACAAACACAATGTCTGCTGGAATGTTCATCGGAGTTTCATCTCCTTCCCTGGGAAATGTGATCTTGGTCCCCTCCTTCCATCCACGTTTGATGTCAACTGTTAAAATCTTGTCCTCATTACGCATGGTGCAGCCGTCCGGATTGAGTCTCTTGCGAGAAATCTTCATCTTTTTGGTGCAGCCAGAGAAAACCTCCTCCAGACTCACCTTCAGCTCGTGCAACACTGGCGGATCCTTCTTCTTCTCGCGTGCTCTGTGCGGACCTCCAGTGTGGTGTTTAAATGATCTGTGAAACCCACCCATGCCCCCCAGTCCTCCCATGCCAAATGGGGTGAAGGGGTCACTGATGTCCATGTCATCATCTCCATCATGAGGGAAGAAATGATCGAAAGGGCTGCGGCCTCCGAAGAACTCGGCAAAGATTGCATGAGGGTCTCCTTGGAAGGTGTAGTTGTAGCCTGTGGGAGCGGTGTGTCCTCCACCTCCACCACCTACTGATCCTTTTAATCCTACAAAACAAATGAGTCAGAGCTTTATAAATCAAACATATGGGTTTAATCTAAATGCTTTAATTGAGGAGTCACTGGTGGAAGTTCCAGACAAGGACCCAGCATTAAACAGCATAGCAGCAAAGAAAAAAATAACATTTCGTGAAAATACTGGCCATCTACTCAACAGACAAAATTTCAATAATTAAAGTTCCCTACCATCATGTCATTGTGACTGATTTTTAATATTCCAATCCTGCCCTGTTTGCAGTCATTTATTTATTTGAGGAGATCATTCTTTTATTTATTTTTTATTTACATTATTGGGTATAAATGATTGCTAGTCAAAATTTCGGAAGCATTTATGCAACGTGTTAGTCATCAGTAAACTTTTTTTTATATATGGATTTAGCCGCCAAAAACGGTGTCTTCATTACAAATCAGACTGTCCAGACCCAGTCTTTATGACTATAAAGACTGGGATCAGTAATAAATAAGCAGGCTGAAGCGGGGACCCTACTCAACCGCTGCACAAGCAGCAGACATCCATACAGATGTAGCTGAATTACTGTGTCAACGTATAGGCAAGACGAGACGACACTAATCAAACGACAATGAGTGCATTTACCTTCTTCCCCGAATCGATCATAAATGTCCTTCTTCTTGGCATCGCTGAGGACATCGTAGGCTTCAGCGATCTCCTTGAATTTATCTTCTGCTCCAGGTGACTTGTTCTTGTCAGGGTGGAAGCGCAGGGCCTGTTTTCTGTATGCCTTTTTAATCTCGTCCTCGGACGCACCTCTGGCTATCCCTAACACTTTATAATAGTCTTTACCCATTACAAAAAAACACTTACAATCTCTCCCACCTCACAAAAACATAATTTACAGAACTCACATGTGTACCTACGTCTGCACCTTGACAGCCAAATTCAAAGGCTATATTGCTCTGAAAGAGCAGGCAAACCTCCGGTGCGGCTGGTTAGCTCTCGGTCAAATTTAGCGTTCCTTCTTTTAAACAAAATAGTGAATAAGTTTTACTGATTAAACAAAATCAAACACAAATTGCCACACCGAGACAGACTATTGGTAAAGCAGCAGCCCCGTGTCACGACCGAGTCGTAAAATTGGTGGTGGCAGAAACTTCTGGAAGAAGCTGATGCTGCTGCTGTAGCGGGTCATCACTGCAGACCCAAGAGCGTTCACATTTTAGTATTTCCGGTTTCGCTCTTGCCACAACGGAAATGCTAATATAGTGCGCTCCTCTTGTAAAGGTAAAGGTCAATTTATTTTTTTTATACCGCAAGGTAGCCTTTATTAGGTATATCGGACTTTTAATATGCTAAAAATAATTTAAACTAATTAGATATAGTTGAAAACCAATGTTCAAATCAATGATTCAACTTTTTAAATGTGCTTTAATATCAATTTCTAGAATGTTCATCCTAATAAAAAAGTTGGCCTGTTAAAGTACTTACTGTAATTTATTTTATATGTCATGTTAACAGATAAGTATTGTTAAAGCACAGTATGAAACCACCTTCGACTTTAGCCTCTTGTAGTGATTGTTTGTAAATGAAACTCCTGTACATTCATCTATAGCAAAGATATTTACATAGAAAATTATCCAACACTCAAACAGTGATACTTCTGCTGTTGGTCTGGATCACTGGATATAAATAGACTCCAGAATATAGACCTGCAGTTGGCTCGGTGCAATGATTGAGTTGACCCTGTGTGATGAAAGATATGTCTGATCTTCTCCCAACCATCATTGTTTATACTTCTCCCTGCCACAAAGCTCAGTGAGGTAGGGTCTTTTTCCTAGCTAGACCTGAACCACACACAAGCACAGAAATAAATGTGTCTCTTTATTTTCAGTAGGTCACGAAAAGACAAGAATACCGGCCTCACAGGCGGTCTGGGTGAGGGAGGGGGAACAGCATGTCGGCATGTGGAGATCTTTCATCTCAGGGATCAGACTTTTAATGGGGCCCACCTCTCTGTGACTAAGTGAGGAGCAGAGCTAACAGAAGTTGTGTCCAATACAGTGCATCTAACAACAGCACACTGGTATCTGACACTAAGTCAGAACTGTAGGCCAATGTGGCTTCCCAAGGTTACTGAGCTGCTGCAGAGCAAATCAGGCAACTTATATTTAGCCTTGTAAATGGTGCACTATGGATTATGTCTTAGGCCTCTCCGGTTTCGTCTTCAGTGCATTTTGTTGCTGGAGGAGGGTGGGCGTGGGGGTGTTGGTATTGTGGATTGAGAAGAGGCTGATATTCAGGTGAGGTGCATGTTCACTTCAGCTTCTTTGATCAGCACTCCTCCCACGTGAACTCACTCTTTTTCTCACTCACTTTACCAACCTCTGCTCCGGAGAAAATTGCTTTTGGCTCCACATATTTCCCTGTCAGTCTTCCTCTGGAAGTGAAAGGCTATTCCGAGGGTGTGGAAGACACCAGAGAAGACACACAGCAGTTGGAGTGTAGAGGGAGAGCAGAGGGCACAGAGAGCTTCACCAGACTTACCCAGGATTATTTTAGGTGGCCAGCGAGGACCAGGATCAAACTTTACCATGGACAAACTCGCCTTAGAGGCAAAGGGGGTGGCTACCTCTGCTGAGTCTGAGAAGAAAGCTGCACCAAGGACAAAACCTAAAACTCCAAAAAAGCCCAAAAGGACTGTTTTCTTTGAGGTGGAGATTATTGACCTAAAGACTAAGGAGAAACTTTTGCTTCTAGACAAAGTAAGTGTCGCCACAATGAAGAGCCTCTTGGTAAATGATATTCAATATTAGGAGCCAAACAATATTCCTGGATCATTGATATTGGGTGTAATGAAGGGTGCTGGTCCTGTCTTTTTTATGCTTGAAAGATCTGCTGCCCAAACCCTTTTTTCAATACTAAAGACTAGAATTCAGTCAAAGGAATACAAAGGATTTGGTTTAAAAAATATAACTGCAACATTTTTATGTATCAAAAGTCAGATGGTGCAAATGAAAATTGGAAACTGAAAGTTGTGGAAAAAGTGAAAATAATATATAAAATATGTAAATATAAGCTGCATAGTAAGTAAGCATCTATGCCATGCAGCCCTACAAGATAATATGTCGCAGATAGTAACAATATTTAAATATTAGCAGTCAAAGACCAAAAAGTACAGTTAGTAAAGAATAAATTATCTAAAAATTGTCTAAGTTATGCGGTAGAAAATAAGACTAGCACAAAGGTGACCAAAACTATCACATTTAATTGAAACCATAGCAACAACATATTTTAGAGAAGTTAATTGTTAGTATGATTTTAAAAAGTTAAATGTTGGTGAGTAATTCAGCCATAAATAGCCTAAATTAAAGAATTTACCGAAATGCAGGTAACTTTGTCTTTTAAATAGAGAGGTGGGAATACATTTGTCACCCAGACATGTGCTGCATGGAGAGTAGTAGACAGACAGAAAGACAGACAGAGAGCAGTATACAGTAATAAACAGTTCAACCCCGATGTCCAGTCACATCAAGACAAGGGTCGTGTTTCAGATGACAACTGTACAATGCAAGATGGTCAAATTCCCAGTGGACATCTGGAGGGTTGACGACTTGTGCTGGTTTATTTTTAGCTCTAGAGTGTCTTGTAAGAATTGTGTATAACAGCCAGCAAATGAACACTGCTGCTAATAATAACACCGCCTATGTTTTGACCACAGGTGGAGCCAACTGCCACTATTTTGGATATTAAATCCTTATTTCACAAATCCTGTAAGTTTATTCATCAGATTATTGACTTCATTGTTTCCCAAATATTGGATGCACATTTACCCGACGTGAAGGTCATGTTTGTTTCTGACAGATCCAAAATGGTATCCAGCCAGACAGTCCCTGCGTTTGGACCCAAGTACGTGTTGATGGTGTTGGTACAACAACCTGCTGATCTCTGTCAAACAGTCAGTGTGGTCGTGTGACATGTGTCCCATGTTGTGTGGTCTCTTCTGTCATGTGTCTCAGAGGCCAAGTGTCTCAGGGACGAGGATGTTCTTCAGACACTTCCTGTGGGAACCACCACAAGCTTTTACTTCTGTGACCTCGGACCTCAGGTCACATGGGGAACGGTGAGTGTGTTGCATTGCATTTGGCCTGTGTAATGAGAATATACATCGCACAAATCTATCTATCTATCTATCTATCTATCTGTCTATCTATCTGTCTATCTATCTATCTATCTATCTATCTATCTATCTATCTATCTATCTATCTATCTATCTATCTATCTATCTATCTGTCTATCTATCTGTCTATCTATCTATCGTTGGTCTTTTTGTGGGTGGAGCTTTTGCACATTGTTGGTCAGTCACTGTCTGATTCTCCTCACCATGGGTGTTTTCCAGCAGGCTGGTTTAGCAGAAACACACTCTTTGTCTACATAGCAACAATCTGTAATTTGTCCTGAACCAGTCTTGCCAGAGTTCTGTTGGAAAATCCATGGAGGTTGTCAAATGTGTGTGGTTGATTTATTCCATTCACACACTTCTTACTCTCGTGGCCACTCAATAGCAGTTGGATGAGGACTGGAGTGACACAACAGAGGTGCTTTCCCCTGTCCATTCTTCATCCCCTCTGTTGCACTGCCCCTCATGTGTCCTACAGTATATAATCTCATGGCCCCATTTCTGCCAAAGGTGTTTATCCCTTTGACCTATCACTCGCTTTCCATGGCACCTCTTTACTCTCTTGCCCACGGACTCCTCACATTCCCCTGTTGACACAACCTTCAGCTCCCCACCAGGCTTCTGACTGGTCCCAGGGTGGGTGGAGCAGTGTGAAGGGTCCCAGCAGAGATCACCAGTAACTGAGGCCAAGGCCTGCGGTCAAAATGCTGAATCAGGGATCAGTTTCACTGTCAGCTGTGCTGCTCCACTTGATCACATCATTAATGGAAAGCTGGAATAACAAGTTGTTTTAGTGGCTCCACCGTCCTAATGTTACTAACCAGTGTTGTTGAGCTGAACTCAACAGTTCAGTAGAAGTTAGAACCCTTAACCAAACAGGAAACAGAGGTTATGCTGCTGCTGATGATATGACATTAAAATGTCTGCCTTTGTTCACTGAAAAGCAGATAGAAACAGAGGAGTGCTTCCTCGCAGCATACAGACAAGCCTTTATTTACGTTGCTTTCTTCACAATCTAGACAGATATGCATTGATGAATGTTATTTTTTATATTCAGAGGAAATAAATGTTTGTGCTGAAGCAGCAGTAGGGTGCAATTATAAGGCAGAAGGGAGTAGACAAGTGACAGAGCATAAAACGGGGGCTGAGATAAAATGCAGTGACTAATAAAAAAAATGTTAAAAACCTTGCAAGTGGTCCTGGTTGGACCATCCTCATACATGTTGGAAAAAAACCATGCCTCAAAAATCACCTAGTTTTCTAGAAGATATCTTTAAATATTGTGAGGCTTGAATCAGATTTGCTTCCTGTTCTCACCCAAAATGAAGATAAAACAATGCAATTTTAAAACATACAGTGTACTGTCATAACATTGTAACCACAGAGAATAGCAAGTAGCTAACCTGTTAACTTTTTAATGTACAACTGGTAGCTTAAAATACCTAACAACTACTTCACTATAGTGCTAGATGCTAGCTAATCTGCTAAAGGCTAACAGGCTCATAATGAGAATGTAGCATCTGTTTATGTAGTGCAGTAGTTTATTTACATTTACTGGTGAGGCTGGTGGAGATTAACCAGCTTTTCTGTCTTAGAGGTCAGACAGTTTCTCCAGGAGGAAGTATTCTGCCCTGTAAAACGACACACGTTCACATAATTGGCATGTGTGGAATTCAGTCCGCACTGCCAACACCAATTGACACTGGTTTGTATTCTGATGTGTCCTTTTTTTAAAAAAATTGCATGACTCAGAATAATACATATATCTAATCAGGGACTGCATAATCAGGTGACAGATTTGACCTGAAATATTAGATGTGAGTCATATGGATATGAATAACCTGAGCCATGTTAGTCTGAAGGGAGGGAGAGAGGAATAAGACTCAAGACAAAGAATAACAAAAGCTTGATGTTAATTTAATGGCCTTTTTTTTTTTGCTCATGTTTTTATTTCCTGTTGTGCGTCCGTCAGCCAGAGGAGAAATATTTAAAACCCTGTCTTTGTGTCTCAGGTGTTCCTGACAGAGTGTGCAGGTCCACTGATCATCTACCTTATGTTCTACTTCCGCCTCCCCTTCATCTACTCTCCAAAGTATGACTTCACCAGCAGCAAGCAGTGGGTCGTACAGTGAGTGTCACCCTGCTGCTGTTTCCATGGGTCTATGTGTGAACGTCACTGCAGCGAATCCCAAAATCCCGGGCTTTGCACAGATGTCTCATCTGCATGACAGACACTCGTGAAGCGTACTGTTATTTTCACACTCATGCACGGCCAAGTGTAATGGACTGGAGGTGGACAATGAATCAAAACTTAATGTGGGTTCATTGTTGATGTGTGTTTGTTGCAGTTTGGCCTGCGTGTGTCACTCCCTCCACTACATTAAGAGGATTCTGGAGACCTTGTTTGTCCATCGTATCTCCCATGGGACCATGCCTCTCCGAAACATATTTAAGGTCAGGAAGCGACGGATTTCAACCGATACGCTCAACTACACTTACACACAAAGACTTATCTTAATAAACGTACTATAGCACACTCTCTATTCCAGAACTGTGGCTATTACTGGTGCTCTGCTGCCTGGATGGCATACTACATTAACCACCCTCTCTACACCCCTCCTGGTAAGTGCTGACCTCCGCGATTTTCTCTCCTACTCATCACATGCATTTCTTTAATGTATTTTTTTTCCTTTCTCTGTAACACTCAGAATACGGGCAGCAGCAGGTGAATATAGGGCTTTATATCTTTGCGGTAAGTTTGGCTTCAGTACAGATTCCAGATTTTGGGACCTGTCCAAATTGCACTCATTAATGTTCATCTTGGGTTTCTTTGAACTCACAGTTTTGTCAACTAGGGAATTTTTCCATCCACGTCACCCTGCGTAACCTCAAAAACCAAGGTGAGCACAGTGTAACAGTGATTAATGATGTTAATTAATGCAAATTGATTAAAATCAGTGGGAAAAGGACAAAAACTAAAGGACAATTCCAGCAAAAACTTATTGGACTAACATGTATATATGTTAATAAATCAAGTGTAAGAAATTTAATTTGTCAGATGGAAATGCAGTTTTGTTTGTTAATAAATATATTTAAATATATATTTATAAATTGATTCTGCTTATAGGTTTGAAAAACAAGAAGATTCCCTACCCGACCAAAAATCCTTTCACATGGATTTTCTGGTTGGTCTCATGTCCAAACTACACGTATGAGGTAAGAACAAATCCAGATCCACCCTTAAATACTTCCATCCAGATCAGTGTTTAAAGATAGTGCTACTGGCTGAGGTGACACTGCTGTGGCTGTTTAGCTTAGCTCTGAGCTCCGACTGGTCCATGTTCCATGTTCTATGTTCCAGCTCTGACTGTCCTGATGGAAACTTAATGACAAATAATGACAAATAACACAGTTAAATAAAATAAACAAACAAAAAGAAAGAGATGTAAAATAGCTGACAGGGCTGGGTGTTACACCTGCTTCTTCTTCCATGGATTTGAATGACACTTGCCATCCGTTGAGCTACATTACTGCCACCTACTGGGTTTTTTTCTACTGGTAAACGTTGTCACTCAGACGTTCTGGTGGCTTCTACCTTAAAAAAAAAGAAAATAGAGGTAAGGGTCACTGCAGATGAACACAAAACCATACACTTACAGCTCATATAGTACTACATGTATTTTTGTGGATTTAGAGTAAAGTTTCCAGGAAGTACCTGCGTACCTTTAAGTAGTTCAATATTTGGACTCACTCTGATATGTGGACACTATTATTGTATGAGATGCTGCCCTCTTCTTGGATACAGCTGGGCTCCTGGATCGGCTTCACGGTGATGACCCAGTGTGTGCCTGTGGCTCTCTTCACTCTGGTGGCCTTCATCCAGATGACCGTGTGGGCCAAAGGCAAACACCGCAGCTACTTAAAGGAGTTCAGAGATTATCCGACGCTGCGCTCCTCCATACTCCCATTCATCCTGTAGAGCCAGTGGCCAACACAGCACACAAACCGGGTCCTTCAGAAGTGCCCCCTCCATCTGTGTGCCCGTCAGAAAGCATGTGCCGGGGGTTTGATGTGTGGATGGATGAACTGACTGTTGAAGTGCACAGGAAGAGTAACATGCAGAAAAGTCTTAATTTAATGTTGTTTGTGAACATTTAAAGAATAAAGATTAAAAATGTCCTTTTTTATTTTGCTACTTTGATAAGGAGTTTTGTTTGCATTACTTACACCGTCAGTGCAGTTTTCAAACAAGGCCAGCACACCGTCACTGATTATACTAATCTGACTGAGCTCCTCTGCCAACACAGCAATGTATTTTACATTACTGTAATGCACAGTAATGTAAAATAAATACATTTTCTCTTAGGGTGGCAAAGATGTGGCATGGCGTTTCGACATGGGGGTTGGAGGTTAGATGCTCAGAAAAGTGTCAGCAACTTAAGATGACCGACCATACTGTATCCTGTCTCCCCTAGTGGAAATCACGAGTTTGGCAGGTGACACCACTTTTAAATTGTGTGTGAATGTGTGTGATGTTGTCTCACTGAAATATTTCAGCGGCCCCCTCCCTCTGCCCACCGCCCAGCTCCACCACCGTACGGCAGCGCTGTCATAGCAGAGCTGCATTAGTAGTTATTTGTGATGAGGATAAACCTTTTCCTGTTTTAGTCTGTGCATGACTCAAGTGAATTTCTGCAGGAGGAAAACCAGCCAGAAGGAAAAACACCACTGATAACATGTACGGACATGTCTTTGTTAAATACATCTGTTACCACCACTGAGAGGACTGTACTGTCACAGCTTCTCAGCTAAAAGTGCTAAAACTGCCCAGTTTGAGTCTGTTTCAGTTTGTACCAGAATGACACACAACTAAATTATAATAATAATAAAAAAAATTCCACTTCCAGAGTAAATAATGAAGAGGACGCGTTTCTACAACAAGGTTAATTATGCCCACCATGTGTTTACAGCAAGACGATCTAAAGTCCGACCCCGGGGGCCGATTGCAGCTGTTATCCAGGTTTAATGTGACCCACGCTTTCCTTTCAAATTGTAAATTGTATCACTTTAGTCATTTTTATTACTTTTTTGTAGCTACATTACTGCTGTGTTTATAGATATGCCTTCTTAGGTTTTAAGATTTCACACACACACACACACACAGCATAATAACAGCATTACATCTGTGCAGGATCCACATCTCTGTATGTTAGTGAATTAACTTAGCCATGTGTTAAAGGAGTGAAATGACTTTATGTATATTATGGGATTTTCCGACAGGTTAAATATTTAAATCCGGCATTAGTGTGATTTAATGAGAGGTGGGGGTGAACAGAGACATAAGCTTTATTTGTGTGAAGTGGAGCAGGAACACTGGAGATGTGTACCACATCATATGGAATGTTACAAGTCATGTGGCCCACTAAGGTCTCAACACAAAGAGATGAACGTGAGGAGCTCATACAGGGAAGAGGTGACGTGACAGAACATTGTACTGAGTGAACAGGTCAGCTCTGTGAACGGGAACTGAGCGGCTGTGATGAACTTTAAAACTATAATCCCAGGATTCCGCCACGTCGTACCATCATTCCCAGTAGAAAAGTACATTTGTTGAGGCTGCACATCAACTGGTCACATGAATCTGACAATGTTCCCAGAAGTTGACTGCATTTAAATGGACCACATTCATTTTAAAAGATAAAACAAGAACCGAGATGACAAAACATATTCCCTCCACAGCCACCAGGGGAGGCATTATCTTGAAGCGAACTCTCAGACAAACGTGAACTAACATTTGCAGCTACTGGTGACCCAATGACTCAGGCGTCTGACTTTTGTCCATAGGTCATTTGTCTTCCTGCAGCACTTTTGATTCCATTTAGAGGTCGTGCACATCACATGTGCACGCCGTTGATCTGTTTCTGAACAGCAAGTGGCATAAACCATGAAAATGAAGACGACTGAACTTAAACATCGTACGATGGACCCAAAACCTTGACAACACTTTGCAACCGTCGTGTCTGTAAACATTACAGCCCATAGGTGGCGCACTTGGTGAAAGGTCTACTCCTCTTCACCGGCTACATCGGCCATACCTCCTCCTGCGGGAAGGCCGCTGCTCCTCCATGTTGAACAACAAAACTCTGAACGAAGCAGATTTTGGACACATGGGTGAAATGGCAACGGCGTGAAAACTAAGGACCGTGATGAGAGGTAGGATGACTGTCTTTCAGTTTCTTGGTCATTGTCACAGTGAAAGTTCATTCCACCACAGCCTCTCCCCCACTCACCTCCCACATATACAGTATATGGAGGTGTGTGGTAGGGATCCAGATGGGAGAGGGCTCTGCATGCATGTTTGGGTCAATGCAGCATTTTCTGTCTGTTTGTCTGATGGCCATCCACGTCTCAGAGGTCTTCGTACTCCAGGAAGTGCGTCCTCTGCAGCACCTTCACGTGACGTTCGTAGATTTTGAGGGCGGGACCCAGTCGGATGGAGAGACCGGTCAACACGTCGCTGCGTTGCATTAGGAGAAGGGACTTCCCATCGATCTCCTGGTGGGGAGAGAGGAACATGTAGCAGGAAGTGAAATTAGTTCAAATCATCAGAGATTTTTTTCCCCTACTTCAAGAAATGATTTGGAGCAGCAGCAGTTATCATTGCACAACCGGTGGTGGTCACAACAAAGAGCTCCCTGACATATCCCCATATAATACTTTCTGGACCAAACTCACACTTAGACTTTATAGAAATTAAATAAAACCATAAATATTAAATGTATTTACTTAATTGCAGTACTTTTTTCCCGTTTTTGCCTTGACATCAATGTTTATTTACATTACATACTCTATGCAGTTCTAACGTACAATACATTCGGTGGCTGTCAAGTTTCAATGAGCATCTAGCACCACCTGTGGTGGCACGTGGTGGTGCACCCACCTGTGTCCTGAATGCCACAGCCTGCTCGGGGAAGCCTGCAGCAGAGAAGTAACTGGCCACATCTGCCACGCTCCACTGCAACAGATTCTGGCTCATCTTCTCCTTCTTCACAGAACTGGAATCAAAAGGAATAAAAAAAAAATTTGTTAGTGGGTTACTGAACCTCTTAGACTCATCATTGTTTATACTAAAGTAATTAACTGAGTAACAAAACCCTAATGAAGTTAAGAAGATTTTATTTTTTAAGAATGTCCTGAAGGACAAAAAAAAAACATGGTGGAGACAATTAAAGACACGTTCGGATAAATGTGCTAGAACAATCCACTCACACGTCATCACCATTGTCACCGTTCACCAGACTCTCTTCAGCTTTTTTGAAAGGTGACTCGTCTGAGTTCTTTTTCATCGGACCTGCAACCAAAATGAAACACGTGTGTGTTATACATGAGCAAAAAAACCCAAAACAAAACAAAACAGCAGCTCATCAGTGGACAATGTGACACCTTGAAGAAGAAATCACAATCACGGACAGTGTTTGTTTGTTGAACGGATAATTGTGAAAAAGAAAATGAAAAAAAAAACTGTTCAAGTTCAGTTTAAAACTGTCCAGGGCTTCACCTGGTCCAATGACTGCTGGGACTGAGTGAAAAGCATTAAGCAGTAGAAGAAAAATGAAGATCTGGAAGTTTCCTGCTGTCTGACTCCTCTGTATGTTGGGTTTTTGGATCGGTACACTTTTATCTTTATTTTCCAATAATGAACAATTAACAAGCTCTAGGTGTCGGAAAATGTGACTCACACAGATGAACAGATGTAATCCATGGAGAAAAGTCATAAAGAAAGTGTTCTGTCAAACATTTTTCCAACCCAATGTTCCACATTTATACTTCCTGATGTTTTAAATTTGCTGTTTCACATCCTTGACATTTACTGACGATGAGATGTTTAACAAACAGCAGCAGGGTTTAAATGGGAATTACATTTTGCAACAGATGGTTGAAATATCTCTTAGACTTTTACAGAGTACAGTGAGTGTGTAATAAATGTAAATAAAAGTGCACATGCACGTACACAATAGGCACTCCTCCTCTCATGTTCTATGAATGCTGACACAATTCACAAAGACATAAAGTGCATTTTTTTTTCTTTTTTTGCAGGTCAATTACTTTTTCAAGACATCTTTGTCTGGCAGAAAAATAAATATGAATAATAAAAATGGAATAAACGAAAGTTAAGGAGGTACAGTATGTTTTTTCTGTGTAACTGGTAACAGGTTTCAGTATCATAATTGGGTATAAAGGATGATCTACCAATGGCTCAGATGCGTTATAGAGGCTGGGTCATTTTTATTGGTACTGACCCTTAGAAAAAAAAAATATTATTTATGATTATTTGCAATTTACTAATTATTAGTTATGCTTGTATTTTTATTTTTAAATAAAAACAACAACATAAAGTTTGGTTACAGTCCAATGATAAGTATGGATTCATGGCAACAGCAGTAGATGTAATGATTGCACAAAAAGTTCAATAAAGTATTATTATTGTTTAGTTATTTTTAGAATTGAAAAGTCATTTTTTCTACGCTGAACTTTCCTCCAACGGACCTTAGTTTATATTCAACGTAGGAAATGGAGGTCAATTATTTTCCTTGTCCTTTTTATGATAAACAAGTACCAAAGGTGAAGTACCAAAGTAAACGTTGTTGTTTATGTTGCAGATTTTAATGTGTTTTTTTTAATACATAAACAAACCACAGTTCCGGAAGTGAGGTTTGTTTACGTTTAGTGCCGCACACACCGACAGCTGTTTGAAACCATCTGCTTATTATAAGGTGGAGCAGCAGAAAATTGACATCCATCAGGTCCATGCTGCAACATTATGTAAGGACAGCGTGTTCTGAGTGACAGGTTATTGTATAACAGTCGGAGGGAGCACCACCTGGTTGGGAGGTGGCAGAACAAGCTAGTGAAACATTCGAAACATCTTGAGTCAGCCTCAAGGCTACAAGTCGCAGGAGAAGACCATACAACAGCATGTAACTACCACGACGACAACAACGTCATTAGTGTGTTTGTTTTATCAGGTGTTATTTCCAAATTAGGGCAACGCTGGAGTGACATTTTGGTTCACTGTGAAGCTGATGCACGCTACACTGCAGATGAGTTTAAAAATAAGGGGCGGTGTATAACTCACTGTTGTTGTCAGCCGGTGGAGACAGAGTCTGTGGTCGTCCGTCCGGGCCGTTCTTGCTCTCCTCCTTCACCCAAGACAAACATGAAATGTGGAAGCGTTAGACAGGGAAGCGGAGACACGGAGGAAGCCAGAGCTGTACAGGAGGTTGTTTGGGTTTGTCACAGGAGGATCACAGATTAATTACCACACGTGCTGCATAGTCTGGTACCAGCTGGTCAGACAAACGACTGCTGTCCTCCACCTTGGCTCCATCTTCTTTCTTTGTGTTGTTCTTCACAGCAGAGGGGCTGCTGGTCACAGGCTGGACCGCTGGCTTTGTGGCGGCTTCTAACACAGCGCAAAAATAATAAGAAAAACAAACAGAATTACTACACTGAGGTCAACCATACTGTAGTCTTCGTTTTCATCTCTGACCAGTTATTTTTGTTACATTTCTGGCTAGATTTCCACCCTGACCCTGCTGTATCTGGTGTATTTTCGATGGCAACCATGCTGTGTGGTTTTTTTTTAATTCAATTTATTTCATTCATTCATGTCATTTTTTTAAAACTGCTTGTCATAGAAACCTGCACAATTTAACTTTTAGTCATTTTCTTTTTTACCTTGTTTCTTTAGCCAACATATACTTCCCTTTGTACTCTGCACACTTCTGGAATGCATTTGTATTTGGCTTAACTGAAAATAGTATTGTATCTAAATATTTCTTTGAAAAATGAAAATGTTCAGAACTAAGCAGAGAGAGCTCCATGATGCTGCTGTGTTTCAGTCTGTAACTGTGATTGTGTGATTGTGTGTGTGTGTGTGTGTGAGTACCTTTCTCTTTCTGTGTTCCTGGGTGCTGGTGCTCTGCTGGGCAGACTGTAGAATCATAAGCCCAGTCATTGTTTGTGAGGGCCCTGGGGCTGGAGGGGGGCAAGGAGCTGGGCCTCTCACCAGCCTTCTGGAAAGAGACACAGTCCAGCCCCGTGCCTGGACCAGCCACAGAGTTCAGGGCAGGCCGAGTGCCCGAGGGGGAGGAGGGAGCGGAGACGGCTCGCACAGCTACACAGTGCACGGCAGCGTCTTCGTACGTGTGGCCACTAGGGGAAGGTCTGTCCTGGCCGTCCTGGCTCTCATCAGCGCCCTCTTCATCTGCATTACTGTCCGTGTCCATGGCCATGATGGGGTCACCCTGGGGAACGGGAGTAATTACCTTACGTGCAACAGATCCAACTGGGTTTTATAGCTAAGCTTCACAATAAAGTAAGATATTACACAGAGGGTCACAACCTCTGCAGCTACAAGGACCAGACAGCTGTTGTAAGAAACGCAAATCCTATTTCTCACACACGTGGTGTAATAACAGTGCAGTTTGCTGCTGTATCACAGCTTCCTTGTCTTGTTGGCTGTGTCAAGCCTTTGACATCACTGCTTCACACAAACATGTACATAAAACGCATCTACAGTATATTCAGTTTGTCTAGGTTTTTTATTCCTTTTCTATGTATGATTTTCAACATTTCTTGGTAGTGAATTTATCACAGTGAATACAGGTATAGTTTGTACTATCTTCCAACTTTGAATTCAGTCCGTGTACACAGTCTGTGCTGCATATGTGGATACATTTTGTACGAAATACTACGTCTCAGTTCCACTTGTAGGAACATCCCTTCTACAATCTAAATCCCTGCTTGGGTTTTTAACAATAAAGCTGCTTTCTCAGAGGCAGCCATCTTGTTGTCAACAGCACGGAATATAAAGTGATTTAACTGGATTTTTAAGGAAAATTACATCATTTTTGTAGGCAGCTGCCAACTTCTAGGACATGTACTACAATTTTCTGGGATAGTCAACCAGTAATGGACTAAGTGGTTCAGGTCAGGATAGGCACAGATTGGTGCTATAGTCTTTTGGGTACATCTAAAGTACTATTCCTTTATAGATGTGGATACTCTGATGAAAAGCCGTAGATTGTTTGCTGTTTCACCGATGCTTGATCCTTGATCTTCTTCAACTAACTAACTTCGGGTGTGTGGCCCACAAAGAAACATTTCATATTACTGTTTTTGTTTTTCCGTTTCTTGAACACTAATTTCAACAGAAGTATTATTTGGAGAACTTACAAATGTATTAGCTATGACCAGGGATGGAACTGGTGATTTTCCTCTTGTAAGGCAAGAGCATTAACCACTCCATCACTATGTGGCCCAGTTTATAAATCCTCTTATAATTTAAACTTTTACTCTTTTTTTTTTTGTAGCAGACCTTAGCTCAGGCTTGTGTGTACCCTGATTGAGAACACTATAAAAATGATAATAATGATGGTTGATGTTCACAGTGTTTCCTGCATCAGTGTGAATAGGGAACACGGAGGGCCATTAGTGAGCCTCTAACTTTATTATTTTAACAGAAACCTGATCCTTGCAGCCCGTGTAGCTGCTACTTATTGAAGGCGTCACAGAAAAACACGCTCACACGAATGTCGCAATTTGACCGCTGCGCTGGTGAAATATTGCCTCGGAATTCCTCTGTCCCTGTCCGCGGTGCAGTGTGTGCTCCCTGCGCGGACTGTCACACCGGGCTTCCGCACAGGAGAACTGATGGACGCTGCTCTGAGGCAGCAGAAGTTATTTTAACAAACGCACTCTCCTCCTCTGCTGTTTCCTCGTCGACGGCGGCCCGAGTGAAAAATTACCTTGTGTGCGACTGACTGCGTGTCCGAGGCTCAGCCGTGGAGCAGCGGAGCGCACCGAAGCCCGCCCCGCTCCTGTGCAAAGAGCCGCTTCTACGGCAGTCAAGTCGAGCCATCGCGCCGCAATTCACACAAGTTTGGGCCACAAAAGACGCAGTCACAGAATCACAAAGCCGAACCGCAGCGACGAGGGTCCGTGGCTCGGCTGCAACACGAGTTCAGTGCGGCTTCACAAACAAGCACATAAAGAGGACGCGCTCGGTGCGTCTCAGCGGCCTCACGGTTTCAACATTTCACACAGAGAGGAAAAAAACGGACCGACGGGATGTGTGTGTGCATGCGTGCGTGTGGATGTGTGTGCGTGCGTGTGTGTGTTTTCTCTAAAATTTCCACCAAAGTGCGCATGGAGTTGTGGAGCCGCGGTGAAGACCTCGCCATTGTGTCTGTGCTTTTTTTTTTTTTTTTTTTTTAACGGAGCGCACCCCTCCCCCGGGC
>NC_024323.1:3682325-3712902 GCF_000523025.1 Cynoglossus semilaevis | reverse complement strand
TGCGGATTGGGGTGTTGGGGCCGGGGGGAAGCCCTCGCCATTGTGTCTGTGTTTTTTTTTTTTTTTTTTTTCTTAACGGAGCGCAGCGCTTCCCCGGGCCGAGCGGCGGTGAAGCAGTGGCGGCGGAGACAAAACCATCAGACGGTTGTTTAACTAAAGCTGCGGCTCGTTGCAGTCACGGCGAGCACCGGCCTTCGCTGATATTCCGCTACTTTTGACTTTGCAACGGGTCAACGGTTTTCAGTGAAAGCGGCAGCGCAAGACAGAGTAACGGCAGTGAGTCCGTTATCGGACACGTCACCGTCTGCGCTTTAAACGCCGATGCAAAGGTGAAAAAAGAGGGGAGAGGAGCGGCTTCCTCACACACGCCGAGCATAGGTCTATGAACACAGACAGAAAAAGTGCATTTGATCACAGATTAACCCAAATCGGACGCATCCGCCACCTACTCAGCGGTCGCCGCTTGACGTTACTTGATGCTCTCACATGCACACATTGTTAGTGACTGTTACCTTCCTCACACATGTCATTAGTTTGCAATTATGTGGTTTCTGTGTTAAAACGCTGTCAACCAACAGCTGGTTGCACACTACAGAGATTTTGCAGTGGCACACGGGACGAGCGAGAAAAAAGGGGGAGGAAGGGGGAGGGGGGAGGCCATAACGACAACTGTAACACCAGGCGATAGACGTGACCGGGCTTGGCAGCGTGTCCGATAATGGATCTAAGGATCGACTTTATGCGCTGCGTCTGCAAATCGTCCGTCGGCGTAAAAACACGGACGCAGTTTCTTTTTTACACCGACGCGTCGCATAAACATTCGCTGTTGGAACTTTTGCATCGAAAACCATCGATTAAAAGTGTGTGCAGTGATGATGGGCTCAGATGTTTAAAAGTCCACACGGAAGGGGGGCTGCATGGTTACACACTAATGAAATGTGTCTGCGCTGCGACGTCGAGCAGGGAAACGTTCGGTATCGGGAGCGACTGTCCCCGTTTTCCTCACTCACACTCTCACTCACACACACACACACACACACAAGATCAACAACCTAACAATGTCCCACCGTCCCCCATCAGGATCCGACATCCGCGGTGTTTCAGACTTTTTTTCTTCTTCACCCACTCCCATACTGACAAGTCACTGACAACAAAACACCCACTTCCGGTCACAGATTTCTAAAGTAAAACTGTCATGGCGAACAGTCAATGCTGACATAAGTGGGAGTTGGAACAACTGAAAAAAGGAACCCGCATTCGGTCACAAAAACAAAACATTAATTTCGCCATTTTAAATATATCACGAAAATGTGTAGGTTGATGCAGTACAGTCTGATGGGTTCACCTGCAGTCAGCCCTCTACCTTTTCTTTCTCTTTTTTAAGTGTCCTTTTCTTTTTTAAAGTGTTTGCAACATTTTGGCTGCTAAAATTCACCAGTATAATGAACAATATTTGTAGCATGTGCGTAGCAGTGATGCCATGTAAATGATGCCGAGGACGTTAAGACCAAGCTCCAACCATGCCATTTGCTGCCCATTGCTGCTCTTGTTTCCTCCATCTTGTAATTTCTTCATGCCAGCAGTTGGCCCAACCCACATTTCAAAAGTATTTGAGGTAGAGCCATCTTATGTTGCATTTCAGGACTTGGCTAATTAGCCCAAACAGCTAACTATTACTATTATTTAATTTTATGGATCTTGCAGTTCAACACCCTTATATACTGTATATATACTGTATAAATATATATTTATATATAGGTGCAATTTAACTCATAACATTAATGACAAATAAAGGTAAAATCTTTATAACCCTGTGTTTAGCCTCCACCTAACTTTAGCACCTTGCCCTTACGAGTGCTTGATCCAGATTCTACAAAACATATATGATAATGGAAAGGAGAAAACATTAACAGTGGGGGTTTTACCTGTTTTGTATGGACTACTAATGTCCACTTTCTCAAAAGTGAAACCTGAAAACAAATGGATTGGATGAGTCACCATAGTTACAAGGAGAGGTGACATAATTGACAACTTTCCCAGGTTGTACAATGTTTTCTTTCTCTTTTTATTTTCTTTTTTTCAAAATAATGTGATTGGAATTGCAGAGAGATAGACATGCATCATGTTGTTGTGAGTGAAGCAAACAAGGCAGAGATTAGTGAGGAAATCGCCAAAGAGGATAAAAACGTGTGCACTGCACCCTTGTGAAAACTGCCATTTTAAATCCAAAGTGGAAACAAAAAACATAGTTAATATACAACAAAGGGAAGGAGCTATCACTAGCTGGCTGTGGATACAGGCCTGGACCAAGACAAGAAGTTCTCATTTGGTTTTAAAAACATTATTACTCTGCCACTATGGTAAATATATCAGGGCAATAGTACAACAACACCAAGATTGAGTGTTAATGTCTCTGCAACGTGGCCAGACTTCTGTTGGACAAAATAGCTTCCAACTGCATGTGATGTACACTCATTATAACTCTCCCACTGATGTATGAAGACAGATCATTCGAAATTGCTTTTTTGGTGAAGAGAAATATATTAAAAAAATCAAATAAGAGCAGTGTCTTACTGAGAGAAAAAAAGAAAGTTTAATTTAATTATTTTTCTCATGCCACACATTTCCCACCGCTGCTAAGTGTACAGTTGTTCATTGCGCCCGTCATTTTTTGCCTTTATTTTGAAAACAATATTGGCTCACGTCCGGTCCTGCGTTACTGGCTGCATATGAACTTGACACACTCCCCCTCCTTTCACCCTCCGCATCCTCCTCCCCTTCTCAACGCCGAGTTTGGGGCTTGGAAAGCGCTTTTTGCCGCTAATAATGGAGGCTTGATGTGGCTTGTTTGTTTCTGCGGGCGGCGCAACTTTTGGTGTCTTTGCGCTTGTTCGTCTGCGTCATTTTAAAGCAAAACGTGCCACGCGCTGACTCTTCACGCGCACCTTCAGTTTTTTTTTTGCTCTGGCGCTGCGCTCGAGCGCGGTCCACGCGCCGCTCCCCGTCTGCGGCAGTTTTTTTTTTGGGTGCACTTGCAAATCACTCCCCCACCACTCCCCGTGTGCACAGACACACACAAAAACAGCACAATGTTGTAAAAAACACAGACAAACACACACGCAGCCCGCGCCCTTGGCTCTTTTTTCCCCCTTTATCTCCACCTGTTAAATGTACCGTGATGTGACAATGAGCTCAGAGCTCCGCTGAAAGAGCATCGAACCTCACACGTTACCTCCAGCTCGTCGTCGTCCTGCTCGGCGGCTCCCAGAGCGCTGTCCCCGTTGCTCAGGTCAGAATGACTGGCTTCTTCCACCGCGCTCCTCCTTGCAGCCGCCGTTAACGCCGCTGAAACATCGTCCTTCTTTCGGCTCCTGCGCTGAACCTTAGCCGCGTTGCGGTAGGATATGGAGCCCTTGTAGTTAACTTTCAGTACCGTCTGCTCCTGAATCAGTTTCTCCAGTTCTGCGCACGTTCGGTCTGGCTCGGACCCGTGTCGCCTTCGGACCATACGGCAAATCCTATCCAAGTCCGGCCGGGCTTTCCGCGACCGCAGCGAGTCGATAGTGTCCAGGATCCACTCGCGGTACTTGGACTCCGACATCTTTTCCTCTCCGTCTGGGCCGGCTCGCTTTTCTTCTTGCGGGTGCTTTTTTCTCTCTCTTATCTTAGTGCGTCAACCTTGTGCGTTTTTTTACCCACGGTGTTTTTCTGGAGCCGCGGTCCGAGCCTGAGTGAGAAGCGGAAACCTCGTTGAACAGCCTCCTGCGTTTGCGTGTGCGCTTAAGGTGGAGCGGACGGTTACAGGCAAAAGTTTGACTAGAGGCGCAGTTTAAGGTGGAATGTGCCAGTCCTGGACAGAGACGTGCGCGCGCACGTACGTGTTCGTGCCCCATCAATGGCTGCCAGTAGTAGGAGGCAGTTTGGTTGGTTTAAAAGTTTAAAAATATGTCAGTACGGTCATTAATTATTATTTTTAAAAAAATGTTTATAAAGTCTCAGTTGATTTTAAAGGTATGTCATGTTGAAAATGCATTTTTCTATGGTATATATTACATTTACTCAAACTCATTGTGTCACAGGAAGCTACACTTCTACTACACGTGATTGACAGTTGAATTGACCAATAGGAAGAAGTATAGAATTTCAGAACATTTCATCTGTCATATGTCAGTGGTATTTACCTTCAAAAAGGCCGTTAGTAGGGTTAACTTAGCTTAGCTGAACTGCATTATTGTTAGTTAAAAAAACAATAACTAAAACCTTTAGTAGCAAAACAATCTTTTATCATTATTTAAGGAAAGCATATGGAGCCACATACACAAAAATGAAATCCATAAAGAAAGATAATCATTTTTGGCCTGTTTGTCCTGGACAGTGACACATTTGTCTTGTAAACTCAACATTTAAGTTTAATATATAGGAGAGCATAAGACAGCTATGAGTTTTAATTACAACACAACAGGCTAAAATTCAATTTCAAATTCAAATTTTTGCTGACTAGTTTTATTTGTTTTGTAAACTAAATTGAACAGTTTAAAAGTATAGAAGTTCAATACTAACACCACTAAGATTATTTGACTTTTATATTGTTTTGTCAAAAACAATATTTTTATGTTTGGTGGATCTAAATAAACATCAAAACTCAAATATTTTCCATAGAATTCAGAATTTCACTTGTTGTGCATTTTATTTCCATATATGGTCATTGAAGATTGCTGACATCACTGTCTATAAGCATATACAACTAACCAGGTTGACAAAGACGGGCACAGGCATTTACAGTAACTGGTACATTTTTTATTGTTACTTTATATCTGTCAAATATTTCACATACTTTGTGCCATTGTCCTTCCATGTTTGCAACTATAAACACAGAACATATAGAAGAAAATGTCAGTCTATGGAGAATATATTGTCCACATCTGTAGCACAGCTGTACAACCAGCACATCTCACACAAGACACGTTTCCTAAAAAAAATGATTGGCCAATAAATGTCAGAGGACCAAAAACGGCTAGGTTGTAGATTCGTGAGTGTTAGCTAAAGTATAGTGTCTAAATCTTGCATGTTAATGTTGAATAGCAAAAAAAACATCTCAGGTATGTCCACAGGTTTGGTAAATGTTAGCAAAAGTCAACAAAGTTGTCAAAAGATAAGTCAGTCCTGGTTTATAGGAAGGAGTAAAACTAGCCTGAAAGCTAGTGCTAAAAGGATAGCAAGCTAATGTTCATCCTTAGACATTGACCTATATTTTTCATGGCATTACATTACAAATTGCTGTGTAAATTTGAATTCTCTCAGTCAATAAATTTACATCCCATTACTTGACTGAGAGCAGCATCACCTTAAAAACAAGGAATTATTTTACAGTACTTCCCAAGTGTTTCCATTCAGAGCATGACAAATTTTCCACACGTCAAGCCTGAACACACCAACAGTGATTTGGAATACATTATTTCAATAAAATCGAGAAATTATAACCTTATTGACACTGCGTTGCCTTTTTTTCCTGAAATGATGTTGTTTCTTGGAAAGCCTGGTCTTCAGTTCACCCTGCAGATTATTTGTAAGATTCAGGTCAGGTCAATCAGAACATTAAGTCTGGCTTCTTCACCGTTTTTTTTTCTCTTTCCATGTTATTATCATTATAATAATTATTAATTTGTCGAAGTCCTTTCACCATAGGCACAATCCCAGTCGTGTATGCATTACAGCATCTCAGAGCGTGATATCTGCGGCTCTACCATTCCTTGTGGGGATGCTGTTTTTGGGTTTCGTGCTTGTCACGTTCTTCTCAAACAGCCACCATCTCTGTGGTTTAATAGGTCTTCTTCTGTTTCCTCTGAATAGAGTCTGTGTTCCAGTTATTGTTGTTATAATCCAGTGTGTCCTTGGACATTTCTTTAGTGTTAGTATGTTCTTGTCTTGGACTCTGGGTTAAACCTTACAATTGTTCCTTCTAGACAGTTGACATTCCAGCATTATTTTAATGTCCCTCTGACGTGTTGACAACGTCCTTGAAAAGCTCTAATATGGCAGGTACAGTATGTCTGAAGAGTGAACCTGGACTACACTCTAGTTTTGTTTTGTGGAGCTTGATTTTCCCAATGTGTTTAAATTGTGTCTGCAATTCAACAAGCCAGAATTCAACAATTTCTTAAACCATTTTTGCTTCTGGGTGGCAGGTAAAAATAGTCTTACATAAAATTCAACATACAGATGTCAGTATTCACCATTATTTCACACACATAAGGGTACACCATTTTCCAGGGCCATTTTTATTCAATTTTTGACCATCCTTGGCTGACTTTTAGCAAATCTGGGCATTCTGTCACAGGCCACCACTACTTTTTCAATACTTTGTCGTTAAAAACAATGCCCAGTTTTTACTTAAAAAAAAGCATGTTTGACACATCAGCATGGAATTAAGAAAGCAGATAGAGAGAGGCTGTAATTAATGAACAGATTCAACATTAAAATAATTTTAAAAGTGAGCTTGCAAGCTAACAGCAAAACAACAAATGTGCACTGCCCAATCAGGTAATGTCAATTTTGGGAGATTTAACAAGAATAAATTGTCAATTCTTTCTTGTTGTTCCTCTTTACAAACATGTAGTATTACGGCAATACTGTCATCACAACTGGTTGAAAAGTTTTTGGTAAAATGAGAAAAATGGTTCTTTTTGGTGTTGAAGGTTGGACACATGCACTCTATCCAAGCCCCACCCAGAATAAATAATCCATCTTAACCCTGGTCTTAATTGAAGGGACATCATCACCAAGAGCTGAAACACTTCACGGATAACTGATGTGTAGGGATGAGGTCCACCGTCAGAGTGCTCCAGGGGTGAAGTTTGTGGAGCAAGGTGGTGACAGCTGGCTGCTAACTGATCCCATACTGACAAGATGAACACAACACTGCATTATTCAACTCCAACTGGCAGCACACACAAAAAAAGCCTCGATATAACAGACAGAATGGTGAAAATAAGGCAGCTACAGTACCATCACCTACCAAAAATTCCGCTTCCCGGATTCCATCAGGGGAGAGGCTTATTCTTTGTATAAATTTAAATCTCATTAAAAGGCCGATCACTTTCCGAGAGTTTAAACATAATCACGAGATGTTAGTCTTAACAAGTAAAACTTTATTGGAATGATACATTTTGCAAAATATTACTTTGTGTATATTTTTTTAACATACTCATTGTGTTCTAAGGGTATCTGTCAAGTTCTCCAGAAGGTAAGATAGTTAAGACTGTTAAAGGCAAGGATATACAGTATTGTTTCCCAAAAGGTACAATAGACTACACAATCACTGTACCCAGGTCATGAGGAAAAAAGATTAATGTTCTGTTTTTGCTTTGTTTTTTTTTTGTATCCATTTTTTTGAAAATACAATTAGAAAATATGAACGCAAAACATCTCTGATGTAAAAAGTGTTATGTCTGAATGAAGAGTGTGTGGAGACCTGATGAGTCAAAAGGCAAACACAGAAGAAGAACCAAAGAGAAAACGAGCACAGATCATTAAATAGTTGCTATCTGATAAAAGAATAGGACACGAGTGAGAAGATGTTTTTTTTTTTCCTTTTTCTTTTTTGGTGGGAAACAAAAACAAAGCGTCGCACTGGAGGCGTTGCCTCTTACCCACCAACTCTGATGTAGTCAGTCAGAACATAAAGATAGTACATGTGCTCTCTTTACACAATCTATTAAAACTTTTTTTTCCAAGATAAAGCCAAACAAAAATAAACCACAATAAATAAATAGGACATTTGAAACGATGTGGCATGTGCTTCACAATTTGCAAATGACTGGACGAGTTGGTCGAGGATCCACTGCAATGCTGAACGTGATGCTCATGATCGAAGGGTTCGATAGTTGTCACACCTTCAACTGTGGATCCACCATGGAGCGTGTATAAAAAAAAAAAAAATGGAATGCGGCCGTAGAGGTGCCCATTGAAAGTCACTGAGGAAAACCAGAAGTGCTAGTTTGAGAATTTAACCGAGTATAAAATGAAATCTTCAAGATATATATTTTTTGTAAGATATGATTTCATTAAGAGGAAAATAGACGATAGAGCAAGACGGTGAAGACGGTGCATATGTGTCTGGAAGTGCCACCGATCGCTGGTATGTTCAACAGCCTGGTTGTTGTAGATGTCAGTGAATGAATCACACAAACTGTACAATACAGTCCAAAAGTTTAGGCTGTACAGGTTCACTATAAACACATTTTTATATACTCTTAAATCCATAAACGCTAGGCCAATAACAGCTAAGGATGTCTGGAAAATGTATAATATTGTTAAAAATGACTTTCGACCTTATACATTTGCTTTAAACACGGTGCTGCAGGTCCCCATTTCATGGTGCGGTACAATTACTGACCAGTAGGGGGCTGGATGCTCCACAAACACTGGCAGCCACTGACTCTAAATGAATGTCGAAGATATATATCTATATACATATTTAATGAAATATTAAACCTACAGAAATTTGTATTTAGCAAATTATTAAATCATTAATGAAGAACCTCCGGGCAAAGAGTAGAAACTCGCTTTACTTTCATCTCAGGAAGTGAGAGAGGTGAAGCTCAGAAATACAACATGGCAACTCCCTGATGGTAGGCTTAAAAAAAACAACAACAAAAAACAGAAGTGGCAGTCCAATGACATCTGCCGTTTTCGTTCATCTATTTTCCACAAAATGAGATTGACATTTACCAAACTGACACTCTGTTGGTAACTGATATAACCATTCACGGTTCAGAGAAATGTCAATTAGTGCGTCGTATATAATCAGTCCGACGTAGACTTCCAGGTAACTCCTGAAACCAACGGAGCACTTCTGGTTTTACCTTCACTTCATTTCAAAAACACAGCTGCCTCCATTTTTTAAAACACACACAGTCTATGGTGAAACTACACTAGGCAAACATCTGTCTCAGGTCCAGGGGGGGGAGGTCGGGGGGACGGACGAGGGTGTCCTGCTGCTGGGTCGCTTTACACCACATGCGAGAAAAACCAAGCTCACCAGAGGAATATTTATCATAAAATACACATCGTGTTTCCGTACAGCAGTGAAACATCTCCAACAGACGATCCAAGACATTCAAAGGTTATCCTGCGTTTGCTCTCAGCAACATTAAAGTTAACCCCCCTGCCCCCTCTCAAGAACCATGACCTGGGCCTACCCAAATCAGAAACATTCGCAAAAAGGTCATGACACGAGATTCAACAGTGATCGATGCACATCAAAAACAATTTACAGAAGCTTTTCAGTGAAGAGGACAAAGTCTAGCACCTATGGGGGCCGTGAACGCAAACATCCTTCATCGAACCACAACAATGTGTTCAGTCAACAAACCAGCAATACGATTTGGTCTGTGATTGTCTTGCATCCACAGAAATGAACTCCGATAAAGGACAGCTTCCTTAGTTTAATTTGTGACACAGAAAGCTGGAGAGTGGGGGCGGAGGGGGGGAGAAAAAAAAACAAACAATCACTGCAATCACAGCAGTCGTCCAAGTTAGACCTTCAATCTTTGCAAAGATGTTAGATGGAAAATATATACAGGAGACCGAGGGAAGAAAAAAAACTATAATCAAGGAAAGAGGAGAGACGCAAAAATTCAGTGACTATTATTTTTAGAACATTTTTGCCCTGACAAAAAGGAAAATAGGAAAGAAAAATGCAAGAAGAAAACTCCCGCATCTCTCTGGGTCTTGTTTCATCATTAAAAATCAGAAGCCAATTTTCTTTGCTAAGTAAGTTCCACTAGGACTGTCACTTTTCATTTGATGTTCCAACATCCCTTACTTCAAAACAAATTACATTTTAAATTCTAAAATGCGCTCTGTTTCCTTGTGAATTTGCTCATTAAGTACATCTATGTGAAGTAGTAACTGCACAATCCAACAGAGGGTGCTCCAAGAGACGCTCTACTGTAAGTTGCCATGAGTAAGAAGAAACACTAGATCTAGCTTTTGTCTTTCATGTTATTGTTAGCAGGTGAAGATGAAAAAAGACACAAAAGCAACCAAATTTTTAGGCCCAAGAGTTCTCCAAATATATATAAATATAAAACGGTGGCAGCCCTGTTATACTTTGTCTCTGGTATTGTAGTACAAGTCGAGCATGATGCTATGCAAACTTTCTAATTTAATATCCCACAAAAATAACCAGTTTTGTTGGGCAGATTTGCTACGTTTGGTTTGCGAATTTAACTCCATCGTCATAGTTACTTAGAAACTGTTGCACACTTGGCAGGATTTACATGAAATAATGAACTCTTAGTTGCGTTTGACAGTTATGAGAGTGTTGGGAAAACGATGTATAATTCATGTTGTCTATCTTATATATTTATATATTATCAATATACATGTATTAACGTACTATGAATTAAATAAGCAATAGTCAGGAGTGTGAGCACAATGTTAGTTGCTGCTAAACTGCAGCTTTTTAAACTGACCCTTGAGCACTAAAAACACACAAGCACAGAGTGGACAAAAAAAAAATGACAAAATGATCACCGATAGATTTTTTTTTTTAATCGCACTAATTAACCCAGCCTTGAGAAAGAGTCATTTAACTGCCGACCTCATGTTTGTCATTTGTTACCGGTCCCTAAAAGCAGTAATGATCAGGATGGATTTAACCAGAACGATTATTTTTCATATTCTCACTGCCGCGAGTACATCATCCTCACCATCATCATCTAGCCAACCATCATGCCAAACTCAGCAGACAAAGGCAGGCACAGAGTTTACAAGCTTTCCAAACCAAACAAGGGCCCAAAGGCCGACACCACTGCCACTGCCAGAACTCTGCACCACTGCTTTCAACGCAGTTTTCCAAACAGTTGGCATTATGACAGGCACATCTGTTGGACTTGGTATTGCTTGGACAGATTGGGTATGGAGAGACGGAGCGGGGAAACCAGGGCGACGAGATACAACAATCACTCGTTGAGAAGATTGTAGAGACGGCCCACTTACCAGAAAAAGACAGAAAATAAAATGAGCCGAGCAGATTCAGTACCTTAACACAACAACAACAAAAACAATGCCTCAACCTGCAAAGACGTAGAATGTGTCATTACACCATCAGAAAGATACAAGGTGATGTCTGTTCTCTCCAAGCCCCAGTCACAAGCACAAGTGGGATAAATAAAACAATGGTAACAGTTGAGAAATTATCAGAAAAAGGCAACACTGCTGGTTCTGCTGGATCTTTCTTCACTTTGTCTACATTTCCACTGGGGGGCAGGGGAGGATTTTTTTTTTTACATTGTTGTCAACCTTTACAAATAAGCAACCAAGCAGTCCGTGATAGCTCTTCCCGTCCTTAAACCCCCCTTTTCCTTCCAAATCCCTGTCTCCCTCCCTCTCTCTCCCTCGCTTTCTCTCTCTCTCAGCTACTCATCACTGGATTCTAGAATTCAGCAAACTCCTTTGCACACTTCTCTGTGAAGGAGACTCTGATTTCTTCTTCCTCGTAGTCGTCGAAGTTGCTCGTGTCACCGGGGCCTTTGCACTTGGGAATAAAGGGAGCTTCCACCTGCCAGCAACGAAAAAGGTGAAAGTATTTGAGTCACCGACAGAATCAAAAAAGACCACGACGCATCTAGGCCTCAGGAGAATCAGAGACAATTTAAAATATTTACATGCATGAGTGGTCACACAGAAATACTTCTGCTGGATTAACAATAGAACAGTCAGGAATGCAGGATTAAAAAAAACTGTAAAGTCTAATGATCAGTGTGTGGTTAAAAGGCAGAAATAAATGTGTGAACATTAACAGTTCATTTCTCCCAGTAAAAATAAAAGGAAATCCTTCAGTCTGAAACTAATATTAATATTTGCCAAAAAAAAATAATTAAAAAATTAAATAAAAACCTCCTTAGGTAAATTAAGATGCATTCAATCCATCTTCAAAACAACAACAAATACACCGAAGCAGTAAGGTTTTTTTCGTTCCTCAAAGACAGACAGGCGTAGGTGAAGCCTGGGTCAACACGGTGTCAACTGAAATTTCAGATTTGTTTATTTTCTACTTTTAAAGAGAGTAAGTCTAAACACATCATCTAAAATTCAACTACCAATTATACTTTAGAAACACAAAGGTGCAAATCAAGCAGCTTCAAGGATTTCGAGCAACTGTACGGCCTCTACACTTTTAAGTGGTTTCTACTTTGGCATTCATCCGTGTTCATCACAGAACATTTGACTAAAGTAAGTCTTTGTGTAACCTTGTGTGCAACAATTCTTTCATATAAAAGAGCTATCTTCCTTTGGACCTAAAATGAACCATTTTCGTTCGTTAAAGAAGAAATCTCTGTTTTTTTTTTCCTAAACAAAGCAGGTAATCTATCAACAATTTCTACAAAAGAGACAACTGATAAAAAAGGAAATTCCCCAGTCGCGGATGGAGGCTAATGACACCTCCGCATGTTGTCTGTGTGAAATCCAACTCCTCACCTTTCTCTGGTAGATGGCGATCCAGTCAGTGGTGGCGAACCACTTGTGGCCCTTGATGTCGTTGACTCCATTCCTGAGGTTACCAAAACGCTTGGTCAGATCCACCTGAAGCAGATTTCTTAGCAGATCCTTCAGGTCCGAACTGAAGTGGGAGGGGAAGCGAACCTTCAGGAGGATAAAAGTTTCAATTAAAAGCGGTAAATTCTACATTACAGAAGAGTCCATCTACAGGTAACTGAATTTCCTTTGTAGTAAAGTCTTGAAATAAGTAACAAAAACTCACTGTTGTATTAATTTTCTTCTAAACTGACGACTGGACACAAACAATGCAGTAAACCGTGGCTGACCTCTCTGGTCTGCCTTATCACAATTACAATGAATGTGTTTTCGACTGAGGTATGAGAAAAAACAAGTCAGTGGGGAGTATTGATTTGAAGTGAGGCGCTCAGATCGATCAAAAACAGTCACTGATTTAAGGTTTACACTGCATGATGCTCTTTCTCTTTGTTTACAATTCTCTCTCTCTCTCTGTTAATGACAGGTTTGTAGTGTGTCGTACACATGTTGGCAAAAGCTAACAAATTAGGAAATTAAGAAAAAGCAATTATTATCCGAGGCTCACCTTCCCTGATACGATCTTCTCGTAGATTTGAATGGGCTGGTCTGCAAAGAAAGGAGGATAACCTGCAGCCATCTCGTATATCAGCACACCCAGGGCCCACCAGTCCACCGCCTTATTGTAACCCTGAAAATCAACAGAGAAATAAAGATCAGAATCACAGACATTGTTGGAAGTTTTATTTTGGGATTTTGTGAAAAATGAAATCCCCCGTTCCTGACGGCTCCTCGTCCTGTTCATGAACAAACTGGACACGTACCTTACTGAGAATGATCTCCGGTGCCAGGTATTCTGGAGTCCCACAAAGCGTCCATGTTCGACCCTTCACCCGTTTCGCAAATCCAAAATCTGTGACCTGGTGGAGCAAAGATGAGATTGTGGCTGAAAATCAGACACTGCAAGAATGGGAGCCAGAGAATTAAAATTTTAAAACATGTAAAAAGAAGAAACATGTAACCCTTGCCTGTATGTAACCTTGGTGGTCAATGAGCAGGTTTTCTGGCTTCAGATCTCGGTAGATGAGATCCAGCGAGTGAAGATATTCAAAGGTCAGAACAATCTGGGCTGCGTAAAAGCGAGCGTGTGGTTCACTGCAAAACAACAGCCACAGTATTAATAGCCAGCAGCAGCAGTGTTAAATAAAGGTGCGCTGACTTAAAGTCAATTTACCTGAATCTACCGATTCTCCTTAAGTGCGAGAACATTTCACCTCCTGGTACATACTCCATCACCATGTACAGGTTACTGTTGTCCTGCAGAGAGATAAGCAAAGTCTTAGTCCTTGTTTAGACATGGAGTGAACATCTATCCTTAGTGATCCGGTTACATCCAGACGGGGCCGGGTCCAGGTCTCGACCCCCACGTCCTTAAACCAGATAAAATAAACCACGTTTGGTGGTGTTTTGAATACGTCCACATTCCTGAGTGAGAAATCAATTGAACTGAGCTCAAAGATGAGGAGGAACTAGCAAGGAGCTAGATTCCTCCAGCTCCTTGACAATGCTGTGTCCAGCTTAATGCTCACATTTTTGTTTTTCAGAGGAAAAGAAATACACATACAACATAAGGCTCACAGAGGTGGAACAATTAATCAATTTTCATAAATTGAAATATTATTATCATATTACTAAATATCTTCTCAAAGATGCCACCGAGTGAAAAGATTGTTTATAACATCTGGTTTCCTCTAAACAGGATCTTAATTCACAATTTGACTTTATATTCTGTTGCAGAAAGCTAAAACATTTGTTTGAGACTATAAATTGTCAATAAATGTTTGCTGAGGTCATATTGTAATTTTAAGAAGCCTTATTTGCTTCAACTTCTTGATGCATCATTCAAAACCAGCGGAGAATTTGTCCTTTTCAAGGGCATCACAGATGGGGCTACACAGTGTGTCACACTGACACTAAAGCTAAAGTGGCTGAGGACATGATTTGGATCACACAAAATGACACACTAAATCCTGTTATTAACCAGATATGTAAACAGAGTTGTCACGGTATTGTTCTGTTACTTCGGCCTACAAGTGAGAGGTGAAGAATATAACGGCAAAACAAAGGTAAAAAATAAAACATATATAATTTTGAACTACCTTAAAGGAGTGCTCCAGGCGAACCAGGAAGGGAAAGCTGACAGCTTGCAGGATGCGTTTCTCATTCAGCGTGTGCTCTATTTGTTTCAGCTTCACTACCTGCAAGCAATGAGGATGAAGACTTATTCAGAAAACACAGGCTGTCAACAGGCTTACAATTATTTGGGAAGGAGGAGTCAGTGGGTCTGCAAGGCGTTTTCAAAAAAAAACTTTTAGTCTAAGTTGTACCAAGCCATGGCATTTGTTTGTGATCAAATTGTTTCATAGCTAATAGGATTTTCATAAAGACTAAGACACTCATCATGTAAAAAAAAAAAGTTGCAGTAATTTGCTCAAATTACTCATGTTTTATGTTCTTTTACCTTCTGCTTGTCAAGTATTTTCATGGCAAAATGCTGGCCCGTCTCTTTGTGTTTCACCAACATGACTCGACCAAAGGAACCAGTGCCTAAAGTCTTCAACCGCTCAAAGTGATCCAATCCTGCAGTTTGCTGATAAAAAAAAACAACAACAACAAAATGACACAGTTGAAAAACTCTTATTTTATGCACTCAGGTCAGTCCTGAAATTATCATGTTTAAATGGCAACTACTGGATGTATGGATTTAAATCTAGGTTGGTCCAGCAGAGGGTGCAATAGGTCTATTAAATAAAGTGGACTTGAACTGAACAAGTGCAAAGCAATGTCTAAAAAAAAAAAAAAAGAAACTGAACACATGGGTTGAAAAATGCAGAATCAAAGACAGCAACGTCACTCAAAACAAAAACATATGTACTATTGGCAGAAATACCTTCATGCACAACATAATGTCACTGTTGTCGTCTATGTCATTGTTGACTCACCTGTGCTGGATTCTCCCATTTCTTCAAGAAGTCTTCTTTGGCCTTGGCAAGAAACTCCTTTACTGTAATAAAAGATGAATTCAATTAAATGTATTTACAAGTGTTGAAATGTGTTCAACAGAAAACTCTGAACTCCCACGTCAGAGTCAAGACCCAGAGGTGACCACAGAGTAACCGATACATTAATGGGTACAGTATTCCGCAGATACTGTATTCTGGTGATTCATGTTCTAACAGATTGTTATAATCCAATAATACTGGTGTTTGCTGGTACCAATTCCCCTGTTAAAGATTCCAAATAGATGGTTAATTTGATATTACACACAAAATGCTGAAAAAAAACCCAACAAATTAAAACTGACCAGATCTTTCTGAATTATTTGACTCACAGCAGCAGTGTTATTGTTGTTGTTGTGAACAATGACTTCGTTGATGAATGTTTGACTACGACAATGTGACAAATGTAGTGATGTATTAAACAACTAATTAAAACAGGACCAAAGGAAATTTGGCAGCCAAGTCCAATCAGTGCTAATTATGACATACAAGAGCAAGAGCCAATCTAAGAGATGTGTTTGCTGGCTAGAAGGCGGGTCATCTAAATGAAGGTCCAATCATAGCTAACATGTTTTCTACTAGTAGAATAAACAGAAGACAGCCTCTTGCCAACATTTAAATACTTTTATGTACTGTATATGGATTGGATTTGGATTTGTTAATGAATAATACAATAATGTATGCTATATTCAAATATAATAAAAAAAACACATGTTCAATAAATAATATGAATGTACTATAAAACAAGGTTTGCTATTGGAATGCAGTAACAGCGCCAATTCAAAACATTACACAAAGAAATTACAGAAGACTAAATCTAAATTAACACTGTGTAGAAAGGAGTACCTAGAGTTTGACTTGACAAAAAGACATACACAGCCTTGTTATTATTGGCCACTAATAAGACCCACTCTCACAGCCCTGGCCAACAGTGTCATATGGAGAAGTTCATTTTTCTTGTTATCTTTATGAGGGCAATGACTGAACTCTGTGGGAAAACATCAATGAAAAGACCTTCCTCATTCCTACTAGGACACTACTAGTGTCTCCACACCATTCTTACTGCTATGCCGGACATGTTGATGTTGAAAGGATGAAAGTTCACTGCAATAAATGAATGTCTGCGGCTAGTGGCTGAGGAGTGAGGAGTTAAAACAGCAAACTGACTGATGTGAATATGTACGAGAAAAAAACAAAACAAATCTAAAACACATTGGAAATAAAATCTGGTGCAGGACAATGAAGGATGTCTATCTATTGGGGGTAATCAATGCAAAATAGCAGCCTGAGGCATAGTTTAAATAAAGCTTCAAAGTTGTCAATAGTAAAAGATCATGAGTATCTGAAGGTCAACTTTGAAAATAGAAACTGGCTGTTTCAATTTGCAACAAGTATTAATACATAAACCCAGAAAATAAATGCACCCCTTTCTCTATTAAACAATCGCCAGTAGATTGTATTTCCTGCCAATTCCCTAAAGATCAAGAGCTCCAACAATAGGATGGGAGAAGGCCAGCTAAAACAGCAGAGACCAAAGTTCATGTAAACATGTCGGGAAACTGTTGATCCCACAGAGAGTAAAAGAAGTAGAGAGATCGCTAGGGAGAAAACATTTCCCTCGAATGTTGCTCAGCTCCCACAACCAAGTAGAGGGTTATTTCTTTCCACACTTGAAGCTGGTTACAACAGAACTGTAGTAGTTGGGACTTGCTGGAGTTAGAGCCAACCATCTTAAATATTCCTTCCGTCCTGTAGCCCCTAAAACATCTTACCACTTGGAACGACTGTGAGCATCTCTTCTGCCGCAGCTTCTGCCGTGCGTGAACTGCTTTCACTCGAGCGTGAGGATGAGTCCCTCTTCCCTGCATGCCTTCTTGAGCTCTTCCTGTCACACATTAGCACTGCGAAGTCTCCTCCGTTCTTCTCTCCCTCACAGCCAGTGACTCATGACCTATACTCCCACTCGGAGAGCGCTGGGGTCAGATCTGCAGCCCCACTCGTCCACAAAAATGAGTTCAAGTGTCCTTGGCAGAACGATGTCTTCAGTGAGTCTCCTGTGACTGTCACTTCGCCTCGCTCCAAGTTCAGAAAGCTGCGTCCAGCTCCAGAGCAGGGCAGAGACAGCGTGGAAAGCAGCTCCCGTTACGCTCTCACAGATCAATTAGGACGTTGCTTGGTTTAGTATCAATATTTGCTCTGTGCACAAAGTACTCTCTGCCGTTCCCTCTCATGTCAACTACATATGCAAACACACACAAGTAGACAGAGAGGCTATGTATTGATTTAAACAGGGGCATAATCACTAGGGGGCGGAGCAACAAACAGTAGCTGGTATATTTATCCAACCCTGAGAGAAGGTTCGCAAAAACTAGGACTTAGGCCCTAGAGAATACATTTAGATGAAAACGGAAACTTTCTCTTAATTAGTGGAACCAATTGAATGTCACACTTCCAATGAAGAAAATCGAAGACCACAAACAGAAGAATTTGTTCACACAATAACAAACCACTACAACAGATCCTTTCTCTGTCCCCAACCAACAGCATCAGAGTCTGTTATACCAGTGCAAGAACTGACACTCCAGAAATCAATCCTACAAATCTGCCTCAGGCCTAACCAGCTCCACTCTGGCATTTTCATTTTTGGCAAGAAGAATACGATGGTGTTTGTCCTCACAACAAGACGACACGTGGATTCATCTGAGTGCAAAACACATTTTTGTTTCTTGTCATTACTTGCTCCATGAAAAAATAAAAAAAACTTAAGAAATTTGTATCAGTAACTGATATTGCACAGCAGCTACCATAGGCATCTACTATACTTCTGTGTAAAAAGTCTGTGCTATAAAACACAAAAAATACAAAACTGTTTAACATGAATCCCATCGGTCCGTATCAGACGGCCATAAAACATTCCATGTTTAAAAAATGGTATGTTAATAAACATTTAACCCTACCCTCTCACTTCATTTACTTGTTTTTTCCTCACTGTTGCATGTTTGAAATGTGCTCAAATGATGTGCTAATTATGTGAAATGTGCTCTAATATATATATTTAAAACAATATAACAGACCCTGTAGGTAACAGCAACGCAACTCGGAAGATTCAGATCTGCCAGAAGTCCAACAAAAAACAGGGAGGCTAAGGATGTTAGCAGAGCTATCTTAGCATAGCATGGCCCAGTGAAGCCTAACTTATACACACCTTAAATGAAATAACATAATTTTTATGATTACGGTGTGAGAATGAAGGTGTAAACTTTACAAATTGTGTTAAAATTTAAGAAAGCTTGTTGGTTGTTTTTATTTTTTTAAATTAAGCGGAATTGGGGATGCCACACCCCCCTGGGTCGGATGCAAAACAGCCAAAATCATTTGAGGACTACTGCTCTAGACTGAAAAAAAGAAGTAGCATCTGCTTTGGCTCAAACATGTTTCCAGCAGCTTGTGTGTCTGCAGTGATGTGTATATCTTATATTCAGTGGACCCACTCTAACCATCAGTACTTTTATTCTTTATATCTTGTGGAAAATATTTTGTCACCATGTCCACAAGGTGAGATTAATATAAAACAAGTTTGTACCAGTTCACTTTAATCATGCAACTGGGGTTTTACGAGTGTACTTGACACCATCTGCAGGCTAGGGAAGGGAGCTACATTTACAATGCTGATAAACACACAACAGCACTATAACTACATTAAAACAATGTGTTTCTCCTTTAAGATATTATGCATATTTTAAGAAATTTGCCTTTCTGGGCAAAAAACAGGTCAGGAGAATAAAACACCTGCGCTTTGGCCTGTGAAACTGCTGGTGCGAATCCCTCTGGTCCCTCTTATCAGTGCTCCTGTCGGCATATACAGAAGTTTCTTTTTTTCCCATCACTGCTGCGTTATTTCCTGTGGTTATGGTTCCCCATCACAAAAAAGCTTTAGATCTGCAAATGGTCATACTTTCAATATTGCAGTATTACCACAACACTACTGTGAAGTGAAGCAGCAGCAGCGTAAATACAGGAGTGCTCATTGTGTGAGCAACAAAGCAGTACATGTTAAAGCTTGGACAGAGCAGATCAGTGACACAGCTCTTAAGCGCTGTTGTTCTGGTCTGCAGCCCTTACCCTTAACCCCCCACCCCGTTCAGAGTGCACATTCATACGTGCATATTAGCAGCCATCATTTATTGAATAAATTCTTGATGAGAATTATGATAAAATAAAAAAATTCTGGCTGTGCAGATTGATGGTGGTGATGATGATGCAGGGGTCAACCGCAGGGTCGCACTCATTTGTATAACATGACATGTTACATGCAACAACATGCAAAAAAGTGGACATGCCACAAGTTTAGACCAGGAAGGACAACGCAGACAAAGTGTTCCTCTTGTGATCACTGTAGACCACTGCGTTTTTCTGGGATCATTCCACAGCATCACATCTGCTTGCCAACAGTGAAATACAGTTTTCTGAGCAGACTGACTGGTATTTCAACCATGAGGTCCACCAGTAATCAGTGCAGGATTATAACAAAGCTCCCTTTTTTTAACCAAAGACAGGAAGTAATGACTGATTCAAATGCAAACTTCACCATATAACACAAACCAGCAGCAAAGAGAAGAAACATAAAAAAGCATAGATATTTTACAACATGAGGGAGATGCAGAGTAAAATCCCAATTAAAAATCAACAAAGCTACAATGCCTGGTAGAGGGGTATTTTTGGTTAAAGATCTAATCATTTATTTAACAGGAAAAAGAAAAAAACACATTTGCAATACGTGCTTTTAGAATTTAATTCATGTGATTTTATGACGTTTTTATGTTTTTGCCTTATTGTTTTGGTTTTTCAAAAATGTCAAGTATAAAAAAATGTCAACTATAAAACAAATAAAATATAAATGCCCTATGACTGGTTGTAACAATGGACATGGTCTGTCTTGTCTGTGTTTTTTTCTGTTTTAGGACCAGTTTACAACACACAATGTGTATGGGTAAAAGATGAAGGTCTCAAAATGCATTTGCTAGAGGACTAACTGCTAACAACAGGTGACAAAAAGACAAACTGCCACATCTTTCATAAATGTATATACAGTATGAACACTCATTTGTTGGCATACATCACCAACATTAATAGAAGAAAATGCATGCCATTTGTATGAATGTGAAGCCATCTTGTCAGACTAACCACTTATAAGCCCTGCTCCCATTCAGCTTCAGTGTAAACTCACTGGAGTAGGAAGCCTGTAGCTCCTCCTGTGGTTGGTCTTGTCTGCCTTCTCCACTGTCTGTATCCCCTAAACAAGGCCCAGCTCGGTGAAACAGCCTTCCTGCCAGCTTGTGAATAACAGACATTATCAAAGACTAAAGGAAACCAGCTGACCGTCTGTGTGAAGTCTCAACAAACCACAATATTTTCAGGTGATTTAACAAGGGGCGAAACCCGTATCCATCTGAAATGATCGTGAAACTATCCTGGCAGGTTGTGTTTAGATAAAAGCGCAGAAGAGGGTGCGAACAACGAAGGGTGCACAGCCTGGGCTGGACCTTCCTTGCTCCTTGGCTTCCTGCTGTAGTACACAGAGAGTCCGCCCGCCCTGCTTCTTCCTGTTAGCCAGAAATGAGTTCTTCAGGACAGGTTCTTTGCTTGGCTTTCACAGCATGGGACGCTCAGGGGAAACAAACCCAGAGCAAACACTCTACAATTTCTTGTGGTACACACCAAAAGCAGAAGCCATGATGTTGTTAATCTGTAGATGCTTTGTGGAAAATTACACTTCAGAGTTAGGTGTTGGTCCTCTGCTTGCCACCTGTGCGATGATCAGGGTGGTTTCTGCTACAATAGACTTGTATGATAGGAATTAAACCACAAACCAAATTAAATCTATTAGGTTTTTTCTTAAAAGGCATATATCAAAGGCAAAATAGATTAAAAAAATCTGAAACCAAACATCTGAACATCTAAGATGTAACAGGCATTACCAGTAATGCGTTATCATCACAGAGAGCGACTGAAGGCCATTTTTCACACTTACTCTCTACCAGCAGCACGAAGCCGACACTCATTTTGCAGATACATGTTCAGACTCTGCACACTTGAGTGTTACTTGTGGCCCACATATAATTCTTAAAGCCCTGCAAACCGGACTGGGAAAAATATAAAACTGGCAAAAGAAAAGAAAGCTATCAATAGGAGGGTTCCATGCAACCTTGGGGAGCCGTCCTATGCAAAATGATTAGCGACACCAGAGCTTCACTGGCTCCGTGTCATGCACCATCATTTCCACACAAGAACACGGTGACACATACAAGTGTCCTTGTTCTAAATGTTGCTTATCACATGATGTTCAAGAGACTCCTCAACTCCTGTGTTTTAAAGAGGATCACCCTTGTGCATCATATGATCCTGTACTGGTGTTGTTGTTTTTTTCTTTTACTGATAAGAACTAACTTCCTCCTGTTCTGCATATCTTTAGAGGAGTTTTATCTGGTCCATATCAAATAAGGCTGCTTTCACATCTAATCCTATTTACAAAAACTCAACAATAAATGTAGGCCAGAGAAAAGTTTTTTTTTTTAAATTCATTTAGAGGGCAGCCCTTTAGCAAGAGGCCCTGGTTCTCTCTTTGCCCGTTTCGTATCCTTTGACCTTTCCGTTTACACTGTAGGACTTTAGCCCTCTAGTGATCTCAGAACTTTGCTCCTCTACACAACAGATACTCTGGAGTGTCTACAACATCTATTGCCATGCCTATGTACATTTGATGTGTCCACTGACAATTCACTTAAATTCAGGATGCTGCGTGGGAGTGGGGGGGGGGGCAACTGCAGCACTGGAATGGGAATTAAAAGCCCCTTTTAGACAGCATCTATTAAACCCTTGTTTTCTTCAGTATACATTACTCTGCATGCAGAGTTTACATCTAAACAACTATTTCCATAAGGGTGTAAGGCTGCATGCATGCATACCCCGGATTACTGTTTTTGTTTCTTTTTTTATTTCATGTTTTGGAACGACACACTGAGCATGCCTAAAGGATGGGCACCAGGCAAGCGACAATCCAATATCAAGTAAAAAATTATGGTATGTAGGAGTTTAAAAAACAAAACAAAACAAAACTCACAGTCAATGTCTGAAGGAGCTGTAAAAACATTAAGACTAATCTATATACAAGTAAAAAGCAAAGAACTGCCTCAAGGTTTAATCTTGCACTGCTAAAGCCACATTTCACAATAACCCTTTGATTTGAAGATGAAAAATCAGGGACACAGAAACCACAAATGAACCTGTGACTGTTGTATAAGGCCGGTTATATTTCATCTTGACTGGTACTTCTGAAACCAACCTGGGGGGTTTAATCACAAGCTTTTCCACAGAATTTGTGGATGGAATACATAATACCACCCCTGTTTGGCTGCGTCACAATGACCTGAAGGTAGGTTGTGGACAGATATATGCATCTTTTCTGGACCGTGCAGCAATCGTGAAGTTGTGTATAAAAGTTTATTTGATGTATTGTGGTCATTGTGGTCTAGGCCTTGGTTGAATTGCAAACGTTTTTGAGTCCACATATTTTACAGCGAGTGTTGAGAAAACAGGAAATGGATGCAGCTAAACAAACCAACACTAGTTGCATGATTCAGGGTTGAGGGTTACTCACCGCTCTCCATTTCATTGCCTTTTTTTGCAGTGGGCGTGTTGCCCATGGTGGCAGCAGGCTGATGTTGATGTCTCTGGGTTCGGGCTGACTTTCCTCCTGACAAGTTGTAGAGTGATGCTACACCTCTTCACGCACTCGATATGCTTAATGAAGCTGACAACCAGCTACTAGCTAACAGCGATCATTATTAAACGATAAGTTAAATTCGTTCCTTCGAATGCTGCTCTTGCTGTTGCCACATAAAACGACCAAATCGCAGGGTTAAAAAGCCCAGGTCCAGCAGAAATTAAGGCTTTTGGAGCTAGCACAGTTAGCACAGCAGCTAACCCTAGCACAGACAGTAAGAACTAGAAAATTAGCTTTAGCTTGACGGTTTCCAAGTGAGTGTCTGCAAATTAAGACGACACTCGACTACCCTGTATTTCGAAATGGGTTGATTTTTTGTTCCCAAATACCTGTCAAAACTAATAAACAGATGTAGAAAGCTGTGATCCGTCTGCCTAACGAACAGGCTTTCGGTACCTTTTAGCTTCCCTCGCAGTCGTATCCCGGCCTGACCTACCTAGGTGCTAACTCTTTGCAGACAGGCCCTTTTCAGTTGAGACGGAGGCAACAAAAGTGGCGACGCGATTGTACACTGATGGTTATTCTAAATAGAAAATTTTCCATTTACTCCCAATCCAGTCGTCAATGTAATGCGGCCGATCACCTGATAGTCGATAGCTAAGATCAACAGAGCCTTTCCATTAATCTTCAGTCCGCAAGGGAAACTCCAGTCATCCATCCAGTACGTCCCGCCTCCTCCGGTCTATGGTTGGCTGTTTTCCTCGACACTCGCGTGACAAAACTTGTAACTCGAAAACTGATTAGACGGACGTCAACAAGCCAATCATGGCATTCATGCCATTCGCCCGTTACAATAATGTTGTCCCGCCTTCCGAACTTGCTTGTAACCCATTCCTCAAACTGTTGGCAGATTTAGTTTTTTATTTAAAATTTGGAACTGCATTTGAAACCATATGTAACACACAGCTGTATAACAGCCGCCGTCCAATCGCCAAGCAATTTACACTGTGTGTTTTTAAAAGGTAGCTCTGTAGCCTAGCCGCCCCTCCCACTTTCATCCCACCCATCTGTGATTGGGTGTGACGTTAACACAGGCTATTTTTAGTAAAAGGGAAAAATATAAAGGAGACAGTTGAGTTGTTACATGGATGTGTTTGGGGTTATGGTGAAATAATTACGATTTTAAAAATGCTTCCTGACAAGTTCGACTTTTTCTCATTTTAAAAATTTGACAAAATCTACAAAATATGCACATTTAACAACGTACAATATAAAAAATGGAAATGGAATTTAACATTTATCCATGCATTTTATCAATGAATTTCATTTGGCAGCATTGAGAAATAATAGTCAGTAATTCCCCTATTAACCTATAAATTCAACATTACAATGATGATTTTTTTGTGTATAGTAGAACATAGGTCTCTTCTGCACAGTAGCTGCCATGATGGATCATATTACATTAGCCAAGAGTAGACCAACATCAGACCTCTGTAATTTAATGGCAGCCTTAAGTAAGGTTAGATTCAACAATATTTATTTTAAAAACTTAAAAAATAAGTACAATTTTCACACATCGATAAAGTGTACGAAACATTAAAAGTACAGTCTTTATTATGTCCAATCCAAAATCCGAAATACAGCTTTGCACCAGATGTACCCTCTCTCTACCTGATGTGTAGAAGAATGTGTAGATAAAAACTGCCAAGTCTGAATATGTCGAGTTGTTAAACCTACCTAACCACATGAGTTTTGTAATAACATGAAAAAGATTTGTATATTTTGCAAAGCATTTCAACAAAAAACTAATTTGTGGTCAGTTAAAATGTAGGTCTCTTTAAAGATGTAAAGTTCTGAAATAAAAACATCCCAGTGAAGTTGTTTATTATTTTCCATATGCCAATTCAACTGTGTTGTGTAGAGCACTTCACCCACTCCATGTACTCCTACATTCTTGTACTCCCAGGTTAGCTAAGTTAAATGCAAAATACACCTCACCACTAGATGATGCTAATCCTGAAAGTGTACTTCTAAGAGGAAAGTAGCTGTAGAACAGAGATACATAACAAAATGAATTTTTATTTGGAACATAAAATAGCATACAGGGAAAAAAAAGAAAAAGTAAGTGACACAGCCTATATCAGCCATCTAAACCTTCACCACCAACGTGGGGAAAGGCTTAAGTGCACAAGAAATTTGAAACAAAATAAAATGGCAGATTATGCTTTTGTTGTTCAGCAATATATTGCAATTAAGTTGCCTATTGCTTCAGTGCTGAAGTCTTCTTGAAAGGGTATAAATCCTGATACCTCTGCTTTGTTTCAGTTCAGCTGCAATACTTCATAGCTACTGTATTCTTCCTGTGGGTATTTACTATTTTAATATTGCTTTTAGCATCACGGCAAGAAACACCCCAGTTATTAGCAATGATGTTCTTACTCTTCCATGGTCCAAATACACATCTGATGCCCAAGGTGAGAGTTCGTTTGATACAAAAAGCCTCAGTGAACTAAGTGCACCTGCACAGCAGCCTGTTTTACATCCAAAACAGAATGTCTGCAGATATTCTTCTGCTGCCAGGTTCCATGACGTGTTTTGTCACCTCTCGGATCATCACTAACAATTATCAGGGTTGTCTCTATAAGCAGTCCATGGAGTTTTCTGGCAGCATCCCCAGGGGAGGAGCCTTTCCTGGGAGACAGGATGGGGGGAGCATGGAGTTTGAGGCCGGATCCACATTTTCAGTGTCCTCCATTCGCTCAGCGCAGGCTTCCCAGTTTATGTGGAACCTGGTGACGCGGGGGTTTGATGCCAGAATATTTCTCTGAAGCTTAAAAACACACACAAAAATTGGTTTAGCTAATGTGTAAATTAATTTATGAGAAACAGGGCTAGGTTCATCAGAAAAGGTGATTTGAGGTACTATTCAGATCTTTTTGACCAGCCCTTTGTTTTTCATCCAGTTCTGTCCAAAAAAAATCTTGACAATGTAATTTGGATCATATGTGCATTTCTTTTTAGGATCAAAAAAATTACATAATATATTAAAAAATGTTTTTGTTAATTTGATATATTAATCATTCTCTCAGTAACTAACATTATAACTTAACATAACATCAAATTAAAAAATGGTAAAAAATATTGTGCAGACCCGCCAGAATCTGAACTTAAAATATCCAATACTAACCTGTGTGTAGTCTGGCTTGATGGGTGGATTTTCACGAAGCTCTGGATCTGTGTATTCATTATTCACATAGTAACCAATCCGAATGAACTCTTGGGTTCGATATGTGCAGGTAATTAGCACCACAGTAACACCCACAGCATCACTTTCAGGGATTAGTCCAGTGTTTGGGGCATCAGCCTGTTGGAAGACAAACCACATACAAAAGAAATGTTAATACAAATCCTATTTGATTTATTCTTTTAGAATATTTGTGCACCAACCACTTCTTAATTGATAATTACAAGTAGAGACAGAAAAAAAATTATCTAGAAAAATTGCATGAAGTTTATGACCATCCCAGGTTGGTCTACATGTTATAAAAAGTGCTGATCCACAGTGCATGTTTGATTATTTCTCCGTCATTATCTTTTGTACATAATTAATATGACAGTGAGTAAAGGATATATGCTGCATGTGCAGTGAAGCAAATTGTGCCGAAGAAAACAGTTAAATATTTTGTGCCTGTGATTTTTTTTTTTTTTTTTGCACCCTTTCAGTCCCCCGCCCTTACTGAAATAGAAACACACCTGAAACACAAACATGTGTCTCCCTGCAGGGACAGGTCCGACCAGAACTGAGTCAAGAACTTGGTCGTATTCTTCACTCTCTGCAGAGCCAACATAGATAATCTTCCATTCCAGATCTGTCAACAAACACAAAATGTTTTTCTCATAAACCTACTGGTCATTTTTAAATTACCACACAAACATCACCAATGTGTTTAGTTGTGGTCACATACATAAAAGTACATAAAATGTAGATAACATTTTTTAGAAATTTGAAAATGAAATAAAATTGTCAACAAATAAAATATTCCTAAATAAATTAAACTTCCCAATTAAAATGATTAGTCTTCCAAAATGCTAATTGCTTTAAAGGTGTAACATATCACACATTATAAGCACTGCTGTATTTCTTGGTTATATAATAATATAATATAATAGCACATTTAGCACAGTGTACTGTGTCACCAGAGGAAAAGCAGCGCCTTCATAAACACGTTACTATCAAGATTAGAAGACAAAAAATGTGTTAAAGAATTCCACTAGTTGTTAGCAATAACTGTTGTTGTTGTAGCTACATAAGATATTGGTGCTTTTACAGAACCAATGGCTTTAAATAGTACACATTGAGTTATTTTGTCGCTTCTATTCTATTCTATTGCACATAATTGATATTTGTTTTGCATTACCACACAATAGTGTACACAATAAACGAAACGCATTAAGCCGTGGGACTCGGCTTTTACTTTTGTCAGCGTTTAATGTCAATCGCATTATCACTTTAATTGCATAATTGCACCAGAAGAAGACTGCACACTGAAGTTCGCTAAAATCGTTAGCAACTACAGAAAACACATGCTTTTGTTTTTAGAAAGTTAGTAATTATCAGTGTGACGGTACTTACCTTCAGGGAGGTCCTCCATGCACTCAAATGTGATTTCAAACTGGAATGGGTTTCCAAACGGACTGGGATTATCCAGTACCGCCACATTAAGCACCTGCACCTTAGCCATTGTTGCTTATGTGGAGCGTTGAGGCTACAACGAAGCTAACAGTAAAACAACCGTTCAAAGCAGTTTACCGGGGAAAGCTTTCAAAGCAACACGACCGCGAACAACAAGGAGAACACCGTTACTACTCTTTCCTAACAGACTGAGCGTTTAACTTACTGTAAGCTTATTTGTAACGACTTAATGAACAGAATACGGTTAGTTGTAGTATAAACAGCTGCAGCAAAACATTAGGATACATAAACAGATCTCCCGCCGCTTTGACTGCCTTTAGCGCGCCGAGGAGAAAAAGTGTTCTTACATAGAAGAAGAACGACTTCCGTTATTGATAAAGGCGAAAATATCTTTAGCACCCCCTTGCGACCACACACATATAGAACATCCATGCTTTTTTAATGGACTGAAATGTGTAGATAGTAAGACAGGGTGTGCTGTAGGTACAATGGTAGCAGACTTACATACATACACTTTTCTTCCATACGTACACAACAACAATTGTTTGTCATTACCTTACTATCCATCCAAATAACGATTTATATATGTTACATATATACATTCTGTATATACTCTGTATAGAACACAAAAATAGTATGACAAGATAGCTAAAGTATTCTGATATATAGGTATAACTGAAACAAAGTAGCAAAAGTGAATCAAAATATAGAAAAAGTGCTTAAAGTTAGCCAAAATTAAGCCCACGAACCCCTAATAGTTAGGCAGAGTTTAAGCATTGGTAAATGGTTGGCCCATAAAAAAATTATCTAAAACATTGCCTAAAGTTTGCTGAAACATAACAGAGAACCCAAAAAGATAGCAAAAATATCTAAAAGTTAAGAATAGAATTAATAAAATTAAAACAATACTAATTAAAAATAAATAAATTAAGTGCATCAGAACCTATAGTTAGCCAAAGTAGTTATATGTTGGATGGAAATATGCATAGAAAAATGTGATTTGGTTCCATCTGAATTATAAACCCAGAATTATACCCAGGAAGGATAACTGTAATAATTCCGTACTAACCCTGATCCAAATGAAAATAAAACGAGACCAGGTCTTAGCAGAACAACCATCACCTTATTTCCCCACCCAGTCTGAGAGGGAGAGATTATTGGAGGATTAGAAGTCAGTGGACCAGCTGGCTGCCGAATTCATCCTTCAAATATCTCTGGAATGTTGATATGCTTTCCTATGATGGGAAACATAAAACCTGTTGGAGGCGCTATTCCATGCCACACTTATCAGGAGAGGTTGCTAGGTAAGAGGAGGGGCAGGGACTAAATAACCGTCAAACATTGAAGAAGAGCAGCGGCAGCAGCAGGTTGGAGAGAGCAGCCTGACATCACTGTACTGTGGACTAATGCTGAGAAAACACAGCAGAGCACATCAAATGTGGACACCCTGCGACTGGACAGTGGAAGGAAGATGATTTAAAGGTATTTTCTTGTAGAAATCTCTCTGGTCTAAGGAGGACTTGTTTGAAGCAGCAGGAGGGATTGTCTGTGTTCTGCTCCGGTGACCTCCCCTGTGTGTTTTTTCCTCTGACTGCGTACAAAGAAGGATCTGTACTACTGCTGTTGCTGCAGGTAGATATCTGCTCTCAGGTAATCTAACACCAAACTCTACCACGTGACTAAAAGCGATTTGAAAAGTAGACGGAAAAAAAACCCTGCTTTACATAAAGTACCAACAGGTACCGTGGATGTGGCTGAGACTCACACTGGAGGCAGTTCTCACTCTAAACTGTACCAAAAGTCCCCGTTTTGGCCTTTTACAGAGCCACCTGTCACCTTCACTGGACAAAACCATTTGTTTCATTTTTGACAAGGTGAAGCGGAAGCAGTCGGTGTCAGTGAGGAGTGGACCTGCTGCTCCATGTTTCCCGTCTCGCCCTCTCGGCACCAGTAAACAGCTGGATCCAGCGTAAGACACCTGTTATTAATACATATATTAACACGTGTTGGTGCTGTTGAGGATGAAGCCCATTCGAAGGCTTTATTCCAACATCAGCTATGAATAGCAGGGTTTGTTCCTGTATGTGCTGTGAGCAGGTTTATGATTCAACATCAGGCTGACTGTGTGTGACTCAGTGGTTGACTGGTAATTGTCTTATTCCAGGTACTTTACACAGTCTACGGCTTTGACGTCCTACAAAAACCTTGAACATTGACATTTACTGTAATATGAATGTAAGACGTTTTAATTTCTCAGGAAAAAAAGAAAAAATATCGAGAATTGTGAGTTTTAATAATGTATTTACAATTTTATAAAATCCAAACTGTTGTCTGTTTTTGCACTAAGACTACTGTTGGTCTTGTTTTTTGTTTTTGTTTTACTTTTTATTTTGCAATTATTTAGCTAACTTGCAGTTATCTTGATGATAATTTAAGCAACTTTGTGGTTAACCCTTTTGCAGTTTTAGTTGATTCCCAGATACGTTGCAAAAATAGTCTGCAAAAAAATGCAAACATCACAACAATTTAAAACATTTCCGATAATTTCTAATGTCCCAATGT
>NC_024323.1:3626553-3682258 GCF_000523025.1 Cynoglossus semilaevis | reverse complement strand
ATGCATTAGACCTAATGCCCTGAAGACCCTCCAGTCTGCCCTCACTCGGCCCTACAGGCCACGGGCTAAGATGGCAGCAGCAGCAGCAACATGTCTGGATGTGCCGGCCACTCCTGGAGTCCTGGTCAGGAGTATTTTACTGCTCCTACTAAGCACTGATCCTGTGTGGGGTGAGTCATTAACCATCTCCTCATCCTCTGTACTCAGACAAACACGTGCTCTGACCACACCTGCACACAAACACATACAAAAGTACAACGACACTAATAGATAAAACAGAACTAAACCTGAAACATGTACAGGCCAGGACGCTAGACCGAGGTGGTGAAGTAAATTAAAGCTAAATTCCACCAATCCCAGTGTGGTGAACCACAGAAAACACCATGAGAAAGATGTGTGTAACCCCGTGGTGGCCTGCGACTCACACTGCCTGAACAGGCATCAGCAACTTTTACAGTGTTGTTGAACAGAGGTTGGTTAGAAATCCTTGGAAGTCATCAAAAAGAAATCTGCTCTGACAGCGACAAGTTTGTTACAGAGACGGCACGTCCAGCAAAAGACACAATGTGTTGCTTTAGGAGAGTTGCTGTGTTCTGTGCTCTGATATCCACCCACTGCCTTTTATTATCAGTTACAGCATACACACAAAAATCTGCTGTATTTTCCAGTATTTTCTGCAGTGTGAATGTCTCCGCCTGCTGTTATCTGCTTGTACTTTTGTCCTCTCAGTGTTGACTGTTTGCTCTGGTGGATGATTGACTCACACGAAATTCACAGAGGGCAGATTTAAGATATTTTTTTCACTTCAAAGTACCATCGTAATAATCCTGTAAAAACAGCAACAACTAACAACAGGAAATTTGTTTTGTTTTTTTTTCTCCCATGTTTCAAACTGGTGTGTTCTTACTTGGACCTAGCTGACTGATTCGCTGCACTGCACAGTGCATTCCTAAGCCTCTCCCCCGCCTTGCACCCTCGCCTGCTCTAGTAGTCTCTCCTGTGTAGTTTCATCATGTCACTTTATAATCACATGACTGCTCATGGACAAAATCCATGAGAACATTAACAGACGTGCAGGAAATCTGCCACCTTAAAACCATCTTAAACTCTCAGTATCCAACAGATGAGACCAAAGCCCACAGTTATAATACCCACAGTTGGACTTAGAGCTGGTGTAGGCCTCGGCAGTAGGGTGTGTAAGGCTTTTTTAGGGCGGTGATCATTGGGCTGTGAATCATTAGTGCAGAGTGACAGCCTTTGTCTGTGTTTGTTCTGGGTGATTCTGAAATTATAATAATACTTTTTGGACAAACGATGCATTTGTAAAATAAATGATTAGCCCACGTCACTGACTATACGTTACAGTTTCAAGTTTCTTAAGGTGTACCAACTCTTTTTTTTTTTTTTTGCTTTTGAACTTCTTCAGATTATGCAGTGTTGTGTTTACAGTACAGATTTTGATCTGGTGGTACAGACACTCGCTCCAGAGGAGGAGGAGCAGGGTTGAGGACATGAGCAGAATGACGTATACAAATACATTTCTAGTTTGTGTTGCAAAATGAATGGACCGATTATAGATATGTTTTCAAAATAGTGGTTTATGGTGGATGTTTTCAGCTCCAGGGTAGAACTGGGCTGTACTGTGGGAGCCTACAAGAAGATTTAAAATATTTAGTATATAATAGTCTCTGAAGCTACACTTATCACCTGTTTTTGTAGAAAATGTCTGACCAACCAAAAATACCAGATATTATACAACCCTATTGTACCAGTGCTATAACCCATGGATCAAGGATTTGCAGTTCCATTAATAGCACCTCCTGCAGTGGAGGTGGGGATTACTGTTTGTTAACAGAATACAACAGTCAGAGTACACAGACCTTCAGAACTAATAAGAACTAAAAGCAGAACTAAAAGATTAATTTACGAACCGGAGTGTCTCAGCATGTAGATTATTCAACCAATGAAAAAGCCTAAAATGAAATCCATCAAAAAGGTTTTAAAGGAACACTAAACATTCACAACAACAAACATTTTAGACGTAACAGTAGAATCAAAGTTTTGTAGTTCAGTGGCTGTTTGCTGACATTATAGTTATTTACATGATACGATGGTTTTAAAATAATTTAATCACCACAGGTGTTTCTGCTCTTTTCTACAGGGAATTCAACCATCACACCATACAACCATACAGACTCTACAGCCCCTACAGAACCTACAGTGAGTGACAAACCTTTGTTATGCTCAACCAATAACTCGAGAAGTATCTCCAGACTGAACCCTCTTTTGTTTTCTTTTGTAAGGGACTCAACATCGCAGCCATTGTGGCCCCCACGGTCACGGTGGGTGTCTTAGTCATAATCCTGGCTGTTCTGGGCTGGCTCTTCTGTGTGGTGAGAAAGAAGAGGCAGACTGAGGGGACGTACATGCCCAGTGCTGAGGAACAGTCTGGGACACGCAGTGTGGCGGCACTAGATGCACTAAAACTACCCAAGGAGGAGAGACTCATCTGAAAGCGGATGCCAAGCGATCAAAGACAATCCTACAGAGATACAAGCTGAACACATGATGACAATAGGTGCAAAACAGTCGCTTCCTTGAGCTGATCAATGAAAGAGAAACCTCTAGTATTTAGGAGAAGACAACGTGCCAAGTGTGAGGCGCTTGACATGATAAATATATATGAAAATACATTCAGCCACATTTCTGCCTATAGTACCAGGAACTTTAAGCATCATAAAAATGATGCTTTAAATGGTTTTAAATCAGTGTGTCTGCCTGTACATCCACAGCCTTGAAAGTCCTGGAAAGCTCCAAGCTCCCTGTACCGACTCCCTGGTGCCTGTCATTAGGCTTCATCATATATTGCTGCCAAAAATAAAAGTGCCTGGAATTGGTCCTTTCTAAGTAAAGTCACCTTTTTACAGAGAACAAAATGTGACGTTCTCCAACCGATCAGAAACGTTTGACTGCTGGCTCTGCTCTGTTAGTCCTACCTTAAAGAAAGGGACTGTTTATTTAAAAAAACAGATAAAATTGAAGACTGTATTTTATCTGTCTTTTTGTTTTAGGACCCGCTGTAGAAACATACAAAATCCCTGGTACTGCTCACATCACTGGTACCCATTCCCTCTTTGCCCATGTTGCTTCATCAAAAGTTTTATTTTTGTCAAACATTTCAATCTGGTTTTGGATATGTGTTTTTTTCTTTCTTTGCACAAGTAAAACAGAAGCATCAGTATTTATCACCAATGATTTCAGATTTCACATGTTTAACTTTGCCTCAGTGATGATGCTTTGATTCATCCACACTGACTCTTTACTCCACATCATTTCCTCTGTTTACTACAATCAGCACTAAGAGCGTCAAATACATTTGGAACGAACATTTGTTGTAGGAGTGAGTACGGTTTAAATCATACAAATGTAAAGGATCACTATTTAAAGAAAATCATTCCATGGTATCAACCTTGTCTATATTTGATATTTATTATTGCATCTGTGTGTTCTGTCGAATATCGTGTTAGTGCGTCTGTCGAATAAACAACAATGCCTTTGTTTTATTGTGTTTCATTGTTTCAATATGTAATGTGTAATCTTACATTTAATACCATTTGTCTACAGATGGTGAAAAAAGCACCTGTTATGAGAATTATTAAGACCCCGTGACTGCTGTTGGTGAGAAACTCTGACATGTTTAGGTCACTTCCTGGTTAATAGAGAGGCCTGAGATCCAGAATGTGTTCTCGTCACATGATGTTTTTTATGACATTTTATTATAAAAGGCTACATATAAAAATTAGATCAATATCCAGAGTTTATGCAGGGAATGTTTAACCACGATAAGGATAATCTCTGAGAGCAAAAGGTTGAGCCCCAAACAGCACCTGACTGAGTGACTCGAACAAAGACACCATTGTCCAAGCACAGGGAAAAATGTCATGGAAATTGTAGTCCCTCTGATTTTGAAACCAAGATGAAAAGCCATGTAATGTTACGCCGACAAAAGTCATGCACAAAAACATAAGTTCTCTGCTCTCTGTTACACTCATCTCCTGTGTGACCAGACATGGTTTACCATTGATGTTAAAAGAACAAATTATCCACTTGTGTTAATTTACACCAAGTCTTTCTTTGACTGTATCAAACCAGGCAGTTCAGAGAAAGATGGTTTCCCCGAAGCAGGAAAGAAGATCAAGGTGTGTTTCTGTCTATCACGACCTTATCTCTGTGTTCAGCAGAAACAAGTGCAGTGGGACTTATTACTAATAACAGACGTTAATCTTCTATTTGGCACCTGATTAGGAGGAGAGAACTGATTGGCTTTGTGTAAACAGTGATGAAAAGAGGAGTTATTTCACAGGCTGCTTCTATAACAGCAGCTATAAATAACTTCCTGTGGGAACTGAATGGTACAGCATGTTGTTCATCATGACAACAGGTTCCCTTCTTTAAACTTCCTAATATGTAAATGGAAATATAAGCTGTTGAGTAGGTGAGTCTGAAAACCAAAGACCAAGACCATAATGATTACTGGTGTTGCTACTTCAGCTGCAGGCTGTGGTTGCTAAGAGAGGCTTTGGCAGTAAATGGTTGGTTGGTTGGTTAGGAGTGATTGACAGGATGGTCTACTAGTCCCATGGCAACGCTAAACATCACAGAAATCAAGTTGTCAGTGATGCTATGACGTTAGCAAATCATTTGGTTGAGTTTCTATTGGAGGAACTGTATGTCCATTGCAGTGACCCTTGTGATCTTTGTACTTTCTTCTTTTAGTATTTTAGACATCATGGGATCTTTTTGGGGAAAAAAAAATATGTTAATAAAAACTCAGAGTCAGTTTATTTGGCCTTCAGTTAAATTTTTTAATCATAACTCAATTTCAAGGCTTCACAGTTACATTTGCTTTTCAGACTGGCAAGGCAATGGCAGAGTAGATGTAAGCATGTAAAAGATTCAGTGCAGTTACAACACAGAAAACTGTTTAACCAAGAACTTAACTAGCATCAGTTACCACACTGTCTAACACTAGAGCATCAGCAAACTATATGGCGACAGGTTTTTACTGTGGGTGGAAATGAAAAGGGCGGAGGGCAGGGAGTGTCTTGTGAGGATGGGGTGAAATGATGTTTGGCAGAACAGCTGGCAGAGGATTTAGGCGACCTCCTCTTCTCCCTCTTCTTCGAACTCGCCCTCCTCAGCGGTGGCATCCTGGTACTGCTGGTACTCGGACACCAGGTCGTTCATGTTACTCTCAGCCTCTGTGAACTCCATCTCATCCATGCCCTCACCGGTGTACCAGTGAAGGAAAGCCTTACGACGGAACATGGCAGTGAACTGCTCGGAGATACGCTTAAACAGCTCCTGGATAGCAGTGCTGTTACCAATGAATGTCGCGGCCATTTTGAGGCCACGGGGTGGAATGTCACAGACAGCTGTCTTCACATTGTTGGGGATCCATTCAACAAAGTAGCTGCTGTTCTTGTTCTGCACGTTCAGCATCTGCTCATCCACCTCCTTCATGGACATGCGGCCTCTGAACACGGCAGCCACGGTGAGGTAGCGGCCATGACGTGGGTCGCAGGCAGCCATCATGTTCTTGGCGTCGAACATCTGCTGTGTGAGCTCGGGCACGGACAGGGAGCGATACTGCTGGCTGCCCCTGCTGGTCAAGGGTGCAAAGCCAGGCATGAAGAAGTGGAGACGGGGGAAGGGCACCATGTTGACGGCTAATTTACGAAGATCAGCGTTGAGCTGCCCAGGAAAACGCAGGCAGGTGGTCACACCACTCATGGTGGCAGACACCAAGTGGTTGAGGTCTCCGTAGGTGGGTGTGGTGAGTTTTAGTGTACGGAAGCAGATATCATAGAGGGCTTCATTGTCAATGCAGTAGGTTTCATCTGTGTTCTCTACCAGCTGGTGGACAGAGAGTGTGGCATTATAGGGTTCCACCACAGTGTCAGACACTTTAGGAGATGGAACCACACTGAAGGTGTTCATGATACGGTCAGGGTATTCTTCGCGGATTTTGCTGATGAGCAGGGTGCCCATGCCAGAGCCGGTGCCACCGCCCAGAGAGTGAGTAAGCTGGAAACCCTGAAGGCAATCACAGCTCTCAGCCTCTTTCCTCACTACATCCAGGACAGAATCCACCAGCTCAGCTCCTTCTGTATAGTGTCCTTTAGCCCAGTTGTTACCAGCTCCGCTCTGGCCTGGGAATGAGAAAAATTACAATTTACAGCCTGATGTAAGGCACACAAAAATCTGCCATATCCTAGTGGGATCGTGAGAATTTTTTATTTATATAACCATATATTTTACCAAAGACAAAGTTGTCAGGCCTGAAAATCTGTCCAAAAGGGCCGGACCTGACGGAATCCATCGTACCAGGCTCCAGATCAACCAGAATGGCTCGGGGCACATATTTCCCACCTAACATTAAAGCCACAGTTTATTCACAGTTCAAATGATTCATAATAATATTATGCCAACATGAAAAAACTGGGTCAAAAAGAACATGAGTGAAGACTGATCAGCAGAAAATAATTTTCAGGTAAATTTCATGTCAATTTCAGACTTCTTAAGATGTTTTTTTCTCTCCATTATTTTAAAATCATACCTGTGGCCTCATTGTAGTAGACACTGATCCTGTCTAGCTGCAGATCACTGTCTCCGTGGTAAGTACCAGTGGGATCGATGCCGTGCTCATCGCTGATCACCTCCCAGAACTGAAAAACAACAGGCGTGGCAGGATATGCAAGCGCTTCATCAGTCAAAAATAATAACATAAACACTAATGAATGACAATGACAATTATGATAACTCAATAACCTGAACATTAGCAGATGTACAACATGCACAAAGCCTACTGAAATCGTGGCATCTGGTGATTGGTGACTGGTGATTTTGAAATTGGTTATGCAACAAAACTATTGGCTAAATTCCAGTAACGATAATGACTATTATTAGCAAATGTAAAATGTTTATGAAATAATCAAGCAATCTGCAATTAATCATACAGTCGTTGACTTAATGTTATTAGAAGAAAATAAATACAATAAAATAATTATCTTGGAGACCTTGTAACACGAATATTTCGGTTATTTATAAAGAAAAATAGCTAATAGTAATTTTATAATGTTGAAAAATATTAAGATTTTTCGGCGGATATTGGTTTGAAAAGGAATCTGTTAAAAATAGGTCATGTAGAGGAGGGGGAAGGGAAGATACTGCTGCTGCTCTAGTGACAGCTCGGCTTCATCAGTACAGTAGTCAATGTTATATAATTTACTACAGTATTTGACAAAAAGTGTCATCGTAATGAGGAATTTTGCATTATCATTACACAAAATGCCATTTTATGCGTCATTGATGGGCACGTAACACTCTGCATAAATATACTGGAAAAATACGAATTATATTTGAATTATGATTATGGCCGACCTGTAAAATAATGTTAATATATCTAATATATATATCTTCAATTATAAACGTGTCTTTGAAGGAGTAAAAAGCGCCACGTTGGAATCCTTCTAGAGAATTCTGGGAGGATGGATTAGCGGTCTGCCCTCAGCCTCCATGAACACGCAAGTCTAATTAAAACTAAGAGAGAAATAAAGAGGACAGGCAGGGCAGAGAATCGTAAAAATACCTTGGCTCCGATCTGGTTTCCGCACTGACCGGCCTGCAAATGCACAATTTCGCGCATCTTGGACAGAACGACCCGAGGACAGCGGCGAGAGGGAGAAAGAGCGTCAGCAGCACTGAAGGACGGGATGATGGCTCCCTTCCTGCAGTCTATACTCCGGCCTTTTAGGCACCGCCCCCTTAATCGTCTACGGGTTTTTTCATTCTCTGCAAACGACTACTGGGCTGAGGCGGTGGTAGAACCTGACGTCAACGCTATGGACCCATAGACCCATAGACCCAAGGAGGAGGAACAGGAGGAGGACCAGGATGCGTGTTAATGGCGGATAGGATGAGAGGAGTAACATCCATTATACATTAAATGGTGGATAGACTCACAGCCATTGGCTCCTACAACAACCCTACCTGAAGATATAAACACTATGAACACTGTTTACATTGTACAATATTATACACAAATGTTGTGTAACCTTTGGTGAGTCCATACATTCAATTACATTAAATTACATTTTCCCATTGAAAACAGAAATTGCAGGTGCCGCAGCGGCGAGCTGTGCCTCACATCTGACCGCGAGATCCAATCAAACTGGGTCACATGACGCTTGCCAGTTTATGTTTCTCATCCAATAAAGTGCAGAGAAAAGTCAGCAGGGAGGCAAACAGTACTCTGCCTCACCTCACCTCACCTTGTTAACTGGCGTTAACAAGTAATTAAAAGTCCGCGCCAAGCTAAACAGTAGGTCATGAACAGCGTTTTCTATGCTCTGCCTGATCCGACTCACTATTGATTGTTTTTCAAGACGGAAAAAATTTCAAAACTGGACCTCCGGTCCAAACAGAAGGTGATAAGTGATGGAACACCAACGCCGGAGCTAAAAGGTTTGCTTCAAACTACGGGACAGAAGAGTATTTTTTTTAATGTAGTGGTACAAACGAAAGGACTGGCTGTGTGGCTGTCCTGTAAGAAACCGCCATTATTGCATTTCTTGCTTTTTATTCTCATCGTGTGATAACGTCTAGACGAACTCGGGATACTGTGAACGGAAATTCAAGGATCGAGTTGGCATTGGTTGAGCAATGGAGACTAAACATTAGCGTCCACAATGCTAAGGTGAGGGAAAACCCTGGACTTCATCTATAAGTAAAGGTAAGGTTAACGTTTTTGTTTTTAATTAATTTTAATTTTCTTTTCTTATCAAATTGATAGACAACCTTTGATTAAAGCACCAGAATTTGACGTTTGTTTTTTTTTACTGAAGTTCAAAATTAAATATGTACTGCATTCATCTCTATACTTTAATTTGTTTACAGTAAATATGAATTGCTTAGACACAAGAAGGGGGCTCTGTCCATTTCTATAAAAAAAGAAACGTTCTTTGCAGGTCAAAAGTTCCTTTGTATATGTTTGTGTTGGTGTAAGTGTCATTGAAAGAGAAATGCTGATGGATATGAAGCATTACCAGGTGCATGCTGTTGGATGAATAGTGAAATAATATGCTTTTTTTCTGTTCTTACAATTGTAAATCTGACTCCAGAGAAATCGGTGTCTTACCAGCCATGAACCTCGTCACTGAAAAAGAATGCCATTTATTTGGTGTTTTGATACAGTTAAAACGGCTTCAACTAAATCTTAAATAAAAAACAAATTAAAAACATCAATAATTCATTTTTGACTTGGCAACAATAATTATATGCTGCTCAAATCTAGTTCTTCTACCAAAATACATCAGAACAGCAAGTGGACGAACAGACTGTACAATGGGTGGAAATAGCAGTGTTTGCACAGACATGTTTACTTTTTGATTAAACAGGAACAATGTAGTGAATTGATAGATAAGAGAAGTTAAACTAGAAGTATCAGTAACCTGATATTTAAATCCATCTCATATCAAATACATATGGTGCTAGCCTGTTTAGCTTATCTATCAGGCAACGAGTTGGACTGAACCACATTGAATCCATCAGAAAAGCAAAGACAGAAATAGAAAGCACAGTTGTCCTGACAGAAAAGGAAATAAAGAGTTCAGGTAGAATCTAAAATGGGAACTAAGAACATGTCACCTGCATTGCTTTTATGCCTCTTTAAGCTTTTGTTTTTTTGTTTGTTCTTTAATCTATTTTTAGGGCCTGCTCATTGACAACAGCAACGCCATCCACAATTACTTTGTAACTGTTTCTTTACCTATTGGTGTGGAATAGGCCCAATAGCGACCCCTACAGGAACAGTATACTGTATGATTGTTCAGAGCTATCAAACCTCACCTGCAGAAACAGCAGAAATCCACTCCACAGTATCGAGGCAGCACTCTCTCAGTATTTTTTTTGTTTTATTTGTATTTCAGTTGCTTAACTCCTGCCACCTTTTCACTCTGACAAATAATAAATAGCTTGAAAGAATTGTTTTGTTGCGTCCTCAGGCTGGTGATAATGTCAACAACTTTTACATTCAAATCCTGTGTAGTTGCATTTTCAGAACACACAACACATTACAAACCTGTTTCAAACCCTCTCTCTCAAGACTTGGCCAATTGGGATTTATTTCCTGTTTCCTGGCTCCTTTTTTTACAGAGCCACATGATTTAAGTTACTCCCACAGGAAGACCTAGGGCATTTGCTACTTCATGTCAGTAACAACAAGCTTGGTTATGTTCTTTTACAGAGGAGTCAGACAGAGGAGTCAGACAGAAGAATTGTTAAGAACGTCTGCTGTTATCGACAATGGATTATGTGTGAAAAGGCAATGATCATGTCACTGCCAGAGGAAGATCTTACATGCCCTGTGTGCTGTGACATCTTCACAGACCCTGTCTTGCTGTCATGCAGTCACAGCTTCTGCAGGACCTGCTTGAAGCGCTGCTGGGAAACTGGTCTACGGGAATGTCCAGTGTGCAGGAGGAGAGCCCAGAAGTCCAGTCCTCTGTCCAATCTGGCCCTGAAGAACATCTGTGAGGCTCTTCTGCAGGTCAGGAATCAGAGTGCAGAGGCTGTGAAGGACAAGATGAGCTGTAGCCTGCATGGAGAGAGACTAAAACTCTTCTGTCTGGTGGACAAAGAGCCAATCTGTGTGGTGTGTCAGTTCTCCAAGCTTCACACAGACCACAGCTGCTCGCCCTTAGAGGAGGCAGTCCTGGACTGCAAGGTAACAAAACAGAGTTTCATGTTCATGTTTTATCTGTATGTATTGTAATGTATTTGTATTAGTCTTCTTATATATTTTTTGGTGATACATACCATTTTTATAACATTTCTATTGTAACAAAGACAAACGGGAAACAAAACCCTGACCTGTTAGAACATGAACTCATTTCTGAAGACCTGGTTATGGTTAAATTAAAAGAAGTGACTTTCTATTGGGCATTAATACGATATGTTATCATTACAGTAGGGTTCTGGGGGACAAATAGTTATGTATTTTTATTGAAGGATTTCTAACAGTGATGTTTTTAGAGGAATTCTGTTGTATTATGTAAATACACATTGATGTTGAACTAAAACACTAGTAGACATGTGGAAACATTGATGGGTAGTGATGATAAACAGCACCTGAATGAAAACATATCCGGTACATAGAGTTGAATCAGGTTTTGGTGCCGTTTTTATTACTAACCTTAGTGGTTTAAAACATTTCTGCATTAATGCTACTTTTTACACTATTAAAAAAAAAAAAGAATTCTGTCACCATCTGTTTCCTGTTCACCACAGTTTTGCTAAACAGACTCTTATTTATGTTAAACATGAGGTCTTACAGCACCACCTCAGGTCAGAATGTTGTTCTGCAGGTCTGTCTTGATGATCCTGATAATCCATGCAATGTTGACAGCACTTGACAATCAATGAAGCCCTAAAGAAGACACTGTCAAACTCTGGCCCGGGGACTAAAATATGGGCATAAAAAGATTTATGTGGACCAAACCTTTAAACAAAAAATGGATTATGTTAATTACCTGTGGTCAGTATTACAGATATGCACAGGGTTTGTGGGTCATTAAAGAGCAATGTCAGGCTAACATTAATGTCAGGTAAACATTACCAGCTAGGTAAACAAACTAGCACTCTGCTAACTGTTGACTATCTTTTTAAATAATTTTGGGGTATGTTGTGCCTCTTTTAGCTAATGGTTATCCTTTTCTAAATGAGCTTTTCTCATTCTTTTCACTTTTGTAACTTAACTTGTATTGTTATTTTAATAATTTAGGTTCATTTTTGGAGTGTAATAAAACCTTTTTGTTTGGCAAACCTAGTGTTTGTAATGCTGGGCGTAGCTTTTTAAAACATATTTTGACTGATATATCTTTTCCCAAATTGCCTATACTTTATCTATGTTTCTCTAACCCCTTTTCAGCGTCAATATGCCTGTGGCAGATGACTCAGTTACTAAAGCATATGTACTATAAAGTAGTGTCTTCTCTACTAAATTAAGCCTGTTTCATTTCAGGATGAACTTGCCTTATCACTCAAAGTGTTGAAAGACAAACTGGATAGTCTCAAAAGAATCCAGCAGACTTCTGCAGATATGGCCAAGTACATCAAGGTATCCTGTGATGATTGTACGATGAGTCTCACATGTGCCTCTCAAATGAAAACAGAAGTAGTAATGTGTAACTTTTGACAGAGTCAGGCTGCGGACACTCAGAAACTGATCAGGAGCCAGTTTGAGCAGCTCCATCAGATGCTGTGCCAAGAAGAGTCTGACATATTAGCAGCAGTGAAACAAGAGGAAGAAGAAAAGATCACAGGAATGAAGGATAGGATGAAAGAGCTCTCTGCTGAGGTGCTGGCCCTGGCGGAGATGGTCTCTGACATCCAGGAACACCTTAAGGAAGAAGATATGGAATTACTGATGGTAGTTTTAATTGTTTATACTCTTTTGCCACTCTTTTCAGGAATTCCCACTCTGATATTTTGTTTTGTCTTTCCAGAATTTTAAAGCCATTGATGAAAGGTGTGTTTGCAAATGATTTATTCATTCATTTTTACTCATTCAGTGTATTTTATTTGCTAGCTGTGAGCCTGTGTGTGTGTATGTGTTTATTTTCTATACAAATTTGCTTGTGTTGATAGGAGCAAAAGTGTTGCAGTAGGCTCAGACAACATGTCTGGATTACTGATTGACATGACTAAGCATCTGTGTAACCTCAAGTACAGAGTCTGGGAGAAAATGCTGGACCACATCGACTACAGTGAGTTTTTGTTTTTATTTGAACACTTCAAATCCTAACAAGATAAAATATGCAACAACTTTGGGTTAGTGCTTGTAAACATAGCACGGAGAAGGTAGCGCTCCTTCCTTCCCTGCAGAGGGAGCTGAAAACTCACCCACCCCTTGGTTGTTCTTCTGCAGATTTGAGTCCAGCTGACAATCTTTGATTTGGATTGCTGCCACCTACTGGCATTTTTCAAATGTGTAAATAGTTTTCATCAAGTTGCTTTTTTTAAAATAAATGTAAAAGAACAAAACACAGACAGAGGGCAGTATTGTTGTGGGTGAACATAACATTAACACTAATTTAAAATTACTGAGTGGATTGCTTTTGTATATATTTATGATAGGAAATTTGTACATACTACTTTTTTCTAAATGTGTTCACTGGGTATAACTGGGATTTCCCTCTTTGACGTAAAATTATTTTTAAACACTCCCTTCTCTTAGCTCCGGTCACTTTGGACCCAAACACTGCCCACCCCTGTCTCATCCTGTCTGACAATCTAACCTCCCTGCACTACTCAAGGCAGCCCAGCTGCTGCCCCGACAACCCAGAGCGCTTCCACATGAGTGCCGAAGTGGTGGCCATGTCTCCCCTCGGTTCAGGAAGTCACCATTGGGTCGTGGAAACAGGAAGTAATCAGGACTGGCTCCTGGGTGTGGCCTCTTCGTCTGTGCCAAGGGATGTTGAAGTCTCCGCTCGGCCCGAAAACGGCTTCTGGACTTTGTGCTTTAGAGACGGAGAGTTCAGGGCCATGACCTCTCCACCCACACCGCTGACACTGACACAGACGGGGACACCAAAACAAATCAAAGTCCAGCTGGACTACAACAGAGGGACAGTGTCGTTTTCTGACCATGCCGATGATTCGGAGATATTTACCTTCTCACACACATTCACAGAAACACTGCTGCCATATTTTTATACACAGAGTAGTGAGCCACTGAGAATCTTGCCAGAGAAGGTTCTGGTCACAATGCTGCGTCAGTGACTGGGTAGAACAATGATCATGTCAAACCCCGAGGAGCTGCAGGCAGCACTGACACATCAACGATTCTGTCAAAACAAACTAAATGAATACAATTTGCACACCATCAGCTAAGCCAAGAACAATCGTTTCCTTTGTCCACTGGGCGGTGCTAAGGTATTAGAATTATTTTACTACTCTGCTGCAGAAAATTATGCCACGCATTCTGCAAACCGGTCAAATAATTTGACTTGCTTTTGGGTGGAATTCTCATATGAAGCCTTAATCATCTTATGTACAAATGTGTCTGAGTCTCAACACTGACCAAATCTGAAGTAATTTAAAAAAAAATCTCATGGATTCAAAAGTAAAGAACAGGGCAAGAACCATTACTAAATTAATGGTTTTCAAAGGTCAAAGGTTCATGTTTTGGTGACGATTCAAACCCCAAAATGTAGTTATTGTGTAAAAAAATAAAAAATTGCAGACTGGATGAGACGAATAGGAGCCGTGCACCGACATGTTGATGTGACGTCATCGGTAAACTGGTATAACAACTCAGACAGACAGACGGACACAAAGTAAATGACAAATAATTAATGTACGCTCATGCAGTAGACATTAGTTATATTTAGAAGTAAATTATCATTAAATTATCATTTAAAATATATATTTTTCATTTGATTAAACCACCGGTTATGGAGTAGATTTTTCTATTAACGTACAAGCTTAATGTAAGTTAACACAAGTCGTTATGTTTACAACGTGTGGCAGGGTAACGTTTTTTCTTTTTACATTCAGGAAACGTCGTGAGGGTGCATAGAATTATTTAGTGAGTTACTTCTATGAAATGTTGTAACTATTGTATCTCTGTCCTATATCCTGGCTAACATTTAGCCTTTAATTTGACTTCCACTACTTTTCTCGAAGATGTTGGATATTTTTGACCTTTTGTCAAGATTTTTTTGTTTTGTTTTGTTTTTATAATCGTTCATCGGGCACAATAAAAACGAACTATTGAAGTCCTGACTGGTACCTCTTACTCTTGACCACACGATGCCGCCAAAGCCAAGCAAATATTTTTGATTACCCAACAACGCAGATATGAGCATGTTATTAAAAACATGCGCTTATTTCAATGTTAGTTCAGTGCTAATTCCTGGGCTTATAATAATCTAACATTTTGCATTTTATAAGCAAGTTTTGAATAAAATAAAAATATTTTTTGTAAACTTTACAGACAGGTAGTAATATTGTTTGTTGCATAAACAACGATCAAATGTTTTTTAAACAAACACATAGAAAAGGTTGGTTTATTTTGGTCTTTATTATTGGGTATTTTAATTAAGTCTGACCATCTATGGAAAAAAAAACTTCTGGAGACAGCGACTCTAAGTACATTGCTCTTGTGTTCCTATTACCTACTAGCCACTGTTAAAATAAATTCAAAATTAAATTTGTGCTGAACTCATTGCTGTACTTTAATTTGTTTACAGTAAATTTGAATTGCTTAGACACAAGAAGGGTGCTCTGTCCATTTCTATAAAATAAATGTTCTTTGTAGGACAAATATGTTTGTATTGGTGGAACTGAAAGAGGAAAGCTGATGGACCTCAGTGGTAACTTGGCAGCTGGTCCACTGGTGGCTTAACCGCTAAGCCACCAGCGGTTCTTACAATTGTAAATCTGAATCCAGAGAAGTCAGTGCCTCACCAGCCATGAACCTTGTCACTGGTTTGAGCTTCAGAGCAGGACCTGTTCTTCTTGCAATAACTGTTATCTGTGTTTATCTGATCCTCACACAATAAGTTTCTATTGACCCTTTCAAGCACTCAAGTTGCATGTGAGCGGAGCTTCTCTGCATTAAAATGTGTGAAAAATAGGCTACAAAGCTCACTGTCTCAGGAACTCTTGGAGGCCTTGATGTTAATGTACACAGAGAAGGAAATTCTCATGTCCATAGACAATGACATTGTCATTAATTAACTTGCAGAAATCAGTGCTTTGCTTAGGAGGATTTTGATGCTGAAAGTAGCCTACTAAATATGCGTGTAGCTATTTAAGTCTTTAGTGTAAACCTAACAATAGAACACCTTTCTGTTGGGAAGGCAAATTGAATTTTAATTTCAAATGACTGCTCCTGTACAAAGATAAATACATTTTATTCTTTATCAGATTTTTTTTTTACATTTAAAATATTTATCTGATTTTAATTTAAAATTAATCATTGTGAAAGTGAAATGTTTTTTGATAATGGAACGGTTGATATTGGAACGTTTGTATTACGGAAATAGGAATACGTTGTACGGTCCTTATTTCCGGTTGCGGATCCGGCGCATGAGACACGAGTGTTTGCCATTTGGGCTTCCAGTGGGCGTTGAAGTAAAAGAAACTGGGCACGGTGGCTACATGTGATTGATTGAAACGGTGGGTTTTTGAAAACGATTGTCGGTTGTATTTTGTTTGAAATGGTAGTAGTTCGATCGAGACCGTTAGTGCAATTTACGAAGGTTTGCTCTTAACAAGTGCCACCAATGACTATAGGATAGTAATTAGTTTGACCTCCATTTGAGCAACAAATATAACCTATCATCATGATTCACTGTGGTGATGCTGTCGTTTTCCTGAAGAGATTTGTGTGATTTTTTTAAAAAAAAAATCTTTTTAAAACAATGAATAATCATTGCAATTTCAAATACAATTATATTTCTTTTATGAATGATAGTGACAAGTGGAGTGAATAAGACGCCTCCTTTAACAGTTGCTCTGTGAGGGTAGATAAGCTGGGGTGCGCTGAGACTTCTCTTTTTTCACACTCATGATAATTGTGTTTGAGTTTCCGCTCGGTCTGACCTGGATGCTCAGTTCCCATCTGACCACGAAGACAAAACGCTCATTGATTCTTTGTCTTCTTGATGTGTAAATCACCACAGTGACAGGCGCACCGGGCCCACAGGATGCTCTGCCCCTGTATAGCGTGTGTGTGTGTGTTCTATGTGTATCTTTACTTTTACCCACTTCTAATGTGTGTTAAAGGATATCTGTTAACATTTCTTGATTGCGTTAGCATATGGGGCTGATTTTTACTTGTGTTTTGCCTCTCATCAGTGATAGTGGGCAAACTAAACTGAAAAAATAAAATAAAATAATAAAATTGTGTCCTTGGATGACACCCACCAACATCAAACCAGAGAGGAAACACAAAGGAACACAGATCACACTCTACGCTGCAGCAGTGAGTCATGTCTTATATAAACACATTGTAAAATCATGCTGTTTTATCATGCTGAAAATCCACTCTATTTTTGTAATTCTTACCAAAATATTTGAAAGACACAAAGTGTGTTTGTGTGTGTGTGTGGTATCAGCATGGACTGGACTTATGTTGAAGGATGAGATGTTTAAAAATACATAGTTGGGTTAGAGGAAGAAATCACATAAAAATAATTTTTAGAAACCAAACTATGGATATGGGATATGGATTTGTATAAAGTGGATGTGTTGTCAGTTGGATCCACAACAACATTTTAAGGATTTCTTTGTGCCCAGAATGAAATCTGCGTCAAATAGAAAACAAATTGCGTCAACAGACTTTTGTCGCCACAAGTCACATAGGCGCAGGGGAGAGAAACCATGTGATTCTACTCTCTGTTTTCAGTCCAAAGGTAGTTTGAAAATTAATGATGAAGTGACTGTATGATGTCTGCTGTGTGTTGTCTAATCTTAACTCACATCACATGTAGACGAGTGTGAATGAATCCTTCCATTCCGTCCTGTCAGGCGGGTGCGATGTGTCGTTCAGAATACCCATGTTTTTCTGGGTCTTTTTTTCTGCAATTTTCTGTAATCGTCTGAGATGAAATTGGCTGCAATAGAAATGTACATGCGTCACTGGAGTCAGGAGTAGGAGGAGAACTGGAACCAGCAGCAGAACCCAAAGTTTACTGTGGAAGAACATACCCGCAGAAGTCGTCATCGCTCAAACATGCCTTTCAAAGAGTGAGAGAAAGACGAGAACCGAAGAGAAAAAAGAACAGTTATCTGACTAGGTAAATGAAATCAGTCATAACGAGTCAAAACGATCAAAACGACTATAGCCTGAAGAGTGATGTCACATGTCACCTGACTTTTCTGAAGTAAAACAGATGTTGAAATTCTGTGCCGGAACTAGAGGAATACGGAAAAAAAAAAAACAAACTTGACAAGACACCATTGAAGGAGACAGTCAGTGAAAGAACAAGGTTGTCAGAGTTCCACTCACTCTCTTGGTGTGAGGTGGCAACAGGAAGCTGGCAACACCAGGCTTTCAGCCTAGGAGGTAATTTCAAATAGATAAACACACACACACACACACAGTGTGTGAACAACCACAGAAAATCCTGCGTCTGGGTTAACGAAGCCTTCTTCTTCACTCCAAATCACAATCTAGACATTCAGAGGTCGATATTGGGAAATAACACACAGTTGTTTCAGTTGGTAAACTACTACCAATGTACACACAGTGTTTGTATTTTCTTTTATTGTGCATTGCATCGGTGTACTTCACTGAGGTTAAGGCATCTACATTGATATCAGTTCACTCTGAAGCAGTCTTTTGCCCCCTGGTTGTGCATGCACCTGGTATTGTTTGTACACAAGAAACCCGTCTGTACTGATATTATTACATACCAGCATTAACAAAGAGTTTTTGTTTGTACTGAGAACACGGGGTGATTCCCACGAAGGGAATTTGAAATAAATACAAATGTATACATTTGGAACACACTCATTGGCCTGTAGCCAGAAGGGGGAGAATGGACAGCCCACCATCTCGTCTCCCATTACTGTAATTATGTCACTAAACAGCCTGTAATCACCATAATTATGGCCCGTGGTGTGAAGGGTTGGCTAATGAACAAACAAACAACTCATCCTGCCATCCCTTCACAAGGGAGGTTATTAGAGGAAATTAAACAATGAGACTGGATGAAATGAGTTTCATTAGATTGCATTTAAGGGTAATGGGACAGAACATGTTGCAGTTTTATGATAAAAGACAGCAATTCAAACTAAAAAGCTGTGGTTCATGATGACACTTCAGCAGTGTAGTGGCACCCTCACGACCACAACATGGAAACAGATATCCTGCTCTGGTACGACTTAGCTTTACTTTGTGTTTAGACTGTTGAAATAAACAATGTATGGGAGAAACAAAACAAAGATCCAACAAAAGTTCCTGTACAATTCCATCTGTTTCGAGCCAAAAACACACAAACAATCCTGACCTTTACATGACACAGCAATCCCTCACATTACTCTGTTGGTTTCTGAAGTAACATATGGATGTTGGCCCTCCATTATAAGGCAGCTATCTCTTTGAACTCCACTGTCAGGACAACGGTCTGCTCTCCATCATCACCAACAGAACCAACTATTATGACATTAAATTAAGTGTGGCGCCCCCCCACCCTCTAAAACTCTCCACCCATGCAGCTGGAACACACAATGTCTCATCTCGAACATCACTAAATATACTCACACCTCTGACCAGGACATTACGTCAACTGTAGCAAACACTGCTGCTGTTACCTCCTCAGTTAAAGCATATTCTTACTTGGAACGTGTAGTTCTGTGTTTTCCTCGCTCAATATGAATCAACTACGGGCACTTGTTTGTCTTGTATTCACCGATAAAGGTACACTTTCTAATACCTGAGAAGTGACATTAACCGATCAGTGTCACTTTACAATAATTAACTAAAGCAGACCAGGGTTGAAAATACTGTATATTTATCCGATTTATAACATGGTTTTTATTTTTTAGAACATTTGTGGAATTTTCATGCATACAGTTGTCTTGTTTTTTACTAAATTAGTCTCTGTCTATGGAAACATGAGTCATGAAACATGACAAATGAGTCAATGCAATGCACCCCTGCTGGTTAGTACTGAATTAGTTAGTACACATTTGTCATCCATTTTAAACATAAACATTTATAAAAGAAGAGCTCAAATGATGACTGTATTAATTCTTACTCTTCAACAAAACCGAGAAAATGTTATTTAGATTACATGAATGTACAATATTAATTAATTGATTTCCCCAGAGGACTGAGTATACAGTATATATTTACACAGTGTAGGTGCAGTGAACTGTGTCACAATAGCCACAACAGTGACCTTAGAAAGTGAAGGAAGCCATGAATTCAGATCTACAAATGAAGGAAGGACGAGGGTGTTTCTCAGCTGCTTAGTACTTGTGTGAATAGGAGATAACACCATTTGTCAAACGTCTATTTTTACACCCAGGGACATGGTCCAACTTTGTGACATGAGCTTGCATGGCTCTATTGTACCTCAGCAGTGCACAGGAATAAACACCTGCCGTTGTTCTCAGAGTAATTATAAACGTACTGAATGTTTGAGCTGCCCTGTCTTTGTGCAGCTCACAGAGTTGGCAACGCAGCGTCCAGAAATGAAAGAAATCCTCTTTGGCCTCTGTGTATTTGATATTTAAAGGGTGATGATAAAGGGTGGATCCTGATGAAATAGAAAATTGAAAACACTTAACAAATAAAAACTCTCTCTGGTTTAAAACATTGAAAAGTGTAAAGTGTACAGGGCATTTAGAAGAACAGTTTAAATGAATAAAGCGTTCAATTATTTTTGTCCTCACTCGTTGGCTCTTCTGTGAAAAGTTTGAATGAACTCTTTACTGGTTCCATAGTGTAGCCGTTAGCACACCTGCTATCACTGTATCCGTTGGATAAATTCACTTTACATATGACGTACAATCAGTGATTCAGAAGAATTCCCGTAACATTTGACACTTTGACCTATTATTACATGGCCAACTTCATTCATTAGCAAAACAGGATACAGATCCTGCTCAGACGTATTGTGTTTCCTTTTATCTCAATCCACAACGTAGCGCACGGTGACGCACAACATGGATTATGCCAGGCACGGATCACTGATAATGTTTTATTGACTGACGCAGACTGTTCTGAGACAGAATGCAAATCACTTTTATTTCCTCAGAATATGACGGAATAAAAAGCACTGACGACTACAATACATTTGACATCTGGTAACACTAATGGAGTCTCAAAACATAGCGACTGTTTATGAAGTTTATAAATGTTTATCTCTATATGTGGTAGTGCCTGTCAAAGCCTTCAACACTGTCAGGGATTGGCTCCAGCAACCCTGATGAATTCTTAGCATGATCAAGCACAGATGATAATTTCATATATATCCTCCCTGTGATAGACACCATTTGTATCAAACGATGCCGTGATATCATCATACTGTATGCACAGTAGAAGACCGAGTGTGTTGAAGAGGCCAGCAAATAAAAGGGAGCCGGTATGATCCTCTGTCATTTAGACAGGTCGTCATGATCCCAGGCTGCTGTCGTGACGGCCCTGCAGATTCATTTAACACCGAGCAGCCAGAGCTGACGCCTGATAAGACGCGCCACCCAATCCTGCACTGGACCCTCTGGGGAGAAGCCAGAGATCTGCAGGCAGCTGGCAGTCGGAGGTATCACGGTGAGAACGAGCTGATGGTCTTTCAACACGACTGTTCATCCATCAGCCTGTCTGTGAACACTGTGCCTCTGATGCTGACGGACATTTGGCTGGAAAACACTCAGACCATGAACAGAAGCATCACAAATTGTTTCGTTGGCGTGTTGTGTTAAGTTGCTTATTTTGGAGTCACCCTGTACTGTATTAGACGTTGTTTAAAAGCGCGCTGCCCGGCAACAGACCCTGCCAATACAACAGGGTTCCTTCAAAGTCAAACAGCTGAATGTTAATCTTCTTTATAGTGAAAATACATTTTCTGGAAGGAGATTGGTATTAGATATGGTATTTAACGTAACTCTAGTGAAACTAAATAAAAGTGTTTTTTAATGATTGTTTAAACAAAAACAAACCATTTTTACCAGATGCTATTTTCTAATGCAACATATATGAACTCTGCGTGAATAGAAGATAATGAATGTTATAATGAGGAAGTGATGCATGAAACACACGTTTGCTCAAAGTGACCAATTAATAATTCATGGTATCATTATAGTTAATGAAGCAGGCCAAAATGTAGACCCCGATGTTTCAAGTCGACTGGCTGGAAAAACAAAGAAACAAAAAAAGAAAGAGAGAGTGAAAAGTTAAGATTACATCCAGGATTAGTTTTTCTGCACAATAGTAAAAAGTATAGTAAAAATTCATTTCAATAATAGTTTTACATATACATATATAAAGTAATATATATAGTAATATTTCCAAAGGTGAGAAAGAAGTAACGTCCAAGGACACAACCACCATGTTTTGTTATAGAAACGCCTCCTTATTTTAAGATTAAATTTTGAAAATGTTTTTTGTCATAGAAAAATCTATTACAAAGCAAATTCTTCTGATTCTTTGGACAAAGCTCCTACTGATGCTTGGTCTCTGAACTGCCTGACAGTGACTGCGTGAATGGAAAACACTGTAGTGAATAATGAGCAAGTGAAGCATCAAACATCCGTAGGGTCGGTGCCTCATGTGACCCACTTCTAACCCAACGTACGATCATTGAAAACCAAAGAGATTGGACTTGTCCGTTCAAAGACAAAACAGAACCGGAGCTTTACATCGAGAGGCCATAATCAGGCTCCAACAATGTAAGAATCCGTGGATGCCACAGCGCACTGATCTCATTGTCTGGAATGGAAAACACCACCCTGCTGAATGACCAGACTCAGAGAGCGTGACCAGAATCTAAACACGCTGGTCTCGCTGGGCCTGCAGGCTGGAGCTGAGTTGACCTCATCACACCGCTAGGTCCTGCGCTCTCACCTCTCTATTCACACTGACAGCCCATGAGTCAGGAGACTACCTCACTTCTGAGGGGTTTCCTACTCAGATGGGACAAAGTCTCATGGTCATAACCATTGGGCAGCAGCAGCTGAAGTTCATTCCTGCAGCTCTGTGATGCAAACTACTGCAAACTCTGAAGTTTACCTTCTCACTGGGTTATAAACACATTTCAAGATAAATAAGTGAAAGTTACACTTTGCTGCTGCGCATGTGTTTAGACGGTTTCCCACAGGAAAAGTGCGGTGGTGAGTTAGTCCGGTATTACAGGCCGACAGATGTTGCCGCCAGATGAAACCACGGAGCCACTCTGTTATTCAGACTGCAGAGGTTTTGTAATTCAGACATGTTCCCAGACCAGAATCAGCGATTATAATTATCTCAGCAAAAAGAAATAAAAATGTTCATGATCACCACAAATACAGCACAACTCTTTGTAAAGACCTATGCCTCCCCTCGTTCTTCACCCAAGAACATAGGTTTGAGTCCTTTATAATTCAATTATAAATTATTATTCAATTGAATCTGTGTTGCATTTGAACTACTCTCTTCATTACAGCTGGCCTTTTGTGATGTGATTTAAGTGCAAAGACGAGGCCGCACAAACGCTCTATTGATCAAACAAGAGAGGTCCAGGTGAAGCCAGAGAAAATGAGCTTTTAAAGAAAGGAGAGGAACTGCAGGCTTGTTCCACACCTGGAAACATCCTGAGACATGAGAAGAACCAGAGCCGCTGGAACATTTGTCTTCAAATCCTGAGCCATCACAGACCGGGAGGAATCCAAAACATAGACGTTAAAGAGGGGATGGAGTAAGAGGAGAAAACAGAGTTCTGCTGTACTGAAGCTGGTGTTTTTAAAAGGGTGGTAAGACATAGGAAATTTTAAAAAATTGAGGAAAGAATCGACTAATTCAACTCCAATGTTTGGCTAATGCGTCATTAAATAAAGTGCTTTTATTGATATTTTCATGTGCAGGTCACTGGAGTCTCTCTCCACCACAGCGTCTACTGTTTTGCAAAGCTGAAGCAAATAAATCACACCTGTTGAATGTAAAGGTAGAACTTTGAAAATAGGTTTAGCAAAAATATCACTTAAGTCAGGAATGTATTACTTACAGATGCAATGTAGCGAAAATATTTAAAAGGTTTTTATTATTGCATACACAGAATGAAAAGTTAGGCCAAATTCACAGAGTTTCTTCAAAAAAATGTATTTGGTATTTGGCTAAAAGTTAACTTACAGCACGGTTGCTTTTAGCTAGCTTTGAGAAACCTCAACTTTTTGTGTTTAAATACTTTTAGGTATGAGGTAAAACAAAACATGAAACTTGATTAAGTAATAAATGGGGAAAAAACAATTGAATAATAGCAGTTAACAACATGAGCATTAATTTAACTCAAAGTGAACCAGAGACCTAAAGTGTGACCAGGAGGTGGAGAGCACCAGTTGAAATAAAGTTCAAATTCTTTTTCTGACATACAAATATAATGAGATTCAAACACGTAACCATCTGTCACGCAGTACAGACGACACTCAGCAGCAAACCCTTCGCTCCATGAAGCTACTCATTATTTATAGAAAACACAAAGTCACACATGCACACAATTTCCCTGTTGTTTTGATAATAGTTTATGGCTTTTTTTCTATTTCCAGCCACTCACCCTTGAATATGTGAACAGACATAATGTGTTTTCCACTTTCGTGGCCTGCGGGCTTACACGGGAATATGTCTCATTGTTGTTGTTGCGATGCTATGTTGCGAGACAGTTTTCCTGTTATAGCTTATGGACAGCCTGTGGGTAACTACACAAAAATGGTGGAATATGGTGAAAATGGTGGAATGATAAAATAGTGACTGGGCATTAAGATGTTGTTGTGGTGAGTCAAAGGGCCTAAGAATGTTCCAGAATGCAAATTCAGACGCTGATTTATATTTAGACTTTTACACACACGCACACACACATTCATTGTTTTCACCTGATTTAGAATCATTTTAGTGAAGAGGCAGTCATGTGTGCCCGCTGGACACCATCACATTGGATTTATTAACACCGTGGTGTTAGAAAATGTGAGGCACTCGCACAACTATGTATGTCAGGTCTTCTCCCCACTCCTCAAGAGTCTGGGAGCCACAGAAGACCCCGGCATCACTGGAGTAAAAATGTGAGGGCGGGACCTTGGTGATTCTTTCCACATGTTGCAGGACTTTATGACTGCTCTTATCAGCAAGGTGAGTAAAGAAGCATCACATGGCTACAGGACGTGGAGGTCAAAAGGCATTATTACAGGCTGAAAAAGATTTAATGGAAAAGATTTAAAGGTCAGAGCTTTTCTTCTCAAAGAACTCAACGGATTTGCCATTCATCTGAATCATCATCCATTTGAACCCAGTCCTACAGCACATCTGTGCGCCTCGGCGTTTATCGTGTACGTTGACGGAACCGTACTTTACTGTAGGACTACATGCTATGTGATGCTGCAATGCCTGGTTTAAGGTTGTATGCTGATAAAGCTGAAAGGTAACTCAGAGTAAGTATTTCAAAACAAACTCAAAGTAAAGATTTAAAGGACTTTCATTGTCATCCTCTTCTACATACAAAAAGAACTAAATCAGTAACCAAGGTCTCTGTAGGCTGATCTGTAGAGGCTGATACAACAAGCAAGGTTATTAAAAAAACAACAACACAAACAGGAAAGAATGACTTTGCTTTGTTCACCAAACACAGCTAAAAAACGACAGAGAGCAAGAGATTAAAAAGACAAAATCTAACCGTTTACACTACACTAATTCTCGGCGGTACACACTGTACATGTACACTGAACATGACAAAACATGAATTGAAAAAAAAAATGATTTAAAGAGATAAAAAGCCAAAGAACAACCAAATATTAGTCATGGAGATCTTTAAAAAAATTCAAATAATAATATTATTTTTTACACCAACATTTATGTCATTATCAATATCTTCACAGAACTAGAGAAACCAAAGGGTCAGATTTCAACCCACGTTACCTCTGCTCACCCCTCCTGTTACCCACCTAACGTAGAACTACCCCGGCCTCGTCTGATCCAGAAATTATGCAATTGTTTTTCATTTGCATTGTGAAGTTTCACTCAAACAAACACAAACTTTGACTCCTCCACCTGTTTGGGCAAAACATGAAAGCATCCGATGTTGGTCTATGGAACAGTTGCGTCACTGCCAAAAGTACTATGAGAGTACTATGTAAACCAAACATTGCTGCAGGTTGGGTCACATGTTCAGGTCATGCTAATAATCACCTCCTCACCCCCCACGTGCTACACACAGTTCCCTGTAGAAGTGAAAATAAACACTAACACAAGGACAGCGGCTCCACAGAATAAAGTGGGACATAAAGTGTGAGGACAATGCTAATGCTACAAACACTAAGTCACACAGGACATATATAAGTAATGGCTAAGAGCTGGGTCTTATCTTTATGGCATCTGTCCAGCCAGTCATTGCTTCAGTCCTGAATTAGACAAGCAGACAGTCTCTGAACTCTATTTATGGTCAAAGTCTGTAAAAAAAAGTTTGTTTTGCAAGTAAAAACAAACAACTGCTGCGTCCAAGCTTCTCCACCTACTTCTTGGAGGTTTATTCTCTAGATCTGCGCTTTAATTCACTCCAAGGCCAGGTGATTGGTTCACTGGCTGAGTGTGGTGTGAATTTCCACAGAGCGAGTGTTAATGGAAAACTCCAGTTGGAAGGAGGCGATCTTCACATTAATTCTGGAGAAGCTGGTGGTGTTTGATGCATTCTCAGGAGCCTGTGCAGTGTAATCTGTTGTGACCTCATCCGTCTGTGGCACTGTCCACATCCTTCACCTGATAGTGTCGTCTGTCCTCACAGCTTCAGTCACAAATGGAAGAAACAATTATGGAAGTTGATTTTTTTTTAACCAACTCAGGAAATTGCTACTGGCAGCCTGAGAGGCAGCCACTTTCAACAGCTTGAAATGTGTTTTATTCCTGCTAACTCTATGGATGGTTAGCAAGTAAGCTAGCAGCAAATGCCAAATCAACAAAACAACATTGTCACAGTGTGTATTTCATACGCTTTAATTTTAAACCGTGTTCCAAGTCTGTTGCCCATTACATTATACGTTTGGAGCTGTGCTATGCTAATGCTGCTATTTTACCTTAGCACTGCTATCTAAGCCTAGCAGCACTAGCTACGTTTTGCTATTTTAAAAAAAAAAAATGACAGAGCATTCTCATGACAGACTGTGACATATATATGTATGTATATATATATATGTATATATATATATATATATGACAGAGTGTGACATATATATGTATATATATATATATATATATATATATATATATATATATATATATATATATGCATATATATATATGCGTATATTTCTTTTCTGTCATGAATCTTAGACATTGACTGCCATTCCAAAATGTTCCTGCTCCCAGCCTTCTGAAGGTCAAAGACAAAACTTAACAGTAGGAACTGGACACAGTTTATTTGGCCAATAAAGTATTTATAAAATGGGAGTGAAGTCTGGAGACCTTTACCTAAGGCTCACTGAGCCCACACTCTTACACACTTACACACACACACACACACACACAGTCTCACACTGTATTGAAATCATTCATTTCGCTCTCAACACTCTGAGATGAATTCCATTACGTTCTGACACAGCCAGCTAAACTGATTTCCTCCTGTTACTTTGGCAAACTATTCTGCATTGATGTCTATCTGGCCGCTGACTCATCCTTAATATTTACTCAGCAGATCTGACAGAGAGCGTCCAATGTCTTATTACACCGTTTGCATGAAAGTCAGTGTTTGTGTTGCGGGTAATTCTACAGTTCAAACTAGTAGTACATCAACAATAAATTGTTTGCTAACACTGGCTGTTTAGTGACAGGCAAAAATGTGTGCGGGTGTTTATATATGTGTGTGTATATATATTACTTTATTACAACGTCCAGTAGTGGCGCTTTGGCCCAGAGGCAATGTCTCTGTCATTGGTGTGGAACCCCAGGGTTCACCTCCTGGGCAAGTTCGAATCCCGGTTAGGACGGTTGGTACCTTCCAGTGGACTCACCACCCGCAGGAAGGTTTGGTACAGTGCAATGTGATTTGGGTGGCGACTGCTGCCCCCGCGACCCGGGAACGGATAAGCGGATGAAAATGGATGGATGGATGGACAAAGTCCAGTGGGACACAATGTCCTGAGACAAAAGCAAATCCTAATTTATTCATATGTTTTGAGGCAGAATGGTATTTCACTGTATATACTTTGACTTGAAGTAAATGCTTCCTTCTCTTTCTCTCCCCGTCCAGCTCTTTGACCTGTGCAGTTTTATAAAAATTCATTTTTCTACAAAGAGGCAAAGTTTCTCTTCAGATGAGACACGAAGGCAACTGAAAATTGAATAATTAGAGTAAACAAAACCCAGCATGAGCAGGAAATGTCTTGCTGCTGGACTGGAGAAAACTGGTATTAATAGGATTATTCAGTAAACCACAAACCACCACAGACTGTAGCTTAGAAATGTATCAAGCCCACCGTGGCCATCAGCGAAGCCACAGAAGAAAGTTAAACTGCTCTGATCTCCTCCATTACTGAGGCCACTTCATTTATGATGTGTGTAAATATTTTCCATAACAGTTTATGCTATCAGTTACTTATTTTTTGTCTCTCTCAAATTGATCATATATTAATCATATATATATAGACACGTGTTTATATATATATACTGTATACTATATACTGTCCCAGCATATTACATATAGTTGCATATAATTTGCATATAATATATTTTAAAGAAAAATCACTAAAGAAAACAACAATACTATTTACTATTAGCATGTACTATTGCAAGTATAATGAAACAATTTAACTTTTAAATATAATAGTTGCCTACTGCATATAATTATTACATTCTTTGACTAATTTATCTGAACTAGTGCTTAACAAGACTGCAAAGGGACAGACAAGGGTGATGCTGCCCCCTCTGGTTACGATATGTAATGAGCTTTGACGCTACATACAACAACTTAAGAATGAAAAACCAAATACCAACATTTACACATATACAATAGTGACTCCACCAAATAATCCTGTCAGCCAGTCCAGTAGAAGTGAAGAGTGTGCTGGAGATCCCTGCATACTCTACCTTTAAGAACAGGTGACATTTATTTAGACCTAAATCGGATCGACACATCATCAACTGATCCAAGGTCAGTCTTTATGACAGTAAAGGTGAAGTAGCCTCGCACACTGTCTTCTCGTCCTGTTTTTTTATTTTTTTCAGACCACTTCCCCCCCGTCCCGTGACGTCACACGGGTAAAGGAGCGCATCAGCCGCGGAGCGGCTCATTCAGTCTCTGCTGCGTCACACGGGTAAAGGAGCGCATCAGCTCATTCAGTCTCTGCTACTGAAACAGAGGCACGGCTTAAAACAACACGTATCTCCATTATTTAATGAATGAATTCTAATAATTATTTAGCTATTTTTAAAAAAAACAAAACTAAACAAAACAGTTGATACCAGTGAACTTGTCACTGCCTGATCAGACCAGAGCAGAGGACTGGACTGGTTCTTAAAGTTGGATTTTTTTCCCTCAGCGCAGCAGCTTAATGTGAGGAAATACATTATTCTGTTTCTTTTTCTTACACCAGATGTTGCGCGGAAGATGCGCTGAAGTGCAGAGTGGAGAACATCAGCGGAATCTTCTGCTCTCCACGGTAATGTGCTTTATTTTTATTTTTATTTTAAACATTCTCATTCCTCCTTCTTTACGTAATCAGTAGAACACAATAAGTGCCTCATAACATTTCTGCACAGCTGCTCACATGAAAAGTGAGATCCTCAGTGTGTTCTCTGCCTGTTGATTCCTGTGTGTTTGTGTCAATGTGTCCACAGTTGGTGCTGCTACTGTTCTTGTGCCCGTGTACCTTATCGCTCCTGTTCAAATGCCGTGTTATCACAGTGAGGCAGCCTGGATCTGTGATCTGCTGCTGCACTGTTGGACACAAGTGTGCAAATAACAGGCTGTTCAGATAGAAGTCAGAGGGTTTTTTTTTTCTCTTCTCTTTTTGTCACTAAATATCTGAGTCATTAAATTTCATGAGGTGAACACGAGCCTCAGAGCTGTCGATGCTCCGCTCTCTATTTCATTCTATTTATTTCTAAAGTTCTGGCACCAAAGCAGTGTTGTCTTCACAGTTTTATCTTCTCATTGTTATGATCCACTGGGTTTTGCTCTTTTCTCTGAAGAAATAAATAATTCAATTTATTGCTCAGTGTTTGGACTCGGTAACGTTTTAGTTGGTCGTTTTGTTGGTGAAAAGAAATCACAAGAGATTATTTCAGGGGCATTCTGAACTTTTTTGGTTTATTCAATAGATGTATCTGTAAACTGGGTGTTTACTTTTAGGCTTTATACTGGCAATTTCTGAAAATAATTTTTTGCCCTCACTAAAAACAGCCAGGTTAGTACAAGAACATTTGGTTTACTTTGTTGTTTGTTTCGTTTCGTAAGACTGTGTATTTATCAGCTTAGTTCCCCAAATTTTACACCAGCCTCTGGCACACAGTGTGTTGTCATAGTTTGGAATATTACAGGCTGATCAGTTTGAACTGCTGCACATTTGCATTATTGAATTTTGCCGCCTGCTAAAAATAAATTTCATTTACTTATCTTGGGTAAGTTTTCCTAAACAAACAAACTGAATAAGTCAGTAGTCACATACAGTATGTCACATATAACAAATATATACTTGATAATCTTAGACTATTTTGTAGCAAAGTTCTAGTGAGTTCTTCAGTTTTATTTAGGTTTCTCCATATTTTGACAAAGGTGTGGAGATGAGATCTGGTCTGCAGATCCACCACATCTGGCCTGTCACTACTTTAGACGTTCATAATAATTTTATCCTGAAGGAGTTTCTTTTAAATGTTATTTTAAATACTTTTTTGAAGCTTTTATGAATGAGCACATATGCACCTGCCTGTATACGTACTAAAAAACATTTATTGTTTTTGTATTGAACACTGATGTGGGCGTCCAATGAAATGACAGTGACATTCAGTTCATTTGAGTTTGAAACTCAAGTATTAAATATTTGATATAACATTTTCATTCTTCCCCATGTCTTAAAAGAAATAACTTCTTATCTTGTTTTTATTTAAATGTGTCTAATATTTAACTATGTACTTGATCTATTTTGGCTAGCTTTCGCACTACAGCATGATTTGGTTATTTTTAGCATTTCATGGATGAACGTCTTGGTTAGCAGCATTCATGTGACCCTGTATCTACACTGGAAAGGCTGGAAAGACGAGCGTGCGTGAAATAAAGAGCCATATGTTTCAAACGCATCGTTCCAACGCGTTTCCTTAATCTTACGGATGCTCACCATAAATATCTCAAAATGCAACCCACTCAGTTGTAGTCTTAAGTATCATACTGTAGTAGCAGCAGATGGCGTTCAGGTAGTTTTTCATCATCACCTATGAGCACGATGAGAAACGATGGAAGAACCTTGGCAGAGCTTAAAAACAGAATTAACTCAGGGTGAACAAACTCATCCTCTGCCCCCTGTGTATTCAGTGAGTTATTATTTCGTGCTGCGGTGTCGCCACACTAGTCTTACTGCAACACATTACACAATTTAAATTAGTTTTTAAAAACATGTGACCCAGAGAGAGAGAGAGAGAGAGAGAGAGAGAGTGTCATTTACATGCTTCTTCAAACAAAGTCATTCCTATTGACTCATTTCTAATCAGGTACCAGACCTCTGACCACCAATTACATATGGATTTAATTGTAAGGGCAGCAGATTGTTGGGGAGTGACTCAATCCTAATTAGGTCCACTTGGGCTGCATCACACACGTGAGATTACAAAATGTAGGTCTTCAGTCCCCTGTGCATTAAACATTACAGCCAATACATGTGCTTAGTGTTTGGCCAACACTTACACGTAACCAAACAAACACATTCGTCATTAGCGTGGAGCATCTGCTGCGGTGATATAGGAGATGGCCGCTCGCTGCCTACGGTACAAGTGCGCTGCATTGCTAAGCGATGTGGGGCTTTTTTTTTTGTTACGTGCAGTCATTTGCAAACATTAGCCGCCAGGACAGGTGTCTTAATGCATACAAAATACACATTAGCGCAGCCTGCGAGGTGCGTAAGCTAATCGTCAGCTCTCCAAGGGCCGCTACAATTAGCAGGGTGAACAGTTCTGGGTTGGGTTGGTGCCACAATGTGTGTGGATGGAAATACTGAATGAAAACAGGGCATTATGGTTTGCATTTGTGAGCAGTGCTGTGTATATAACAGCATTTATCCCCGTACGGAGGCTGCACACTGACAAAGCTCTGCAGCTGAAGGGCTGCAATCAGGTCCCGTGAGGCAAAAACAGAAAGCTGTGAGTGCTTTCAGTCTCCTCTTCACTCCTGTTAGTGTGTATGAGACTGTACAGGGTCCACAGCAGGACCCAGCTCTTCTACTGTAACAGGGATTTCACAGTGTTTTTTGTCCTCATCAGTGCTGATGAGGACACTTTGATATTTTCTCTTCTCTTTCCTGCCGCTCTCAGAGATGATCTTGATTTGATCTCGAACATTCAGTGGCTCATGTCTATCAGCATCAGCACTACACACATTGCTACACACACATACAGTGTACGCTGGTGTGTTGTAGTTTTGCTTTTTTTTTTGCTTAAAAAAAATGTTGGTTCTAAATTACACGAATAAAAACATGACACAACACGTGATTCTCACACCTGCTGGATGACAGTCATGGAACTGAAGGATCAGCCCCAATAAAATCCTTAGAATAAACAGCAGTAAGTGGAGGGTGAAGCTCGGGAAATGAGTGACGCACGGTTTTCTGCTGATCTGATGTCAATGGCATTGAAAATATTGTAACAATATAAAATAATAATGTTAATTAAAGTGTTCTTCACACAAGGTCACTAATCACATTCACTCTCTCACTTCCCTCCATCTTTAGAGTTTAACTGACGTCCTCTCAACATGTCCAGTCCTCAGTATTAACTGCACTGCCACAGCAGTAGAGCTGAGGGATAACTCAGTGAGACCATCACTTCCTCACCCAGCCAGTCTAGTTTAAAGAGTGTCTGTGCTTATAACAAATTGACGTGTTTATTTATAAGAATACTGAAATACTGTGAGGCACTTAGGTTCATGTTTTACAGTGCAGAAAAACAGCACACAGGTATTTTTATTCTTGTGTAATATTTTGTCACTCTAGTTATTTATTGATAATACTTTATTTGCTCATGATTTTCCAAAGAGACACACTTGCTTTAAACCTTCCTGTTGTTTTGATGTACTCGACTGTAGCAGACTCACAGTATATCACCGTGCTGTCAGCAGAACTCTTAAAGGACATTTCTTCTCCTGCCGGGTCCTGTAAACCTGGAGGAGAGCGATCCTGCCTGTGCAGATATTACCTCTGTGGCTTCTTCATAAACATTTGACAACATGAAGAAACTTGATGTAGATTAGTCGTGGGAAAGGATGCCAACATTGTTGGTTGGCGTCACAGTCGAAGGCTGCTGTTGGATACGTTTCTGGTTTCTTATTCTTACTCTTTTTCTCAGCTTTCTTTCAACGAGGTACTCTTGAAAATTGCTTTTCAAAGCCACAAACCTTACAAACCTCCTAAACCGAAGACAAACAAAAACTGCGCGGACACACACACCTTTCAGTGGAAATACTAACACACCGTCATCTTGAGGTGCGAGTGTAAACACACCAAACAGCCACAAAGGACTCATGTGGGATCTAAAGACCAAGGCTGTCACGAACTACTGTTTTTATTTTGGATCAGTTGTCCTGTCATTTGTTTTCACTTTTTGATGCGTTGAAACAGGTATGACAAATTCACGGCCTGTGACTAGATGTGAATATTAACTCAAGTTTGCCCTTGAGGTGATTTTTAAATTTTTAAATCATTAAATGCTTTAGTTGGTCATTTAATAATGTAAAAACGGCTTTTTTTGTATTGAACATCCTTCACTGACGTGGGCCTCCAGTGGGATGACAGTGGCAGCAGAGACCCCTCAGGTCATTTGAGAACATGACTAATTGGTTGGTTAATTTTTCAGTTTTGAATTTTTTTTTAAAAGCTAAAAGTTAAATATTTAATTTTCAACAATTTTTTTGTTTGTTATCAAAAGATCTACGTTGTAGCCTCGGAACCCCAGACCACTGAACATTAGCTGAACATTAGCTGAACATGTGGTTCACGTCAGCTTCAGTGCAAATCACCTTTATAAGTGTAACTGGTTGGAGTTTAGTATTAATATTATATTGTGAACGAAGCAGGTCGTCTACGTGTTGGTCTGCACACAATCACTCACATGGAAGTGCGATCTAGTTACGTGAAATCCATGCAGACACACATCCCTGTGCCAGTTGTGAAGTGCCGTACTTAAAGCTGTCCACTTGGTATTGCATTGCTCCATGTTTAAACAGGGACATCGTGCCTGAGGAAAAATTTTACACTGGAACAACTGCACACAAAGAGGGTAAGACGTCATTAGAACGGCTGGCTAGCTGCGTTGAAAACGCCACACAAACACTCAGTTTGAACTTGCCATATTAAGCAAAGAGCAACTGGCAGATTGCAGGACATGGGCCCAGACGGATGTCTAGTTCATCCTGAGAGTCAGTCAGTCGTGGCAAAGTGCACGACATAAGAGCAGGGCTGCAGGACAGAGGTTAAAGGAAGGTGAACAAAAGCTAAATGCGGATGGCTCCTATGTCTTTGTCGTCGGTGGTGTCCTGACGATGAACCATCAGGGGAAAAGACGTAAGCTTTGCTCACTTTGGGGGATTTTAGGTTGTTAAAAACGAAAGAAAAGAGATAAAAAAAGAGACAAAAGAGCCGCAGATAGAAACAATCCAAAGTGCAGAGAGGCAGGTCGGAAACAGGCGCTGACAAACTGGCTGAGTAATGAGGACACCCTGAGCTGTAGGTGGTGTGAATGCAAAGTGTAGATGTCAAGACCCATCAGATGACCGTCGCTGTCCGTGTTGGTCTCTGTAGGCACCGGTGAGCGTGAACCCTAATGATGGATCCAGGGAGAATAAGAATAGCTTCAGCTACAAAGAGCCGTCACTCTGGATTGTAACAGAGCAGAGATGAGAGTGTTGATTCCACCACAGGGCTCCACTCACACCGACTCACATTCAACACAAACGCACTCCAGTACACAACAGGACTAAAGTTCTTCTGTGGGCAAACAATCTGTCAAAGTCAAGAGGAGAAAGTCGTCGCCTCTGGAAGATTTTATGAGCATTGATGAAGCTCAGTACGTACATATAGTAAATACGTGTCTGTGATAGAAGGAAGGATGATCACATTCCAGCATATTTTTCCAGTGAGTACAGGTGATAGTAATGTGAACTACATCTGTAACACGTGCGTTGACTCAGACTGTGATGTGATAAACACATGAACATGGAGTCATGGTGTCACTATAAGATACGGAGGCTGTTTTGTTGTGTGTGCAGCTCCTTGTTTCTGTAGCAGAGGAAGCGATGTGATTCAGTTACAGGTGTTCAGTTCCTACGGGTGTCGTTTTAAGGCATGTTTATGTTGGAGATGATGTGAAGTGAGTCACAGACCTGGGTCCTGGAGGTAAAACACCTGAGCTTCACGTTGGACCTGCATGCTGGTGTTTACCCTTAGTTATTTCATAGGAAATTCTCCTACTGGCTTTGTGTGTGTGTTTCTGAAAATTTTGCATTTTAGTTGATAAAAATGATATACATATTACATTTAAAAACAATTAATTCTTTTTGGACGGACATCTGCCACAAATTAAATAAAATAGTAATAATAATTTCATAATTCAACTTAGTAAATGAGATTAAAAATTTATAACTTTTTATTTTTTATTTAATTGTAACTCATGTGCCACAACATTTAGTTTAAATTAGGGTTATTAAGCTATTTCATGAAATAAAAAACAAAACAAGGAAAAACCCCAGCAAAAACACAAAAACGGAAAGCCACAAAATGTCAAGCCACAAAACAAAAAATCATCCATCCATCTATCTATCCATTTATTCTTATAGACATATAAAATATATAAAATTAGAAGTCAAAAAAGTAGCAGAACAAAGTTTCGATCACTAAAAAAAGAATCACTACAGCAGATCATTCACTGACTTCCTGATGCAGCGACACACACTTCATCTCCTCATCTCTCTGTTCTCTGCTACTCCTGCTTCACACACACACACACACACACACACACTGAGGTGGAAGGATTAGAACCGATCCCTTCCTGTTGGCAACATTAAACATCTACAGCTGATCGAATGAGCATCGACTCCCCCGATGCTTTGGGTCACAGCTCCATGTCCAACTTTCAGGCATGTGCTGGCGTTAAACCAATAAGTTTGGAGTTGATTAAATCTTCTTAAGTACAGCCAACAGTGTCCAGTCACAGAGAGACTGTCAGCTCATTCTAACGACCTCTTTAGCCTCCCTGAAACGAGCTCTTCACCGCGGCAGGACAATTCAATTGCTCGGCTTTTTTTGTCCTCTTCAGGGCGATTGACGCAGCAGCTATAAAAGCAGCACGTGCGCAGTAACGACATTTGAGCTCGTTAAAGGTTTCGGACTAAAAACATGACTTTTTTTTCTTGTAATTTGTCTTTGTGAGGCCCACAGGCAGCAACAGGCAGAGTCACTCCTCTGTATTTTTTCTTTTTTTTAAATAACTAAACTTTGACATTTTTGATCCCTGAACGAACATAAAGAATTATGACACTTTCTCAGAAATAAAAAATTAAAATCACATTCCGATCAGTGACTAGGAAACAGTAGCAAACCAAAAAAAAAAAAGTTGGTGGTTCACATCCATTTTAAGTTACACAATGTGATTTATATTGAGATTAGATTTTTTTTTAAGTTTAATGATATAGGCATTAAGCAGTGAATGGGTTATTATTACAATAACAATTAACATTTGCAAAAACATAGTGTTCAACGCATGGTATTAAAAACATTTTTGTGTATTAAACAAGATAAAATTTATAATTTTAAATTGAGGGAACAAGTACATTAATTTCACTCATTAAAAACACTAATACTTTGATTAATTGCATTTCAATATTTGAGCTGATTGACATAGTTTTAAGGTTTTTCCACATTCCTTTTTCCAGTCTTCATCAATGGAAATAATGGCGTCACCACATTGAGAGTGAGTCACAGCAGTTTCAGTGGCCAGGCCAACAAGTGGCAGGTCGAGCTGAGCTCTGTGTTTCTTCTCTTCATGCAGATCCAGCAGCAGAGCCCATTATACTCGTGTTCACACTTTCACGCGTTCCTTGAAACAGTTTCCCTCCTGGTGTGGAGACCCCGTCCAGCAGCTGTTGCTTTTTCTTCTGGGCTTTCCGCTCGATACAGAACCAGGATCAGATGTGAAGTGTAGCACATTCCATCACTCACTGTGGTCTGGGCCGATGCCAGCATCTTACCTTCCTGCCCCTGAACAAATCCAGACATTGTTTTGATGTTGCCTGCTCTGCAGCGGGAAAACAGTGAGATTAATCACTGTGACACGGCAGGGGGCTTCGTGTCTCCATGGGGAAGGGTGTGTGTGTGTGTGTGTGTGTGTGTGTGTGTGTGTGTGTGGTGGTGTGTGGGTGAGGTGGCAAGCTAAATTGTCTCCGTAGTGTGGGTTGAAAGGGATTAAAGCTGTCGTTGACAAAAGCGTCTTTCTTTTTTTCTCCTTTGTATTTGTAAATATGCACGAGTGAGAGCGTCTCGCCAAGGCCAGAAAACGTTGCTTCGTTCTCTCATTTTTCACTTTCGCACACATTTCACATTGGAAAACTATTTTAAAATGAGACCCAGCCAGAGATGCAGAGACCAAACACGTCATTTCATTCTCAGGAGTACAGCTATTTCTGCCTCACACCGTTCCCTCTGTGGCAGCAGCCAAACAACCAAACCGTTCAATTATATCCTTCCTGCTCTCACACAGTTATTTCATCAAAATCCTGCAGGGACTCATTTGATGATTCGAGCTTTTCACTGTGCATGATGTTAATGACAGAACGCTGGAGATGATGTCGTTCCTGTTGATATCACTGATGGAGACACACCGTGTCCACTTGGCTCACTCTAACTGTTCCTCCTATTGTGCTTCTTCAGAAAATTCTTTTTCCTTCATTTTAGGAGATGTCAAAAGCAGGATTTTTCCATATTTGAGTGACTGTTATTACAGAAGCAGAACAACAGCTCAGGCGGTTTTGTGTCATTAGTCTGCAGGAGGAACAGAAGTGATGGATAAAGTGACACTTCTCGGCTTCTATGAGGAAATTGTGTTTTGGTGTCGGTGACATTATTGTGTAATGGGATGTTTGATATGAATATAATGAGCCTCGTTGTAAACGAATGGCAAAACTGTCAGCTGTGGTTTCATACCAAGACAGAGCTAATGCCAGTAGACTGTGAAGAAACCGGTGGTTCCCAAAATGGGGGGCAGGCCCCAGAGGGCTCTGCAGAAAAGGAAATGATTTTGAATCAGGACAATTGTCTCAGTCAGCTCATCAGCTGTAGACCGACCCATACTATCGTTAGACTGTGGTCTACACAAGCCGTGTGTCTGACCAAAGCCTCCGCAGACACTAGATGGTATTTTAAGTTCAGAAAAAGTTTGGCAACTACTGGACAAATCAACCCCTGTATTGAGTGGCAACAATGAACTAAGTTGTAAAAGACAAAATAAGAAAACCAATCGTACACATTTCTTTTCAAATCCAGCTCCGTAGATTGAGAACTGTTTTGACCCTGCGGTTACTTTTGGCTGGAAACCTTTAAATAAAGATGCTTGAGAGTGGAGCAGAGCGGGGGAGACAGCAGAGGGCGAGTCAGCAGATTTTGAGCCTAATATGAAGTGAGTTTTAATCATGAAATGGACATCAGACTACATTACCACTGTCCAAACTCATCAGACACAGACCAAAACAGACCAAAACAGAACAGAACATCCCAATAACTGTGTTTTTTTTCCTGAACCAATAGATTTAGAAAATCACAGAGGCACCAACAGGCAGAGCGTCCTCAGCCACAGGTGGTCAATACTGGTCAGGCTGTGGGCTAGTTATGGACATTTGAAAAGTGGGAAACCTGCTAACAACTCAGTGAGTGGAGGAGTTAATCTGTCCTCCTCACTGCGCTCAGAGACATTTCCACACATGTTGGGAAAAAAAAATTTCAAAGCTCCTGAATCAATACTGGCAGTGGAGGATTTGAAAGGATAAAACGAACACAACAAGGATTTGCTTTTTTCTAAACTGCGTTGTAAAACCCTGGAGGGGGGAACACTATCGAGCCTCCCTCTGTTTGTTCAGATCCGCACTGGCCCGGCACTAAAAATACCCCCTCCTCCCTTGTAACGTGTGTGGGTCGAGGGTCAAGTGTTGCTCCTACTGCTCCCTAATGCAGCCTATTATCACAGCACAGAGCGCAAACAACGGTTGGTTGATCTCAGCAGCGGCTGGACTGTAAACTCTCTGTCATCCAGGCCTGTGGTCTCACATGCTGTCCACTTCAAATAACTTCTCCAGCCACAAACAAACCAACAACCCGTGAACTCTGGTCAGGCGCTGCAGACAGAAACAGTTTGCTGTTTTTATGGGTTGCTTGGATGTGAGCTTGCCTGTCACGTTAAAAAAAACAAAACAATCATGATGATACCAAATGAATCCTAATGGTAAAATGGCCGTTTTTACTGGAAAAACGTTCTCGCTCTCTAACCAGAATACGTTGCTATCTCCAGTAAATTGTATTAAGAAAGTACCATCATTCCGACATACCGTGTTAAAATGGATTCATCACATGCTGCTATACGCAGACTTGCTGTTGCTGTGCTACATTAACTTTCTTTCGTTTATGTTCTTTTTCTTTGAACCTTTTGCCCTTCATTACGGCTCCCAAACGTAAGTCAGACTCTTGTGACGTTTTTATGTTAGATTATGATGTAACCGCTGTGTTAGCCTAGGTGAGTTGAATGCATTCTAATTCTACCGTGTCTGTTTAAGAATTTATATTTAAATGAGCTATGTTAGATAAAAACTTTCTGCCAGTTCATTTGTTTAGCAAAGGTCAAAAGTCATTTTAAACGTCAGATTTTTGTCTCCAATGACTTTGGAGGAAACGTTAAACCTGTTTGAAGTCAGTCCAGTAAGGACCGTCACAGCAACTGATGGAGCACTCTGGCTTCACTTAATATGCATTTTCCAGTGAAAAATAAGTGACTCATTCAGGGAGGTTTTTCTTTGTCTACCACTCAAACGTCTTTATACTTTCTTGTCCTTGAGAAAAAAACGTAACATCACTGAGAACCTGAACCTGAGAACCACTGAGAAGTGGAAAAAAAAAATCAAAAATACCAGTAAACAAAAGTGAAAATCCTGATTTTAGACAATCAAAAATAATACCTCGAACCCGACAAATTCCCTGAAGTATCCAGATTGATTTGAAACATTTGCTCGTATTTGTAGGTACTCTGTAGGTACTCTGTGTATAATCAGTGGATGTGGATTTTGGTACAGATAAACTGTGAACTGCACACTGAGAGTATTTCAAGCATGACGATCTTCCACAGCAAACAGTATCCATGGAAGCAGAGATAATTCCCACAACAGGGACACATGCAGGAAACACACACACACACGCTGATATATACAATGTGTCTTCAGAGACATTCACAATAAAGTGTCACATCCGCTCCACAGACAAGGGACGAGATGATGTAGTTTGTGCAGAGACTGTACATAAAAGCAGACGGTTGTCTTATATAGGACAGATCTGGGGTTGAATAACAGACTTGGAGGTACGGTGAGGTACCGTAGACTGGAAATGTCCTGCTGGTTACAGAAGTAACGCCACGTAAAGAGAAGTCTACGGGGAAATGAAGCCCACACTCACTCAATATAAGATGTCAAATAAACATTTCCCTGAAGGATTTCTACTACAGTTGTGTTTATTACAGTCTGGTCCGTGCACACACACAAGAACGTTGGTGACCTCACTGTTCCGTCCAACTGCAAGTCATTTCTACTATGAAGTATTTCTCTGTCTTAGCAGCAGTTGCAGACCCTGCAGTTTCAACCAGGAAGAACCTATGAAAGACTTATCTTTAAAGCTTCACGCCCTGAACGTCCCTGAGGGACTGCAGCACAGCTGGTTGGTGCTCTCACCGTTTGGAACGAAGGCCGGGCAAAGGAGTGTGAAAGAAACGCAGCGGTGCAGACGGAGTCAGACTAATGTCTCCCAGAGCAGTGTTTTTAGGTCTGCATTACCTTTTTTGCTGAATGAGGCCTTTCTGTGAAGTTTTCAGTGGCTGCCATTGTTGGTGGAGCAGCTGAAAAACAACATGTCCTCTTGCGTCACTGAAGGCGCCGCTGATGTCAGTGTGTTTTTGACCCGGGGGTTTGGACAGAGGCCGTTTGCCTGGTGTGTACACAGCAGGAGACATTGACCTCCATCCTCATGTAATACACACACACACACCCACACACCCACACCAGTTGATGTTCAAACCCTGTTGTCGGCTGTCACAGGATCAAAGAAACACGGTTTAAACTCAGGCGACTTTGCAGAATCGGTTGAATCACCCATTTTATTCTATGCAGAAAGAAATCATTCAAAGACTACGGCCGTCCAACCAGTGTGGCTCAGTGGACAGAACCAGCTCAGGTCAATTACCAATTGTTATATTTTATTTTTTAACTGCACCTTTAGGAACTGTACAGCCTTGCTCCCAGCCCACACATAAAACAGACGTATCATCCAGCTAACAAGATAACGGCTAACAACTGAGATGACTCTGCTCCTTGGTTTTCAGTAATATAATATAGTATTGCACCAATACAGAGAACAAAGTTCTATTAAACCAAACAGTATATGCTATAACATAGCGCATACACCGCTAATACTACAAATCCTGACAGTATATAGGTGCTATATTCTGGCGGGCCAACTCTGGTACACGTTTAATATGATCTCACGGGCCGAACATATTCCCACAGCGGGCCAGATTTGGCCCCCGGGCCTGAGTTTGACACCTGTGACTAAATTGATAAGGATAAGGAGTGTGAATGAGTGATTGTCTTCACATGTGGCCCAGTGATGGACCAGAGACTAGAGACCTGTCAGGGTCGTGTCTCACCTTTCACCTAATGTCAACTGGAATAGCCTCCATCAAACCCCCGGGGCGGGGCTAGAACATGAATAAATCTGTGCCTTTGTGCCGAGGAATCATGAGACAGATCGCATCTCAGTCCCATCTGCACCTGCAGACACGTCTTCATGTGCCGAACTGAGACATGTCCAACTGTTTGTTTATCCAGACCTTTCTGCAGTTGGTGCACCGACTTCTCCTCGGCTCGGGCTGATTCATGAAGTCACCTTGGCTCCTCAGCTCCCTCCTGTCAGAGCTCATCTCCTCCCTCCCTTTAAGGAGCTGCCATTTACTCTGCTCCTCTCCACGATGTCATAAACTAAACACATCAAATATTCATCACACACTAACACACTGCTTGTGCCGAGTATTATTCACGCTCCACGGGCCCCTGCTGAGGGGCTCGCTCCGAAGCTCACACTCAAACACCGCATTCATCCTGTGGCTCCTTCTCAGGCTACGGCAGAGGGAGCGAGAGCCTCGCTCCTTTATAATCGGCTTTCTCTTCAAACGTGCTCCTCCAGTTTAATAAGACATATCAATTCTTTAATAGTTCTATAAGGACCGGCTGTAAAATTTATGAAGACTCATTCAGTATTTAAAGCATCTGTCTTTTTTGTGTTCATTCGTGTGTCTTTGACTATTTTAAACTCTGACCTCAGACCAAAGTTATTCTGCCGTTTGTTTTAGAATTTAAACTGTTAAATAGATACAAATATTGTCGATATATTTGCACTAATATCCTGATCTGAATTAAAAAAAAATGTAATAAGGTTTAATCTGACGTTGTGAATACAACTCGGAGGCAACATCTGTGTTGACAGGACACTTGACCTCCAGGTCGTTCCTGGCCTCTCCGTCTGCATGGTGTGGAATTTAAATTAGAACTGAAAGTAAAAGATATAGAATAGAAATGTTTTTTAAAAAAAGAATGTCTACATATGAACACAGGCCAAAGTAATGACTGAGTACTGAGATGGCGAGCTATGCATTCTGGAGTTTTTTTATATGTGGAAAAATAATTACCTGTGCTGCTGTTATTGTGCTGCAGAGATAAGAGTATTGGAGTTGACAAAGTTCACGGTCCACCGTCATATTCAACACCAACACTTGAATGTATAAATATCCACATATGGTGTGTGTCAAACTAAATACTGAATATAATACTGAATTCTACTGTGTTGAAACTGAACGTTGCCCATGTGTAGAAATGTACGATTGGTACAACAAAACAAGTCCATCCATCCATCCATCCATCCATCCTTAAGGTGGTTTTTTAATCCATATAGCTCATACTTCACAATTTTATTGACATCTCTTCTTTTAAACTCTACAGTTTCATCATTGTTTTCCTTTTCTGTTACAGTTTCATATAGAAATACTGCAGTAAGTACAAATATATATGATTTAGCCTTTATGACTAAATGCCTTCTCGATGCCAACTCTCCTCCACTCTTATCTTGGCCGCGGAGCTGCAGGCTACACTGCTGGCAACACTGCGATGTTGACGAAATCTGTGTTGTATTCATTTATGATTTCAGTTTTTTTTCCATCTCATTAACTTGGAACTAATTTGTGCCATTACTGAGTCAGAATAAGGAGGTAGTGAATGGTGAGTGTGTGTGACTGTGGGTGTGTGTGTGTGTGTGTGTGTGTGTGTGTGGGGACATGTGAATAGATCCATACATTTGTTCTCCCCTGTTCCACCGCTTGATGAGTCTCTGTTTGCTGACTTCATTAGCAACACAGCACTGACAACAACACATTTATCAAACAGCTGTGTTTGTAGTGTGATGTCACTGCAGCTGTGACACGGACGTTTCATACACCCAACCAGTGAAGTACCAAACAAATTGTTTTACACTCCTCCTTAGATGATTTATGCCCGTTACCTTTGTAACGTGGGAAATGTCATTATATTTTTTTAGCTACCTGGCTAACGCTGAGATGAACTATCTACAGTTTCAGGTCCAATTCCTCTGAGAGCACCGTTGTTCAAAGGTCCTATTCTTAGATTTAGTAAAAAAGAAATATACTCTTCCTTCTAATTGATGTATTTCTATGTAGCTGACATTTTAAAAAGGTTCAGAAAATAATTGGCGGCGAGAGAATCAATATTTCAATGAAGTTTGCGCTGCAGTTTTCTGTACAGTAGACCACTGACTCCACTCTCCTAACACACAGTAAATGAAGCCCTGCGAGCCCCTCGTCTGCTCCGCTGCTTCATTCTGCTGCTCACCGTTGTGACTTGTTAATAACTTGTTTACTCTGTGCTGCCCTCTCTGTGGTGAATGCCTGGAGATGGTGATGATGACGGTGCACTCGCTGCATGTGTAGGATAACAGTCTATAAAATGTACATTTCACAGCCCGTTCACAGCCCGCGCTCTGTCTTCAGCTGTTTACTGTATTTTAGATTGAGCGCAGCAGATATAACTGCTGTTTGCACGGGTAATTCATTCATAAGTGGGGTCAGTTGTTACAATTCAACCCGTAGCTCCTCACGGGATGATGAATGACTCTCGAGACCCGCTCGCTATTCGGTCACAGCTCATTGCCAAAGAAACAGAGCAAAGCAAAGCTTTCGTCGTCACCATCACGTTTCTCCCTCCCTCTCGTGTGACAGGAACAAGCCTTTACAAGCCAACGCAGTTACATGTTGGTTAGTCCAGTTTGTGTACTGCCTGATACCATGTGACGTTTTGAAGTTCGAATAATATGCAACAAACTGTAGGGCAGCGCAATGAGGCTAGTTTTAATGTTTTACATTTTTCAATCCAATAAACACATCAGAAAAAGACAATGCAGTCAAATTAGACAGTGTATTAATAAAACTAACAACAAATAAATAAAAATAATAATAAAGTGAACAGAAAGTAAACATCGAAGTTTTAACCATTTGTGCTTTTTAATATATATCAAATTGCCCAAAGTCATGCTTCACATGAAAACAGTACCAGATCCCGGCTGCTTCTGACCAGCCATTAAAACTGCTGAGCTGTGAAACGTACGCAAATGGATTCTTCCTTAAACCACAGACGGACAAGTACGTGGGTACGCGTTTTACACAAACATAAAACCTGTCTCTCCTCTGGTGTGTAACCAGTGCTGCTAATCACCAGCCTATTGCTGTACACTTTAAACAACCGAGCTGTCCGAGCGGAAATCCTTCTTCTGGGGTCGGGCGGTGTAAAAGTAAATAAGAAAGCAAACATACTGTACAATGACTTCTTGTTTCCTGTTGCGCTGAGATAACAGTTAAATTACACTCAAAGCAAAGTCACACCCGAGTCGCACCAGAGTGACAAAAAGACGAGGCGAGACGATCTAATGTGGTGTGAAAGTGTCACTCCAATCCATTCTGTCGACGTGTTAACCTAACAGAGCTCCACACACCTGTCATTTACAGACAGCCGTTTTATGGCCGATCTGTGAAACTGTCACATTGATCAGAGGGTCTTTTCACTTCACTTCCTACATCAGTAAATTCCTCCTCAGAGCTTTTCTTCTCTGATCAAAGACTTCTAAAAGCATACAGGCCTTCAGAAGTCATCACAAAAACAACCACATATTAAATTAAAAAAAAAAACATGAACAGCAAAGCATTCCTGTGGTGCCAACATGCCTGATTAACTGACAAATATTAAATATCACTGCGACTGCACATCAATAATCAGTTTAACTGAAGAAAACTGCAGCCTGACATGAGTAAAGGCTCTAGGAAACAATTCCAGACCTGGAAATGGTCTAAATCAGGTGTCCCAAAACTCTGGGTTGGGGACTAGTACTGGAACACACATGAAGAACGTATTTTAATATATTTTTTTAATTTTACGAAATTTTTATGATTTTATGAAAAACGACCACCGAACGACACCGAGGACATTTTCCCACAGGGAGACAGTGTTTGTAATGTAAAATATATACAACCCACAGATTGATCTTTTTGATTTGTTACGCTCGAGTTCACAAAGAATTAAGTCCATTTAGGTTTAAAGATGCGACAAATGCCAGAAGGGTTTAATGGAGTGAGAAAACACAGAGAAGGAATAACAGAGAGAAGTACGGACAGGAGCCGAGGCAGCCGAGTGAAATCAATACAAATGGCCTCAACGTGCTTCATGTTTCACGCACACATCGACACTGACAGCTTCAGCTATGTGCTAATAGTTGTGTTTTCCCTTCAGGCCAACATATTTCATCCACAAAAGAGACACAGCGCGGTGTGTCATGTGGCTTTATGTGCAGACGTGACTTTTACGACTCTTACGAGGCTGCGCGTCTTTGATAGAACAACATTCTGTCAGCTACGGTGGCGCTCAACCTCAGCTGTTTTTATGGGACTGATGAACACATAAACACACACACACACACATACACACTCGTTGAATCCCAATTGCAGCCTGAAGGTCCGTCAGTTTCCGGACGATATCATCTGGAGCCACAGGAGCAGAAATAATTTCAAAGGACTAATTCAGATTTATAATCTGCTTTATTGGCTAAGTAACAGTGCAAATCATGAAAATAAGATCTCTCTCTGTCCAGTCATTAACTCTTTTCCCACATGGACGATGCTGAAAACAAAGCTACAAATAAAACATCATGGCTAATGTGCATGTCTTTAATAGAGATCAACAGGAAGAACAGCAAATGATGTGAGAGTCAGTGATTGTTGATCAGGATTTTAGACACAGACACTTCAGGAAAATGTTCAATATCACAGACCATAATCTTTAAAACAGACAGAAACAAGTTAGAAGCGTTAAACTCACAGAACCACAGACCAACTGAACCGACAGAGAGAAGGACAGAGAGCTGCTGAGGTTCATGGGCTTTGAGGCAGCAGGATTTTGGAATTAGGGACGATGAGCTGCAGGTGTGTGATTACAAAGAGCGGGAAACCAGACAAGATGCTGCCCTGCCCTGGGTACGAGACAGTACACGGCATCAACACAAGTAATCACAGGCAAACACAATTAAAAAAGAAATAAAACACAGGGAGAAGCAGGAATCTGGAGGATCCTCACTGTTCTTCACAGCCAGTGGTGTCAGTGACTGTGCCTCAGCTGTGGCCTCTCAGTGTTTCAGACTGAATGTAGTGATGTCACTGAAAGGGTTAATTAGGGAATTAATCCCAGGTGTGAACATGAGTGTGGACGGTTGGTCCCAGTGTCTATCACTGACAGGACACAGCATTACAGGACTATGAATAAATAAAGTCAAACAGATGGTTTGGCTCAGAAATGTCTTCTGCTTCCGGCGTTTGCTTAGTCTACTTAGGTGAAAGTCCAATGATGTGAATGTAAATTGTTAGTTAATAAGTCCAACTGCATGTTTGTCCTGCGAAATAAATCTCACATAAAATTAAAAAAAAGGAATAGCTAACTAAGCTAGTAGCTAATCATTTCTATTTTTGGGTATGATAATAAAGCTGCTAATATATTCTCATCCTCCTATACAGCTGTTTTAATTTTTTATTTAAGTCAGAGGAAACAGCATGACTTGATCAACTGTAGAAAAGTACTCTAAACGTCTTAACGTGTGTGTGTGTGTGTGTGTGTGTGAGAGAGGCCAGTTATATATTTATATAATAAACTTATCTGTTGTACAGTAAAGTATGAGGAGTTCAAACTAAAGAAGGTGGAACAAAAATATCTGCGATCTTCAATGAGATTCTTTACAGTCTTGGTGACTTGGTTTCCCTGACATTTTTTTCAGTGTGTAACAGTCCCGCAGGCGTTGTTACATTTCATATGTCCCGTGGCGACCCGACGGTTTCCTTCCCTGTGCGTGTAGGATGCTTCGGCCGTAAATTGCTTGCCTATATAAGGTTTAAGAGCCTGCACATACTGTGGGATGTGTCTATGTATGGGATCCAGCGTTGCCACATCAGACAACAGATTCCCTAGTGTCTGGTGAATTTCAGGCTAATGGTGGAGTGTCAGGAAAAGCCCGACGCACGAGCGACCTGCCGCACAGGAACCCGACCTGTCGCTCATCAACACGGGCCGATGTGGACCCAGGACGGATGAAAGATGCATGGAGACAACGCAGTACCTTCGCCGCTATATTTGAAGCTACCTCATAAATATTAGACAGTGCATTGTGGGAAACTCTGAGTAGACACTACTGCTGCTGCACACACACACACCCACACACACACACACACACACAACAGTGAATGTTGTGTAACACTGTTGCAAACGCCCCAACAGATGGTTAGGGTTGGTTAAAGAAGACTAGAGCTGAGGACGAGGGCTTCAGTGACCTTCAAGTCAACTCGAGTCGACAGGTCATTTAATGATGTCATCACACTGACAGAGGAAATAAACGTCCATTACTTTCGTAGCTTTTACAAATGGACACAACACAGCAATCAGTTGTTCTGTCAGCTCCCGGCGTCGTACTCGCATCTACAGACACTTGGCTCTGTGACAGTTTCATCTGCCAGGACAGACTGTGGGGGAACTAACACATCACTCAGCAGGAGAACTCATTCATTACTTTTCAAATCCTCTCAAGAAATTTTGACTTGTGAAACTTTGACACCAACAGATTTTTACCCACAATTCCCAGATGGACATAATCTGCGCCAGTCTTCACATGATAGGGACAGCCAGCATTGCTGTTTGACACAAAAATCTCTTTGTGTGTGAGGGGTGGACATGCAACTCTACGAGTGTGCAAGAGGAACCGACCCATCGTTCAGTCGCTGTCAATCAAAATGTACATTTTTCTAAGCCAAACCTGGGTGCAGCTGGTATTGTGAACTGATTGTTTGTAAACATAGCTAACATAGCTAGCATTAAAATAGATCCCCGAGAGCTTGAGTTGGTTTGTGAACAGTGCAGTGTGTGATCCTACAGTACGTGTGAGCTGCCAGTCCTTCAGTCGTCAGTCTGCTGAGACCTGTCAGTCTGTCAGACTCCTAATGACTGTGGAAGTAGTGTGTCCCCAGCTTTTCTTCCGTGACCCTGGCGTGAACACTGATCTGCACTTAGGACTGGAGACAAAAACAACTACAACACTGTTGTCTTCCATAATTTCCTCAGCTGCCAATCAAAGTCTGGCAGTCTTCTCTACTCCAGTGATGAAGGAGGAGATGCTTATTTGTAAGAACATTCAGAACTCACTCTGATACAGTACCTCAGACCATTATTAAGGTAATGGTCGGTTGGGATTTTACATGACTGAATGCCTTGACCCTCCACCCCGTCTTTTAACTCTCATCTTACTGCTATAAAGTACGTGTGTGTATTTCAGAGTTTGTTCTGCTCTGGAGCCTCATTTCCTCATGTCGTTTTTATACTTATTTCCAATGATCCCTCAAAGAGATCTGACGTCGTTCACACATCATTTATCTGCAGGGATGTACAGTAGTTAGTGCTGGAATCCTTTTTTCGAATGTCTGTTTGAATTCTTTTTTACAGGGACACTTTGAAGCCTTCAGGCTTTTAACTTCCACTCCATCTCTTCTGCGTAAGGGATAAGGAATGCATGTCTTTTCCCAATGGATTAAATTAGTCAGCTTTATCATGGGGTCTGTTTTCAGATAACAGTGTTTATTTGTTTAACTGCAGCTTCTGGTTTCTAACTTCAGCTTTTAGCTGGACAAAGTTAAGATGCACACTGTCATGGAAATGTGTATCATTTGTTCCAGGAATGCAGTAGTCTGGATCGGTGTCTCAGTTGTCGGCGACTTGCATCAAAAATTGAGAAGCAGTTTCTGGTTGATCTGTGGAGAAAAACCGATGTTCTTAGATTCTGACACGATACTAATAATGATTTCAGGAAAACATTAAGTGCACCAATGGTTATAATTATTTTAAATAAGGATATTTTAATTAAATTAATGCTTTAGATTGAAGTACTTCATGGCTGGAGAGAGACAGTTATTTTAGTCTCATCCTTCTCCTTTAAATTATGTTCGTATTAAGTCTAAGGCTCTGACATCCGTAAGGGATGGAATAAAACTTCTGAAGTCATGTTTTTGTTTCAGTGTAGCTCTAATGACTCAATAGGAGTTGAGAAGAATGATGAAGAGCAGCATCGGTATGTCCGTCACTCTCCAGTAGAAGAGACGGCCATTTATCAAACTGCGTACTTTTCCATAAAGGGCCACTGAATCAACAAAACACTCAATGTTCCCACAGAAGGTCACACTGCTATTTACTATCTGCTGAAACTTGATTTTTGTGAGTGCTAACAGGTAAAACTGCTGCGTTCACTGTATTCACTGTCAGGGAAGTGACAAAGTTGGGGTCGGTCTCACAGAGGAAAAAAAAAAACCAAACCAAAACTCCTCTGTGGTTGTTTTTTAAACAATCACACACTTCATCTCTGCTTCACTGGAGGGTTTTTTTCATCTTCTTGTTGAAGTGGTTTCATTACTGCAGTAAAGCCATTGATGGCCGATAATAAGGTCTCTCACACTGAAACACTGAGAGTTTCACGTTTCACTGATGAAAACATAATGAATAAAGGGGACAAATGGAAACACTTTAAAATAAGTGATAAATCTAAGTGTTCTGTTTGCACTCATCATTTTTCTGTTCAACCAAGAATTACTGAACCCTCGATGCAAATGAGGTTTGTTAGCAGAATCCATAAAAAATCAGATCAAAGGCAGAGCTGGAGCTGACTGAACTGTAGGCAGATGGTCTGCTGTGGCGACCCCTGCTTTGTTGTTATTGTACATATAGTGTCCCATTCCTGGAGGGCACTGATCGCATTACGGAAGTGCAGTGGGACTAAGGAACACCCCACAGCTGGTCAAGGTGGGATTCGAACCCAGATCCTATGATAACATTCTTACCACTAGGAGCAGATTCTACATACCTGTGTTCTATAAACAAGTTAAACAAGAAGAAATTCAAACTAACACGCCATTTAACTTTTAAACACAAACTCAATGTTGTGCTTGCTCCTTTGAGGTTGCTGTAAAATTCTATCCTTCAAAGAGATGTTGTGACTATTTTAGTACATGATGAACCTTTGTCCTGTTACCTAGGGCTCAGGGTCTGCACAAGATCGCTGAGGAACAGGGAGGAATTTTGATGATTTTCCCCATGGACATGTTGCATACAGTTGGACTGAAATTGACTGGAGCGTCTTTGGCAGAGTGTTTACCTGGTTGTCTCAAATCCAAAATTTAAGAGTGGATAAATGTCTAAACAATGTCTAACAAGGTCTGGTTTACAAATAAATGAACCTTGGTTACAATACCAGGACAGAGCAGAAAGAAGAAGATCTAAAAGATGGAACCACAGACTTCTGAAAAGAAGTGAGAGAAGAAGTCAAGTGGCTGCAAAAGACCAACATGGAAACTAGATGGCAACAGGTTTCAGGGTTCACAGAGTGGCTGAAGATCGGCTGGTCGGGGCGTTGCCATGGTTACTGAGCGTGAATAAAACTGATGCAACAGATCAAATGTGTCCAAACCGATGTCAATGGATGTAGGAGTTTTCCTGGTTTGTGAACAGCAGAAAGAACAATCAGACTTTATGGAGCGCTGGATCCCTGGAATGTTTGGGCAGGAAAAATGGGTTGTAGACAATTTCGCTGACAGTAAAGTGTGGCAGTTGTCTGGTGATTCTTTCGGAGTGTTTTCCTGCCACTTTAAACTGTAACTGTATGCGTGGATGCAAAAAAATGATTTGGTCAGGAATGTTCTGTCTGTTGGGGAACTAAACCTTTTGGACAGGAGACAGTGATTCCACGGTTAATCTCAGAGTTAACACAGGCCTGGATTTAATAAAAGCACAGAAAGGTTGTACAAATGGTAAAACTGCAGTAATATTTGATGCCGTGGCTGCAGCACACAGGGCTTTAAACCTGTAAAACTTGAACCTGCCGACACGTCTAATTGGCTGTGGGTCTCAAACACAGCGTACGATATTCTACTCGGACTTCACACATGTAACCAGATGTGAAATCAGGTTTGAGGCCCCTGCACTGCTGTGCTCTGTGATGAATGACTCGGTTGATGCTGTTGGATCGAACGCAGCTCAGCTCAGAGCTGCCCGTTGTTCTCCACAGGCTTGTATTTCCTTCTGTCTGTTTCTCTCTTCTATAAACCGGAGAGTAGAAAATGTTGCAGTTAAGCCCACTATAAGCTTTGTCCTTGTTTATTCACTTCTCCGGCCAAATTCAGACCACAGGGAGTATCCACAGAGAGCTGTTCCAGTGCTGCGCTCTAATCATATTGTCGTCTCCAAATTAGGTTTGTACTCCAAGCCACCTAATCTTTATTTATTTTGCGCTCAGAGGCTCCAGCACAGTTGGAGGCCTGCTGTTTTATGGAGGCGTGAGTGGTCCGTCACTGGCTTCTGATCAATTCTTCTCGAAGCTGCACACTCTGTGATGGAGAAATCTGACTGTGGTTCGATCAGAGAACAATCAAATCAGGAGGAAAACAACCCTTTGTGCGGTCGCCTCAACAGATTGGAAAAAACTGAGTGTAAGCACAGGTGAGGATGAGAGAGAGGCAGAGACATCCTCCATTTGGTGGCTCCAACCAATCCATTTAAATATATAAAAGAAATGAATGGCATGGTTGTCCAGTTTGTATTCACATTAATCTCATATTAATCACACATTTTTTATCTGTTATATGTAGTTATTTTTTAAAAAGTTTAATTCTGTTATAATGAGAGTTGACATGAATGTTCACTTTATCCCAGTGTCTGTATATTATCATTGCAGCAATTTGAAACTAGAAGCTTTGCAGTTTGCCTCAGTCACAGCCCTTCTTTACTGATCGACATTTAAAAACCCAGAAGAAAAAACGCTTTGTCTGACCCTGATATCAGTCAATTACCAAGTAAAAGACACAAAAACCTGCTTGACCTTATTGCGTAAACCTGCAAAATCCAGGCCTCTGGGATGAAGATGGAGATGAAGAGGAGATTTTTATCAGGATTACCTGGAAGCCCTGTATCATTACTGTCTACCAAAGACACAGATGATAAAGACAGCTGCATAAAGACCTTACATTCTGACCACAGACGGAAGCCAGATGTTGGTGGATGTTTGTGGGCAACTTGACAAACCCCCCCCCCGCCCCCATCTTTAGACGTGAGAGCCACAGAAGCAGCAGAGTGTAGGTTGGTAACCATGTTCTCTCAGGCTCTCCGCTGCTTCACAGCAGACACGGCTCACAAGTCTAACACGCCTCATGAATGAGTGTTTACAGCAGCAGCCGCCTGAGCGCTTCCCACACACATGCTGATGTAGAAAAAAACCTGAAAAAAAAAAAAAAAACCCGAGACACTCATTCTCACACAGCCTCAGCGACAGCACGTCCGCTGCTTGTCACCGTTTCACTCCCACATTTATCAGCTGTGACCTCTCTTTGCCAAAACCGCACGAATAGAACGGGCAGAAACACGACGATTACAGCAACCAGCAGCTGTGTCACGCGTCCTCACCGGTGGCCTGCGCTGTAAACCGCTGACCCACATTGGGACAGGGTCATGGACCAACATTTGGAGAACTTCACAGGGGCTTGCCACATAATGCAGCTGCTGAAACGTTTTATTTTTCTTTGTTCTCCTGCTGTTTGATCAATGACGGGTGGTTCCGTGGCAGCGTTTGTTCACATGAAATATGGGAAGTAGGTGTGCTGACAGTCAGTAAAGCCAACGTTACAGTTGACTCGTGTGTGTGTTTTGAAAGTGAAGGATACAAGGGTTTGTTTAAAGGCTTGTGCCACTGCTGTTCTGACCTTCAGTCGGTGTGAAAAAAATCAACGTACGGAAACACAACGTCTGACTGATACAGTGACAACAACGGTGGTTACGTAGTTCTCTGTCCTTCGAAGAAAAGTAATAGTGAAGAGGAAAAAAAAATCCACCTTAACAGTAAAAGTAATAAAAAGTAGCCTTGAGATGGAATGTAAAATAAACAGTGACATTTCAGAAAGTCTGTGCGGAAAAAATGAATGGATTTAAAACAAGAAAATAGAACCAGAAAAACCTTAGTGGTAAAATGGATTTGTTGTTGTTGTTGTTGTTTTGCCCGGAAGGTCTGATGTAAAAATTAAATTCATCCTTATATTGACATTTTTACTTGCAAATCACTAATTACAAACAAATGTTACTTTAAAATGTCAGCGTATTAAGTACATATTCAGGCAACATAAATCACTGAGTAGTGTTGACTCTTCCTCTTCACACATTTAACAGTGAAGTGCGGACAGATCCCCGCTGACTTTGGAACTCACATCTACATAACACACATTTAAAAAAACAAAACAAAACCCACAACAGCCCAATCCTGGTTGGAGAATATTTCAGCAGAGCCGTGAAATATTGTGCACTTAAGTTGCTGCTCCATCGAATCAAGATATTTGCAGCCTGATGGAAAACCTGAGGTGGAGGTGTGTGTCTGAGACGCACAGGGGGAGGAGTAACACCTCAGACTTTTCACACATTTTCCAAACTTTCCAACCAGTACATGATTTCATCCGCTGTGAAATTTACATTCCCAAACAAACAGAGCTGACCACTGAGCCCCAGTGACAGACTGACTAGATTAGCTTACAGCCACGGTTAGCACGGATAATTGGTTGCTGCAGTGAGGGTCATGTGTCAGTTTTTTAAAAAGTGGATCTGTTTTTACTGGACGAAAGACTGGCTGAAAGAAACGTATAATCTATCCATCCATCCATCCATCCATCCATCCATCCATCCATCCAATCTGTTGAAGTGATTCAGTAAAGTTGCAGCATCAGCTACTCTGTAAAAACTGATACCCAGTTGTGATCAACAATATCAATATCAACTAGAAATACTTCACCGAGGGCTAAATTAGAAAGATTTTTTATGAGCTATTTGCTCATTTTTCGTAAATATCTCATTAAAATGAAACGGTTCAATAACTATTATTTTTATTGTCTCAAGAGATGGAACATTGTCAGGGGATAGAGAGCTTCTTACTGTGCCTGAAGTAGAGGTAGTAATAGTAATAACACAGTAGAGACAGGAAGAATTGTATAATTTACACGGGAACTTTGCTCTGGACCTTCTCTCGGAGTAGGTCACGTCTCTTTCACCTAGAGCAGTCTGTAGGAAGAAAGCAGAAACGTGGACAGAGAAAAGCCTCAGCAGTAAATCTTCAGCACATACACCGTTTTGTTTTTCCATTGATGCTCTCTCTGATTTTATCTGGCTCATACATGAGAAACTAATGAAGATTTCATCTTATGTTTCTCAGAATGGTAATGTCAGTCCACAGCCCACACACCACTGATACTGCAAATCTCTGTTTCAATTTGTATTGAGATAATTAGCACGTTCACAGGCCTGCAAGTGGTTCTCACATCGTTTGTGTGTGAACCGCTGGCCCTGAGGTGAAGTAAAGTATTAAACTGCAATGTTAAAGAAAAAGTTTTTCTGAATAAATATTTGCCAAGATGTTTGTTAGAGACATGGACAGATCTGTTTTGCATTTGTGAAATGCTGACTTTTGTTGTGGTTGATTGTTTTCAGCAGCAGCAGCAGCAGTGGCGGCCACAGCAGCTTGTTATAGACGCCTTGCACTTTTGCACTCGAGGTTCAAAATTAGGACATAGGCTTCAGTCCCCGTGTTCCTTGCCACCCCAGGCTGTGTTCTGTAATCGGCTGTGACTTCTGTCCCCAGCTCTTACTCAGTTAAAGCTCAGTGAGGAGCTAAGAGAAAGCCTCTTGTGGAGAGGAGTGCTAATTTTTACCACTAAAGAGCCTTCAATTACAGAAACACGGCAGGTGTTCCGTCGGAGTGTTTGGCAGATTTTGTCTCACACAGATGCTTTTATACAGTT
>NC_024323.1:3612122-3626156 GCF_000523025.1 Cynoglossus semilaevis | reverse complement strand
TGTTACAGCCAACTTCCTGTTGAGTCATTTCAACATGAAACTGTGATTGAAGTGAAATGTGTTCCAGCATCTGGTGGGTGATTAGAACTGTTCTTTCATTTTCATTTTCAAATTGTCAAATAAATATTAAATCCCTCTTAGAGACCAGATGAGAAAAACCCCTGCTCTGCCCAGACTGGTCTGAGCTGAAGTCAAAGCCTCCACAAACAACAGCGTTGGCTGTTGAGGTGGTTTTTTAAGCTCAAGTTGCTGAAGTGAAACATAAATTCACTCTGTGTAAATGACCCTGTACTGGAGCAACAACTAGTGGAAGTGAATGTCACTTTGCTCATGTGTTAACGCCAGGTATCGTTGAAAGTGCAAAAACACACATCTTGAATATTCCCTCCTTCACTGGAGCAGAATGTCATTTTATTGGGTTCCTAGTGGGGTCGTGTTCCTGTTGCCTGGAAAGTTGGATGAACATTTGTTCAGTCATTTCAATTTACTTTCCTATAAACTCACACAGACATGGTGGAGGTGATAACTGTGGAGGATTAGTTTGGTCATGCAGAGTTCAGTGCACAGGTTCAACTCAACAGCGAATGTCGCCACACTACGATGCGTCGCTGCAGTATCCTGCCCTGTTTAACCCTTATTACATGGACGGTTATTCCCCCCCGGGGCAACAGACATGTGTGCTTTACTTCCTTCAATTGAAACAGTTGCTTTATTTTCAATTTATTGCAATTCCATTTGGACAACACTTTCAGATATGAACTGCTGGACCTCTGGAGTTTTATTTTTTTGCTTCAGTTTCTCTCAGTTTGAAACATTGCATGATAAATTGTTGCTCAAGGGCATTTTCTGCTCTGGACGGTTATTGTCTTTTCTGAGAGGTTTGTTTTTAATCTGTTTTTTTGTTTTCTTTTTTTCCCCCTGTTCCCTGCATTCGTGCACGCTTGCTCCACCCCTGTAATGTTATTTGTCAGACATTGTAATCAAATGAAAGGTAAGTACTCTCCAACAAACAACAATAATTGTTAGTGGTCCTTGCATGGAGCCAGCCAACGTGCACTCGAACACAGCACATTTCTTTATTGTTTTGTCTGGACGTACAGGGAATCGTCGTCGTTTTGTTTTCGTTGGTCTTTTTCAACATATCCTGACCAAGAAAACAATTTAACAAACAAATATATGAAAAACTATCATTTGATTTGAATTAAAAATGGCCTCATATTGTCAAAATATTAGGATTTTGGGGTAAAGTCAAAATAATCAGGTTAAGATTTGCATTTGTTCAAAAGCCGGGAAAAAAGAGAGGGGAAAAAAAATTTAGTAAAAGAAAAATCATAATCAAGAAGAAAACTAAAAATTACAAAATTACAGTGTGTCATGAAGAGACTCTTCATTATTTAGATCAGAGCTGCAGCCGTTTAGCCTTTCAGGATTAGAAGTCATATTAACTGTGTAGCGCCTTTGGATCTAATGTACATCATGGATATGAGAAGTTCCTGGGACACAGATATGTGAAACAAAGACTCCCTTCATATTGGACATGTTCACAGGCAGAAATAAAAGTAAGAAACGTCAGAGGAAACTGACCGAAACCTTGTAGGAAGTCCTCTGGCGGCGCCAGCGTGATTCTCAGCCATCGTGTCACCTCTTAAATCAGATGTGCAGCGACGTTGCTAAAAGCTCCAGGTTATTTCTTGGAACTGGAAGCTGGGAGGGTTTAGAAACACATGTTCCAGCGGGGGCTTGGTTGACCTGGACGAGCAGAGCAGTTCACAGCTGCACTGGAAACATAATACAAAATAAACGGAAAAAATGTCAAAATTTACACGACCAATTAACCTCATACTTCCTGTCTTATTTACTTTATTACTTTAATTCTGTATTCAAAAAAAGGCTGTCTGTGGTGTCAAAGAAACATACTGTGTTGTTTGAGACAAAACTTTACTCAGGGTTGGTCTGGTCAACCTCCCAGGCTTCCCAGTTGTTCGTTATTTCCCGGAATCCATGTTCATGGTCGAGAACGCTTCAGCTTTGGTTTTTTTGTTGTTGTTTCTGTTGACAAACAAAGACGACATTATTATAAAGTGTTAGTTGGTTTTTCATTAAAGGTGAGACAGTTTCAGCTGCTCGGCTTTAGGTGAGGAATTCTTCTTCTTCTTCAGTTCTTGTAGTCAGTGACAGTAAAGGTGTGGTCTGTGCTCATGGCAACTAATAAATGAACTTGTATTCAAATCAATTCAACCTCTAAACATTTAGTTCACTCACTTTTGGCATCAAGGTTTAACCTTCTCTAATGCACTGAAAAGAGCTGTATGTTGCAAGGTATTAAAAAAAAAGAAAAAACACCACCCTACTATCTGACAAATGCTGACACGAAGTGGGTCAGGGGTCATGGTGGGTTGAGTAACAGTGTTTTTTTTTTCTCCAACTAATTTTGGCTTTTTCTCTCTCTCCTTTTTGTCTCTCCCTCCTGCTGTCTGGTTAATAATTGCTGCTACTCTGTGCTTAGTTGCATAAGGCGTCACGCAGGAGGATAAGGGGCAAGAGAGAGAGAGAGAGAGAGGATGAGGGAGAACTGGGGCGGGGGAGAGAGAGAGAGAGAGAGAGAAGAAGGGGAAACCCTTGGAAAACACGCTCTAAGCATGTGACATGTGCACTGCCACACGAGTGTCAGTCTCTGGTCCGCGTCCGTGCTCGTGAGAACACGATGGGTTCACTGACCGCGGTCGGCTCCTCTTCTACGGTAAGACCTAACGTATCAGCTGTAGTTGTAGTTTGGTTTAGAGAGAGCCTGAAGTTCACTCAAGTTCACTGGACGTGGTTTAGACCTTGTTTTTGTTCACGTTCTGTGAAGCAGAACTGCAGCTGTACATGGAGACGTGGTTTGGCTTAAATCGGACTTATAAATGAGCCGTAGCCTGTTGTTTGTTGCTGCGAAGGGCGGCCCCGACTGACAGTGGTGTGTGTCTGTATCTGGAAGTCCACGGTGCAGGAAACTCAGTGATGTGGTCTCAGCTGGACTGGTCCTGAACTGATGTCAGACTTGACAAGAGTATCTTGGATCCCGTAGGCGCCCGAGGCAATCAGCCAGTGTGTACTGCAGCTAATGGTAACTGCATCCTGTGGTCATTATGTTGAACAGGCCATTAGGAAAATATGGGCCTTTGTTTTAGATATGATCTAGAGTCTGTCTTGTAGAGTTGTGTAGAGCAGGGACAGCACACAGACTGAGGCAGAAACCTCCTGGAGGTCTGTTGACTTGTCCATTCAAGACACAACAACAAAAATCAACAATCAACCTTTCACTGATCTGACAAACAAATGCTTCAGCCAGTAAACAAAAGAAATCACAGCCTCTTTCTCCACCTCTTCCTCCTCCCCGCTACGAGACTGGAACAGAATGGAATTTGAAACGTTTTAGCCAAAAATGTATCCATGGTCAAGGTGTTTTTTGCAGAAACGTTTCAGATTTCGTTCCGTTCTCCGGCTTCAAACGAACCTGCAGCGGGAGATCGTGCAGCGTCGGTCGATGCGCAGGTGAGTGACCCTCAGCTCACACCGATACACACTCAGCCCAACACCGGCGGGATGTGAGCTGCAGGTGGAGAGCAGCCAACACTGAGTCAGTGAGCGAGTGCAGCTGTTTGACTGATGAGACCAACAGCATTTCCTGCAGGTTTAGGCACTCTGGACTATTATTATCCAGACTGGTCTTCTCTAAGGACTTGGTCGGAGGCCAAAGAGGAGCAGGGCTGCACAGATTAATCCATTACTGTCATCTTTTTTAATATCCTTTTTGTGTCTCTTTGATTGAATAGGTATTATTCCAATTTCAGATTCTTAAAGTTGAACGGTGGGCGAGTACTCTCAAAAGTACTTCATGGATCACATACTTCAACTAAATGCAAGAATAACTGTCTGGTTCACCGAGTGTGAAAACAAACACCGAGTCCTTGTGTTTATTGTAAATCGAATGGCAATGTTTTGTCATCTTTGAAAAGTGTATAAAAGGTTTTGGAAACACGGATCGAGGCTGTGTTTTGATTGGCCGTCCATTCTGCTGCGGTGTTCACCTTCACATCTCCTCTCTGTGTGAATAAATGTGCAGAATGGAAAATGATCTGCTCAGTCTCAGCAGACGACGACGTCTCGGTTGCACCTATTTTAACCGGCCATTTTTTCAAGGGTTTCGGTCACACTGAAGTTTTTCACTCATTCTTCATGAGCTCAGATCTTGGTGTAATTGAAGCTGTGATTGATACGACCCAGGCTCTTCCTGTTGTTAGCCCACTCTTCCTGGCTCTTCCTGGCACAGATGAGAAGTAATCCTGTCTCCACTGAGCTTCACTAAAGTGTGTGTCTTTGTGTCACTCAGGCAGTGGGTTGTGTGTAGATAAGCCCACCTTATGAGGTGAAAACTCCTCGCCGTCCTTCACGATTTCCACCCAGCACCGACAGCAGGATAAAGGGATGTCACGGCTGTTCCTTCTTCTGGCAATGGTCCTCGTCTCCTGCAGCGTCCAGGTGGGTCCTGAGGAAATGTCCAAGCTGAAACTGTCCAGAGAGTCAAACTGTCCAAGCCCAAACAGACTGTTCCATTACACAATGAATCACTCATTTCAGGCTACAGCACACACCCTCCCCCTCCCCCCCCCACCCCACCCCATACTGACTGTTAGATGATTGACCGTGTTCCCAGCTTGTTGATAGGTTGTTTACGGCACCTGTGAAGTGAAACTAGTGGATACCATTTAGGGTTTTGTCTTTGGGACATTTGTTGAGCCTCACATAGTTGACATTGTTCTGGTCCACATGTTACACACGCCACACCAACTGTAGAACTAATGGACGGTTAATTTATTATGTTGATTTAAGTCACCACTGTTTTTAAAGTAAGTCTTTGGTAGAGGACAGAGTGAGGGTGACAGAGAGAACAAGTGAGAGAATATCCGTTAAAAAAAGGAGAAGAACCGAATTATGATGATGAACTTCCAACTCACCCCTGGTGGTCAATTAGGGTTAGGATTTCCTTTTGCCTTTATAGTCTAGATAGATAGATTTTTATTAATCCCTTTAAGAAATTTAGAAATGCTCAGAAATACATGTACAAATGCAGGGTGGGAGAGTGTGATCTGTGTCTGAAAGCTTGTTGACATTGAACTTGCTCTACTGTCTCTTCAGGTGTCTCCTGCTGCTACCCTGGACAAGCTGAAGGAGAGTCTGAGGCTGTACATGGAGGAGTGTGAACTGAACAACAGCCGCGACGCACTGAGCACCGGTGAGCTAAAGATTCTGATGTAAATCATTGACGACAGTGGTCCATATTCCTGTCAGGGCTTAAAATACACATGATGACAGGGTGTGACAGGGCAGGTGAGGGTTAGTCATGATTAGTCATGTTTGGAGTTCTCTTCATTAAAATAATTGTCTTTCCTAAATATGTGAAGAAATGTGAAAAAATACAGAACATCTGCACTAAAACTGGATGTTTCTTTGTTATAGTGTTGGTGAACTTCAGTCACTACTGTGTGTCTGTTCTGTGATTTGTAGAATGTGTCGAGAGTTGCTTTCAAGAGTGGGAGAAACTGTAGTACGGAGAAAAAACCTGCATAAACAGAGATAGAACACACAGAATGTAGCTAACAGATACAACTGAGGGTCTATCCAGTCATCGTCTGCTGTTAGGCAGGAGTCTGAACCCTCCCTGCACCTCGTTGCCCCATCAAAGACACTATAAAATCTGGTCTTAGTATAGTCCCAAGTGAATCTGATTGATATAACATGGAGAGGAATCCGAGTTTTGCCCTGTAGAGGAGACAGATCTCATTAATATCTGCACCGGTCCCACCAACTGATCACTTTACTCTTCCACTCTCTCACGCCCCCTCCCTGTCACCACGTAAGCATCCCAGTTAATAATCAGGTGCAGACGAGACGGCATCAGCCCCTCCCCCACCCCCGTTCACCAGCATCCTTTACATCCCTCACAGAGAACATGAAAGGTGTTCTGTAATCTAAAGGTCCTACATAAAGGAAAAAAGATGGACTAATGATTGGCAGCAGCCATCACTTCAAAGAAGTACACATGAGAGAAAAACTCCTCTTACTTTTCATGTTTTTCTTTTTTTGAACCCATCAGACCTGGTGTGCAACAGGACGTTTGACAACTACGCCTGCTGGCCCGATGGAATTCCAAACTCCACAGTCAGTGTTCCATGTCCATGGTATCTGCCGTGGCACCATGAAGGTAGCATGACACATGACGTGTTGAATGTAAACATGGCCTGAAAAGATTAAAGGTCACTAAATATATATATACATACATACAGCTGAGGATGACAGCTGTCCAATACCCATATATTTTCCATTGAAGTGTGTCTTTGTCTTTCAATCCCTTTGTGTGTGTGTGGTGTGTTTTGGAAACACGCCTGCATGTGTGTAGGTCTATGAGGAAGTGAAGCTCAGTTTTCTCAGTGGAATTTAATGATATAAAACATTAACGATTTATGTAGTGTAGTGTAGTGCAGCATATATTTTTAATTCATTTATAACAGCTCTAAATGGGTGAGACTGGATTTAGAAATACATTGATAAGTATTTAGGAGCAATGCATTTTATATGGTCTCTGGTTTGTATTGAGAAATTTATTCAGTTTTCAAAACAAACCTTTAGTTTTTATATCACGACATAAACAGTTTAAATTTCAATGCCAGTATAAAACACTTATTTATCATTTTTATATCGCAATAAACAACCCCAAATACTCCATGTACGTCTTTGTCACTTATATATGACATACTTCAAACGTACATTCAAAACAACTTAATGTTACATCATTTGTTTTTATTTCACCTATTTTTATTAAACATTTTTAATATGATACTAAATCTTGAATTGACGGCGAGACCATCCATAGGAGTCATGATGCAGTTAAAGCAGTGGGAATCACACTTTCACACGTTTATTTTTTTATGCAGTATTTGGAATTAAAGTGGGCATTATTAAACCCCCTGGTGGTTGATAATGACCAATTAATCCTCAAACGGGCCTGTGTTTGTGTTTACAGTTCAGCATGGAAGGGTCTATCAGGAATGTGACGCTAACGGCCTGTGGATGACATCAAAAAATACCAGTGAGTGTGACTCCAACAATCCAAGTCAGGTAAGAACCACTCATCAATCACTGTTCAAAATGGACAGAACACACCCTAATATTATTATATATTTTTAAAAATGAAGTATATTTTCTGTCCAATTATGCAGCAGTACTACGGCCATATTCGAATCATGTACACAGTGGGCTACTCCTTATCACTGGTGGCGTTGGTATTGGCTCTTGGCATCCTCATATTCTTCAGGTATGAACTCTCAGCTACTCTGTGAGTACACATCACTTAAAACCCATTTATAGAAACACAGTGAATTCTCAAAATTACAGTTCCAGTTGACTCCACAGTGGAGTCAGCATTAAACAAAGCATGAAGTGTAAATAATGTGACAGTGGTGGAGTCAAAGCCTGACTCCGGTTCACATGAAGCCAAACAAAAGTCATCATCCTGTGGAGCTCACTGCTGCCTCTTTCTCATTAGAAAACTGCACTGCATGAGGAACAACATCCACATGAATCTGTTTGCCTCTTTTATCCTGCGAGCGCTGTCCATCCTCATCAAAGATGCTCTGCTGGTGGCCAACATCACGTCGCAGGAGCTCAGCAGGGACCAGGAGCCTGGATTCTCCAGGGCATCAATGCCTCCGGTGGAGCTGCTGGTCAACAACGAGGTCAGTGTGCGTGAACTGCAGCTAAATTATCAGCTATAAAAAGACCCAAAAATGTCTCTACTGAGGAAACGTACATAAATAGACTGGGGAAATTTAGGCATTTACCAGAGCTACACACATTAGAGGAACAAACCACTGCACTGATGTTCACAAAATGTTTACTGCCATAACATTTAAAAATCATAACAAGCAAGACGGGCTCCACTATCCTTACGTCATGATGTAGGCATTTATCTCTCTGAAAATGAAAGCAATTTTTATGGAAAACATATTTTGTTAAAAGTTTCTTTGTGCCTGGAAATAATTAGAGTATTTTCTTCTTGGACAGCAGCGTCCTTGAAATATATGAAAATGTGGCCACATGGTTGGCTAGTGATAAGTAATATTGCCTCACAGCAAGAAGGTCACTGGGTCACGTCCTAGCATGTGGCCAGAGTCTCCAAGATTGACTTTGCTGTTGAAATTGAGTCTGACTGGTGGTTTGTTCCAACATGTGGCCCAACCCCGAAATTTTTTCTAGAAGATGATTCAAAACAAGTTTTTTACTTTGACCACAGAAGTTTTTACACGTTTGTGATGTGAATAGTCGGAGCATCGCAGCTGCAAAAGTCAAGGTTGTTGCTAACATCTGTTGACCTGCGTCCTGGAGGCAGAGAGTGTTTGGGTATAAGGCAAATGTCTAACACATGGTGCAGCTGAAGGCATTTTTTTGAAGTGAACTCGTTCCTGTTTTGCAGATAACAGTTAGCTGTCGGATCGCCGTGGTCATGATGCAGTACAGTATCATGGCCAACACCTACTGGCTGCTGGTGGAAGGCATCTACCTCCACAACCTGCTGGTCATTACTGTGTTTACAGAGAGGAATTACTTCAAGATCTACCTTTGCATCGGCTGGGGTGAGTTTACGAAAACCAAGAGCAACGACTCCTACTTTAAAAAAGCAATGCACATTCAGCAGAGGTTCCTGTTCTTGGCCCAGGCTAGTGGTTCTGAAACTTTTTTATCATTTCCCACTTTGAACAAGTGGCGATTATCAAGTCCCAGCAGTGGGGCCCATCCCACACTTTGAGAAACCCTCTGAGAGCCTAGGAAAAGAGGTTTCTTCTGACCTTTTCACTACAATATGAACTCTTTTATTCAGTTCTGAACTGAAAAGTCTTCCTGGATTAACAGTTACACCTCCACCAAACACTGACAACTATGTACTGTAAAGCAGATTTTTACAACTTATTTGGAAATGTGTGTTTTTTTAATTTAAAGTTGATTAATCTATTTCTCCTTCATTTTTCAGGCACACCCTTAATATTCCTCGTACCCTGGGTGATCGCTAAATATCTGTATGAAAACCAACAGTAAGTCCCACAGTCTCTTGTCTCTCAACACTGTACACCCTCGTGTTAGTTATGTATTTGGACAAGCTTGGTTCCACTGTGTAGATAAGTCGGCTACAACGGCAGCACAGGCCAGATGGTCTTTCTCCTTTACAAATGAATGTTAATACAGAGAAGTTCATGGTCAAACACTACATGAGGAAAAGCATTTTATCATCAGCAGGACGCCAAATATGGAAACCGTGGCGCTGCAGCAGTCGCGTTTGCATATTTATAATATTCCCCCCATAACCCTAACGCCCAAAATCGCTGTTACGTATTCTGTAACAGGTCTAACATATACACATGGGCAGCAGATAATAAAGTGCAATGGATTACAAGGCTCAACTTTGTTAAACACAGACACGCGGAGAGTTAGGTGCAGTACTCTTCTCCACCAGTTGGAGGACACTTTTCATATTGAGTCAGAGCAGTGGTTCCCGACCTTTTTTGGCTTGTGACCCTATTTTGACACCACAAATTTCTGGCGCCCACTTAAGACTTTTTTTTTCTATAATTCATTTTTGACCATGTTCATCTGTTCAATTTTTAAATCGATTACAATACAATAACATTTGAATTCTAAACTAATGAAGAGAAGAATGTATTCATGCAGTGATTTCCATCTTAAAAATGAGGCTGATTCCCACTGATGTGCTTCACTGTCCTAGGTGCTGGGGACAGAACATAAACATGAATTACTGGTGGATCATCCGCTCCCCCATTCTGCTGGCAGTTGTGGTAATGATCCTGTCTCTTACTGTGTGTTGTCTGCACTGTAAGCATTTTAGTAAACATTCTTAGCCCACCTGTTCTTAGAACTGTTGTTTAGAACGTTTAACACAAGGCACCAGGACCAATTATTTTCTCCTGAACCACTTTCCTATGGTTGGTTAAATATCTGACATCTCAGAAATTTTGCTTGGTCAACATAAAGTCCTGAGCTGGAGCTTCATCTGGATTCATCAACTTTTATTTTTCCTCTGTCATTATATAAATATTTTCAACACTTACTGAACCAGATAAATTAGGAACTGGTGCTTATTATGTAAACTTTGGGTATTGATAGCATTTTTTACATCAATTACCAAAATAAAAAAATAAAAAAATCAGGAAAACAATGTTAATTAAACCAGCATCAATCTTTTTAAAGTGTTAAAGGAGACTTCACAGTCTAACACTGTCTGGCCGTTCTGCTGTATGGGCACTATCGACTACATGCCCCTAAATTGGAGCATAACTCTTGTGTCCCAGACAACAAGTCAGTGGAGCATAATTGAACGTGACAGTGGACAGAAATGCCGAGGTCATGTTGTTTAAGGTCTGGCAACAGCACATATACTGTAGGCAGGACACACCCACCGTCTGCAGCTGCTTGTCACTGGAAGATTGAAGAACTGTAAAAATTATTTGGGAATTATAATGTGTTAACTGTCAATCTTTCTTTACTTTTATTTTTTTAAAACATTATTGCCATGTGCAGTCAGAGGAGAATTGATACACTCAGCACTCACACTGTCAGGTTAGGGGACTTGTATGGACAAGGTTAGAAAGCTGTACAATAAGTCTTCTTTGTTCCTTATATGTGAGAATTAAAAATATATCTGTGATGACATGCGTTTGCCAAAAGCCATGTTTACTGGAGCTCCTCCACTTGGCCCCGCCCTAACACTTATTTTCCCATTCACTCGGGGGTTGCTGTAATATTAAACAGCCCTTATTTATTCATGAAGCACAGAGAAATGCTGTTGCTTATGGCTTAACCACCTGAGTCATGAATCAAGAGTCAGAATATTTGAGGTGAAAGAAAGATTTCTTTTTGCACCTGTGTTGAGGCATTTACCGGTGTGTGTGCTCTGCAAAGGTCACTCTCGAGACATTGTAGAAGTCAATTTGTCAGTGCTCCTATGTCAGGTCAATTACACAGCCATGCCGGCGTTTTCCATGCATTAATCATCCTGCTAAGTGGCTGGTATCTCACAGGAATTCCTGTGTTTGAGTTGTTACATAGATGGGAGGTCTGCTTCCCATTTTACTGTTTCCCTCCAGTGTGTGTATACGTGTGTGTGTATGTGTGTGTGCAAAAGAGGGAGACCTCCCCCATTTAAATAATTACCAACACTTACTATACACACATACCTTACATACCAGTATTTTTACCCACATTATAACCCTAACCTTTTGCGGCCCTGTACGACACATTGTAAACTGACCTGAAAACACCAGGCGTTCACAGTGTGCATAAATCAGGTGTGTGATTAGAATTGAACTAGAATTGAATTCAGAAAAAGTCAAGAGAGAACAATTAACAGAAAAAGCCAGCGACACAGCTAACAGACAAGAACAACTGTTTTAGCCGTGACAACAAAACAAATTATAACTTTGACAAAATCTAAACTTTGCTTTGACATCTGTTCACATCCAGATGCTAATGATAAAAAAATGTAAATTGTGAAAAGTTAGACAAAGAGAGCAGTACTAAATATACTGCAGTACTAAATGTAGTCCAGAGGAGCTAATAGAAAGCCTAAAGCTAACATGGCAACACAACACAACACCCCTAACTAACCCCCTAATAAAGACTTATTTGACCAGGTAAAAGGCTTATGGATTAGAGTGTTATTCAAGGCATAGAGACAGAAAAATCAGAAAATAACTCCACTTAGGAATCCATCTCTGTTTTCCTCTGTCAAGTCTCTCGCCTGTAAATTACCCATAATGACATAGTTGTAAATACAAAGGTCACATCATTAGTGATTTACATCAGCAGAACCCCACTGCTTTTCCAAATGCCAGATGAATATAAAGTCTCTAATGCTAACTAGCTCTAGTGTCACAGATCAATAAACAATGTATACATTTTTTATTCGTACACAATTTGAAATATTGTTGTGTTTTTGTATGTGGCAGTACATTTGGTAAAAGAAAATTGTGTCTGAAATACGTACAACCATATGGCTAATACTCCTGTGTTTGTTCTTCACAGATCAACTTCCTAATTTTTATTCACATTATTAAAATCCTTGTCTCCAAACTGCGGGCTCATCAGATGAGATACACAGATTATAAAATAAGGTAAGTACAAAAACAACTTTTTATGGCCCAGAAGATTGTCTCAGGAATTAATATGGTTTAACTGGATTATACCAGTTTAGTCCAGTACTAGTTGAGGACATTTTGTACGCAAAACATTGTCTGTTTTTGAACCTGACAGCTGGTTCATTTGACAAAAACACTTTAGTTAGTTAGTTAGTTAGTTGGTTAGTGAGTTACTTTTCTCTGGTTTAAATGTTTAATTGCTGAGTGTTTACACCTGAATGATGGACATGTAGATGTAATACTACTGTCCTCTGTCTTATATCTCATATCTGTTCGGTGTATTCCCTCATTCCCAGGTTGGCTAAGTCCACTCTAACCTTGATCCCACTACTGGGGATTCATCAGGTGGTCTTCATCTTTGTGACAGATGAATCCACCAAGACCACCATCAGCCTGCGCCTCACCAAGCTCTTCATTGACCTTTTCTTCTCATCATTCCAGGTTAGACTTTGACTTAAAGCAGAAACTTTGGTTTTAACAAACATGTGCATAAAAAACTCTGAGAAATCAGAAAAAAAAACACACCACAAATGTAAACCTAGCTGACACTGTGTTTTTTTACACAAATCTCCACAATAAAACTAAAAGGAGTTCAGAAGGCTGAGGCACCGTGGTACCCTGTGTTTATGAATGTGTCAGGAAGGATTACATGAATTTAATGTGTGCTGTCTACACTGCTGACTGTCTGACATGATGACAGTTAGCATTTTGCCACTGGGGACACAGAAGACATGTGTGGAGATTACAATCATCCAACGGAGGAATGGCCCTGAGGACAGTAGTGGGGTGGGAGAGGAGGACGTAGGAGGGACTCTCAAAGTCACAGCTGACTATAGTTGAAGGATGAAGGGAGACCTGACGGAGCTTGTTGGTGTTGTTTCTGCTGATTTTAAGTAAACAGGTTAAACTTTTGTTGGCTGAAATTTTTTAAATTACTGAAAAAAATGTATATTAATATCTAAATCATCATTTATAGACGTACTGACCTGTTTATCATGTCTTACTACTCAGGCTCGCAAGGAATATGTGTTATTGACTTATAAACATAAACTGGACTTCACAAACTTTCTTACAGCTTGTCAGCACAGGGCAGTTTTGGGATCACTCTTCAGATCGGAGCTAGTTGGCTATAGCATTAGAGATTTTATTTATCAATTTGAAAGCTGATTTCTATACTGACGATAACATAATTTGTCTCCAATTTTTGTGGGGGTGGGAGGTGGGAGGGCCCACAGAGTGATGTAGATGTACATCAGTGTATCTGAATGTAAGGTTGCATGGAGAGAACAGTGTCTGACAGGAGTCTGACTAAGTGGCACTGTCATTAATGTCATTATGTCCATGATGTTTACTGAGGTCGTGACAGCAGTGGGACATAATTGACAGCACAACATGGTCCGGCTCCTGTTGTATGATCCATCTGTCAATCATATGCAGTGAGCAATCACATTTGACCTCAGATTTTACTCTTCCCACTGGCTTTTGTCTTGCCCAGTTATTTATATGGTCCATGGGGCTATGCTACAATGCCAAGAAGCTATGACCTAGCGTTAGGGGTTAATGTGTTGTGCTGTGTGTGTCCACAGGGTCTCTTGGTGGCGATCTTGTACTGCTTTGTCAACAAAGAAGTGAGTATTTAATTCAAACCAAGGAGATCTTTTTTCTCGTGTCACATTCTTTCCAAAATACTGTTGTCTTGGCTTCCACCCAGGTGCAATCAGAAATCCTGAAGAAGTGGAAGCGTTGGAAACTTGGCAGAAACATCGAGGAAGAATATCGGCACACCTAC
>NC_024323.1:3535750-3612076 GCF_000523025.1 Cynoglossus semilaevis | reverse complement strand
ACGTGTCTCGGTTGCCTCACCTACCGGACATCACCAAAACCTCAGCTCCAGTGTGCATCCCTGAAGAGAGGCACATGCTCGTGACTGGCTGCCATAATGGTATGGTCCACAGCAAGGGGGAGGAGCAGTGCGCCTCTCCGGTGCACAAGGAGACCATCAGTAACTGCACCCTGGTGGAGGACATCACCCTTATGGACAAGGCTCAGAGAGAAAACGCAGAGAGCAGACTCTGACAGACGCAGGAAACCAAGACTTGGTGAAGAACCTTGGAGTGCTACGAGTTCTCATCTGGCTCTGACTTACTGCATTTGGCGTCTATGAAGAGCTGGCAGCAGAGAGTCGTCAGTTATAGTGGCCTTCGCTCAGAGATCGGTGTCAATGGGAGAACAAACAGTGCTCAGCACTCTCCACAGCCTTAGAAAGGAGAAAAAACAGTGACAGATGTCCAGAGCTGAGGGTCCTGACTGCTGTGTGCGTTGTGAATGGATTTGTGTACAGGTTTGGTCCGACAGCCTGAGAAACTGCTGCACGTTTGAACAAAGTGACAACAAAATCTCAAGACAGAGCCCTAGGCCATGTGTAATATAGTACAAAGAAAAACCTTAAACCTCAAATCACAACGGCAACAAAGGAAAAATACGGATGCTTGGTCCTCGCTTGAGACGCTGCTTTTACTTGTGCTGTGTATCAAATGTGTATTTCCATGGTACTGGTGGTTAAAGCCGAAATGGACATTTAACTGCATGCACACAAAATGACCAAACAAGTGACAAAAAGGAGACGGCAGAAGAAAGAAGAGGCTGCTTTTTCTCTTTGCTCTGACACCTGTAAAATATCTTTCTCTAAACTGAGGGAAATGTCAAGAAAAAAGTCTGTTAACTGTACCTCAATCAAAAAAAAAAGGACCACAGTGTGTTCAAGCCGCCTCAGGTAGGGCTCATGGGAAATTGGCAGCTGTTCTCATTGTCTTTTGAATAGACCTGAAATAGAGGTCAGGGAATGGTAAACAATGAATTATATATAAGCTGAATATTCATCACTTGACTACCTTAAGTGTTTTGAGAAGAGGGAATTAAGTCCTTTTTTTTATTGGAAAACCCTTGAATAAAACACAGTGCTCCACATGTTGCTCTGTAAATGCCCCAGGTAAGTTTTTGAGGGATGTTGTTCCAATTCCTGCTTGTGCCGTAAGAACACCTGCACGGCGGCTCACTGATCCCTGGAGATGACAGCTGAAAGGTGGGACAGTGCACTCAAAACGAGGTTAAAAATAAACAGCCTATAGAAAATGCAAAGGCAGAACTGCATTAAGTATGAAGGAAGTGAAAAATAAATGTCCTCAAAGGTGGGTTTGTGATGTTAAAGCCAAGCCATGCATGTAGACTGCAAGGATTTAGCATTGAAAATGACCAGTGTACAGTCATATCTGTATATCTTTCCCATGGAATTGCCAAAAAAAAAAAAAAAAAAAAAAATCAGTTGGTGCCACAACAGCATGTACTCAGCAGACAGCGTTCATTACTGAGCTTTATTCTGTGTCTGCAGCGTCTGTGAAAAGTGAACAAAACACAAGTGGTAGAACAATTAATTGCTAGTTAGCATGCTGGGACAAAAAGACTAATTTCACTGTGGTACATTCGCTTCTGAATTCATTGCATCCATTTGTTTTTCAAACAAAGAAGATGATAAAGTGTTTTTTTTTCTTAAGTTGCATATTTTTTTGCCAGAACTAACTCGACTATGTATGTATTACGACATTTTGCACAATGTTAATTTATAACTGCTAAATACTGTGTTTATACAGTGTATATGGTTAAACTGGTGATTTATTTGATTATTGTTATATATATATATTTCTTATTGTGTGTATGTGTCTCTCTATGTGTAAATATATAATATATATATATATACATATATATTTTCAGTCAGGTATGAATGTGTGTAGTGTCAGTTTTCCACAGATGTTCATGTGTTACTGTGGGTTGAAGCAGTGGCGACAGACCGAGGTGCTAAGTGTTGATGTAAAACAGTGCAACAGGCTTCGTGTAGAGCCTATGGGTCAGTCAGCGTGAGTCAGTCCTGCTGTGATGTATATACAGTACCGTGTCACACCACAGGACATCCATAGGTGTCACAGCTATATCAGGCTTTAGGACAAAAGGGACAACAGCACTCTCTGACATTTGGTGTCCAGTCAGACATGACCGGTGACAACACTTGGTGTACACTCACATCAGACTGTAACACACTGGCAGTGTGGTTCAAAATAAATCCATCCATTTTCACACGTGGACAGATATAACGCCACGTCTATGTTTCAGTTGTTTGTATATTGACCAGTGGATACAAATCAAAAGGTGTGCTCTTCGTTTTCATCCTTCTCAAAAGGTCTTTACAAGTGCTATGCAACATGAGCCAGGTTCTAAAGAGACACCACGGTGCGTGTTTAACTCATTGTTTGCATCTATAAGTCTCGTCTGACTTTGATTACCGCCCGCGACACTCGATTGCATCATCAGAGTTGCAGTTGAATTCTACTCCTCGGCCTCCGAGGTGTGGATCAATCCGTGGTAACTCTAGCAAAGTCTAAGAACATTCTTTCTTCACCCTGATGATGATGACGATGCCTGCAGACGTTTCTGGCTCAATAAATAAATCACAGAAATAACATGTAACATGTTGTTGGACAAAACACGAAACTCAGTCTCATCTCATCTATGTCTACTTTGACCTGATTGGACTAAACTCCCAGGACACACAATATTATACTCCACCCAAGTATCAACATTACAAATGAAATGCCTTTAAAATCAACAGTTTCTTCCTGTTCTTTCCCACAGAGTGAGAGGAAACACACAGTACGGCTCATGTGGCTTAGCACCAACAATGACACCAGACCGTCACACTGGGGTAGTGTTGAAGAAGAAAGAGTGAAAATGTGGAGATATTTCATACTGATGTTGTTCCTATTAAGACAACCAGGACTGAAATGGAGCTCTTAGCCTAGTATATGAGAAATGGACGGAGGCTCTTGGTAAAAGTGAAACCTCAGACATGGACTGATCCAGTTTAAATCCTTGCAAAGTTAAAACCATCATCATCAACGCTCAAACAAACGCTCGTGTTACTGCAGTCTGACAATGTCCTGAACTAAATAGTGCCATCAGTGATGTCAGTGATTAGTCGCTGCTTTAACAAGTGAGTCAATCCCAACCCACACACGGAAAGCTGTTTCATTCGACACCCAACCTGCGCATTGATCGTTTTCATGGATTAATCACGTGATAAATTCACTCTACATTTGGTGTCAACACATCACGACACACAGATGGGCGGCCTCGTGTTTCCCTTGACATTCACAATGTCTTCTGGAGACAGTGTCTGGACCACAGATGAGTGAGAGCTGATCTGGTGGTTCTGCCTTTAAATCCTTTAATGTTTAGTGAATGGATTTCTGGGCCACTGTGGCCTGTGGACCATTCCAGTGTGGTAACTAAATAATCAGTTGTTCTATAACTATATTCTATCCCCTTTAAGTTGAAGTCATAGAAATAGAATCCTTTGAGGGAAGTACAAAAACTAAATGTTATTAATCTGCAATGCTGTGGCTGCATTCTGATGTCCCAGTGTGACATTGTTGTTTCCTTCCACACCATAATTGGGCCACTTAAATGTCACATGCTAAATATTAGGTCACAAATACTTTCCTTTTGACATTGTGAGATTCACAGTATCTGTTCTGTTTGCCAAATACATGATCGCAGTTAAACCAGAATTTTGTAGTTGACTACATCCATTTGTTACATACGGTCTAATATTATAACACACACACACACACACACACACACAAGGATGCTGCTGGATGTGTGAGTAGAATTTGCGGATGCTGACACGTTACCATAAGAATGTTGCGCCCCTGCAGTTGAACATGACTCTGTAGTGTTTGTCTGAGAAACTGGTGATTTCATTTGTTTTAAACTTATAAATAATATATGTACTTCAAGCTGTGACCATAACCATGTATGTTTTTTGAAACCAGCAGCTTGGGTCACTCCCCTAAAAGCGGACCAAAAGCGGTTCTGTCTGAATGTATTCTTCAAACCTGAAGGTAAACTGTGTGCTCTCATGAATATGTTGATGTACAGTGTATTTGGTGTGTGAAGCAGTCGGTCCAAAGCCGACTGTGTTACAACACAGTTTTTAACATGTACTGTGTGTACTATGTTCATCTATTGAAAGAATAAACAGTGATGTACGTGAGTGATGGTTTAATCTTGCTGTGTTTTTGTATTGGTGGACATTCATACATTTCAAAAATTAAAAAGAAGAAGAAGAAGAAAGTTCAGAAGGTCCTTTTCTGTGTCTTGATGTAAGCTGTGGTTGTTGGTCAGCAGACTGGACTCAGTGTTCCAGCTTGATCAAATCAAACACCATCTCATGGATGCTCCTCTTCGCTGTATCTTTTTGGTATCTGTGATCCCCATCAGAACTAAAAGTCAGATTTTTAAACAAACCTCTTTTTTTCCTCGACAACGGATTCAACATTCACAGCCCCCTCACGTCACGGTTGGCCCACGGAGGTGTGGAAGGAGTCAGAGGTTTCTCCTTTCTCATTCTCTGCAAAGCCGAGGGGAGGCTGGGTGAATGTATATATCTCGTCTCCCTGCGCTGTGTGACAGTGTTCATTCCACCCCCACCTTCAAATGTGGACGACACGGCTGGGCTCGACTCCACTGCAGACACAGATGGCTGTGGATGCCTGGAGGACGATCTGTTTATTACTTTATAATCTAACCACAGTCCAGAAGAAACAGACCTTTTTATGTTGTTGATGTGTTTTGTGTCACACGTGTAAAATGTAGAAACATTTATTATTTAGATATTATTATAATTATATTTATTTCAACTATTGACTTGTCATAAAATTATCTTGTGCTTGAAATAAAGAAATGCAGATTCATTTGTAGCCACTTCACAAGTGGTGAATGCTTTAACACACAGCTCAACCTTGAATACTCACTAATATTTTGGTAATGCAATATAAAATATAAAATACACAGGTTAGAGATGTAGTAGTGTAACATTCAAATATATACCTAATACCTAATAATTCAATAATTCAATAATATATACCTAATAATTCAATAGACTGGTGGTCAACAAAAAGCTGTCGTGAACATTTTGGGGGTGTACAGGTCCGGTTCAGAGCTCAGTGCTATTGTAATCCAGTACACCTTCAGTCGGCCTGCTGAAACTTGAAAAGTGCTGGTTTATTGGCCATTAGGTCCGTCATTTTGGGGGGGAGGTTTGTACCTAAAAATGAACTAAAATGTGATACTGTGCTGCCTGAGCATTCAAACTGCATTTATAGCACCATCTGCAGGGGAAGGAATGTTCACCACAATGCTTTGGAGTCATGAAAAATCAAGACTACTTTGATTGCTAAATTGGTAGAACTATTAGGAGGTATGGAAGCTTCAATCATTATAATCAACACAAACAAACAAAGTGCAGATACAGTTTGTGTTGTAAATATTAACAGCCTGCTGCTGATTCCAAAGCCGACCGCGGCTCTCTTCAGCAAAGAACTATTTAATTGTCCTTTGGGGAAGCGAAGCAGTGAACAGCAACTTTTCTGTGTTCCATTAAGCCTGTCTGTAAACATACTGGTGGGAAAGGTCAGTAGATGTTGTGTTTATTCGATCCCCCGAGGCCCGTGGACTGGCTTTGTGTCCTGATGTGAACAATGAGTTTGCGTGTGTGCTCATCAAAGCAGTGAGTTATTCTTCTGCCGCAGCTACGAGAGGCTTCCAGAGCAGCGTTGCTCTCGTGCTATTATCACTTCCCAGGATGCTCGGCGTGGTATGGACGCAATGACACATCGTGTGCCGTTGATAATGAATATTAATCATGTGCATGCTTAACCCAGTATCCCAGCAACATGAGGTGTATATCTTCATGTGCATGGAGGTATTCAATTAGTGAATAAGATGTCAGCGCTGTGAACGGACAGTGTGAGATTAACACATCGCCACAGATGACATCATCTTTGATAGGACACTTTAGCTTAGCTGAATCTGGATACACACAAATAAAGTTGGACCATCGGTACTGCCATACTGTGATTTATAAAGGGTAAGAATTTAGACTTTTCACAGTAGAAAAAGTCTCTAAAAGTCACCGTCTGAGGATTCCGAAAAATTAATGAAAGGTTTTAGGAATTTAAAAAAAAAAACTTTGATTGGTTAGAATGTAATGAATACTAATATTAAAAACAATGTTTCCTCCTCCATGAATTTCGATTTTCACCCGTGTACGTCATGAGCCTCTTTGTCGTTCTTGTCATAAGGCTGCTGCTAATGGCTAGCCGCTCATCAAATTAAGTGTTTTCCTCGTGTTTCAAGTGTGGCACGTTGCCCAGCGGATTGGGTTCTTACTTACTCAGCGACGGCGGGGGAACGAGGAGAGGCCAGATTCATCGGTTTGGTTAATGCATGAGCGTCATTAGTCAGGTTGTTGGAGCATATTAGCTTTCTACGAGAAGTTGTGTTATCATCTCTCTCACACTGAGCACAGTCCCCCGAGAACGCACGCTTCGGATCAGGTCAACCCAATCTACTATGGCTGCTACATGTCCGTGTAACATACAGAATACAGAACCCTCTCTGTCTCTCACGCTCACACACACGTGGCCTGGTGGTCTGAGAGATCCCCGTCACCACAGCCTAATAGTCTGTCAACACCCCTGCACGGTCTGCTCACAAGCATGCCAAATTAAATCAACTAAATGTGCAATCGGATTAGTGTCATCAATTACAGATTACAATGAATAAATCCAATAACTCAGACAGCGAGATGGTCGGAGCGGAAGCTCTGACGCAAGGTTTAAAGGTTGACCAAAAGGTTTGAGGAGGGAGGAAAAAAAAACAAAAGCAAAGCTTGTAAGATAAAATAAAGACAAAAAAACAAGACCAGATGCCAAACGAGCCAACAACGGATGAGATAAGAATAGATGAGAGGAGACCTACAGTGATGGACATGGTAGAGTTCACCAGACAAAACAACTGCAAGACTGACAAAGATGAGTCGTTGGTCTGCAGTATTTTTGTTCAGCACCATAAATCCAGTTTGATGCTTTTTTGAGTCTGTAAAAGTTTCTTGTGGCAACTTTTTACTTTTTTTATAATTAGTTTGACACTAATGAGATGAATCATTGAATCCAAAGCACAGCGACAATGAGAGAAAGGAACTAGTAGTCATACAAACGGTGGAAATAATAATAATGATCATAAATAAAACATCAGTACAGATTTACATAATGCATCACTAACAACCTCCACCAAAGCCCCTGCATTAACCATCTCACATCGGCTGTGTTTAAAAATGGCTTCTTCAGCTCCTCCGGTCCCGCAGTTACTAAAGAAGACATCAACTTTTTTTTCTTTTTTTCATGATATAACAGTAGCACATTATGTTATTACATTGATGAGAATTAACATTATGACCTCACTTGACTGTGAGACACTGAATCATAGCTGACTCAAGATGACAGATGAATAATGAGTTTTTCTTTTAGGCCCTTTTTACTCCAATGGACGGTGAAATAAAAAAATAAGAAAAGATAATACGGGGCGTTCAGAGGAAGTCATTAAGCTCGATCTAAATGGATAATTAGACTGACTGTATTTTTGGCCAAAAAATACATTTTTCCATCATGAAGAACTACTGCCGGATGAAGTTTTTTTTTTCTTCCATCTTTTATAATTAAGTTAAAACTTTCTTTTTCTCTAAAGTATTTCTGTTTTAGACAGAATTAGAAATTCAACCAGAAAATCTAATTTAAAAAAAGTGAAATGAAAATATTAATAATAATATTAATCATCACTATTGTCTGACTGTGACAAGACATTATGAATGACAGGCACTGACACACTGACAGACAGCTAGATGCTCAGCTGGGTGGTTTGAAGCTGCTGCGGAGAAGTGGGTCCCTAATCCGAGGAGACAACACTCCAAGCTCTCCTCATCCTGCACCCCCTCCCACTCCCCCTCCCCTTGAGTGTGACTCTCTCTCCAAATCTGCATAACTCTGCCCTCAAATGAACTGAGGCTCTCAGTTTTTTTCACTGCTGATCCTCGTCTGAATCAAATCAGCAATCGAGCAGCAACGACCAGACACTTTCCAAGTTGAGTCTAGATGCCTGGCGTAGCGAGGTGGGCTCAAAGTGTTCTCTCATTAAGTCCCAATTTCACTTGAATGATTTCATTTCAAAAGAACATTTAACCCAGCACTGGAGAGACAATGATCCAGAGGAGAGGCAGAAGTACTTCCAGGTTTGGTTTAAATGTGAGCCGTGATAGCAGGTTTGTTATTTAGACAAAAATAAAACCATGGCTTTGTTTGGCCACAAACTCCTCTCGTATAATTAATTTTTATGGCTGACAGTCAGAGCAGAAAATACATTTTTACAACTGTTTTGCCTTTTGTTCCATGTGCTCTTTTAGCATTTGGAATCATTTCCAAAGACAGTTAAATTTTTAGTTTTTATTACTACCGTTTTGGCCAATTAAAAAGTTAATTTCAACACTAAATTTGAGGGTAACTACTGAGGTCAAAATTAGAAACTTTCAGCTAAATGTTGGTGATTTTATATTTATATTTTGCTGTATTTTCTTCTGGTAGTTGGGTGAACGTTAGCTCTTTTGCTTTTAATCAAACTATTTTTCTGTCCCCTTTAATTTACTTCTCCCAATTACCTCTGCCAATTCAGCAAATTGTATTAAAACTCCCCCCAAAATATTTTATATATCTGTCAATCATGAGTATCTTGTGTTCCTCTGCATTAGCATTAAGGCTAACAGAGTTTTAAAACATTTGCAAATGTTTGGAAACTGACTCAGATGGAAAGGTTTGGAAATCAGTTCAATTAAAATTAGGATCTTTTCTGTGAAAAAATCCAAACAACAGGGAAATATTTTGGATGGAGAAAGAATCTCGACCTGAAACAACTTAGCATCTAAATGTCGTTTGTTCACAAAAGCACTGTCAACATTGAATTCACTTTCCCTCAAAGCTGCACAATCCAAATTTCATCTTTGTTCTTCTGAGACGTTTTCTTACTTTTTCCACAAACAGTCTTGGATGATGGAGATGGACCAGGATCTGATGACTCTGATTAAATTCAGCTCCTCTTTACTTCATCCTAGGGAATGTGTGTGGCTTTTCCAAATTTAATTTGAGGTAAACAGTCCATTAGATTGGTTTAAAACAACTGTGTGCCTCAGGCTTTCATCACATTTCAATAAGACACTGCAGCACCGACTATTATCTGCTTTAGTCTGAGGGACGTAACCCAATACAAGGAACTTAGCAATTATGGCTTATGGAAAATAATCCACTTTGGATCCAAGCTGGTGTTGTTGCCATTTATTAGAAATGGTTTCTTTGGGAAATGACAGTATAATCAACAGGTCAACCTCACACACAGGTTGGTTTTGTTTCAAACGTTTTACCTTCATGACTAAAAGATGGTATTTGAGTAATTTAGTTTTAAAAAAATGTGTCTTTTTCTTCAAGACATCAAATGACAAAGGTGCGTTAGGAGTTTTTCCTGACACGTTTTTTTTTTTCGCTCGCATTTTCATGATTTGCTTTATTTCTATCTGCTCACAGATGTGCAGGTGAGCAAATGGATGGAGGAAAACAGAGCAGGAATAAGAGTCACTCAGAGATTGATTACATCCTGTACGTCTAAACTATTCCCCTGAAGGTGATGAATACCGATGATTGGAGTGGGGCATGGAGGTGAAAATATTTATTCCATCTTACTTTCATTCCCAAAGGTTCCTTGCATGCTGGAGAGCAGACATTATATCCGACCTACATGTCACTTGAATACCAACAGCCTGTTACTGCGGCTCTATCACGTCAGGTAACACATGTACAAGTACCAAATACATTCATAATGTATGATACTTTTAGCCCACAGTGACTTCTGAGAAACCTGTCACATTTGTCACATTCAAAGACAGTTACAGCGAAGGCTCCTCTTTTAACATGAACTATTTTTTTAGAGAAGTCTTTATAATTATAACTAAAACATAAAACTCATCAGCTGATGGGATGAAATCTTATTTTGAATTTTTTTTGTTGCAAAATATAAATATAATGCAGTTGTAAAATTTACAAGTAGTAAATAGATCCAGTAGGTGGCAGTAATGAAACTCAAAAACGGAGTTGCAACTTATATTCAGGAAAAGAGCAAAAAAAGTGCTAATTGTTAGCTTAACTTTTTTCATAGAATTTCATCCAGAGGGAGGGATAAAAAAAAATTAACCCAACTCAGTTGTACATCACTGTAAGGATAGTGACGTAACATCATTATTGTTGGGTATTAAATTTCATCTGAGTTGTAATTAATTGCAGTTAAACAGTTTGGCCTTTTCATTGGCCGGATGACATCATTATAAGCCCAGAATGGGAGGTAAATGTGGACATCCCTGGAAAAATAGATCCAGTGATGGGCTTTACGGCGGACTGGGATCAATACCCCTCGTGTCCAGTGGGAGGCTACTTGAACCTCTTCCACCTTCTTAATGGGACTGTGTGACCAGTCAGTGACCTCCTAATTACAGTGTCAACCTTTGGAAGGAACCTCCTAACACATCAAGGATCAAGTGTAATTTCCTGCTCAAGGCTTCGTCGCCACTTTAAAGGCCTGGCTAGAATATATGAGATCCTCTTTCAGGACAGACTATTGTACATTCACACAACACTTGACATCCTGCTGTGGCTGCGCTGCAGCTTTACATAAAGATCAGTTGACGACCAACACGGCCTCCACGGTTTCCTGCACACGCTCACTGTCTGTAGATAGAATACTAATTCATAATCCCACGCAGAACCACCTGGTGGGAGATATAGGCAACAACACACACAAATCCAGGAGATCGTGACGATCAGTTAGATATGGTTGTCAGCTCATCGACCAAACAGGTGCTTTTCCTGTCTGTGTTAAATTCACTGCTGTTTATTAATCCTCACCAGAAGAATGGAAATCCTCAGGGCTGGCAGAGGAGTTCTGCAGAGAGTGATGGTCTAATGACTTTCTCAACTGAGCACAGTTTCTCGTTGCACAGATGTTGTATTTCTGCAGGTTTCATTAATGTCTCCTTAAAAACAGGATTTATTTTTATTATTGGCCGTTCCCGCTGAGGTGCTGAAAAAGATTGATTTTTATACTGAAGAAAGAATATAATACAGTAAGGCTATGGCTGAAGGCTTTACTGCCCCCAGCTGGTGGCACGTCTGATCTAAACATGGTCCATGCAGCGACGGACTACTCTACGCTGAGATTCTTTAGTTATTAGCCGATACACACGCCTCTCAACACTGAAGTCCAAAGATTTTCTGAGGTTTTGGGCAAGATATCTGAGAGAAGAAGATGAACGTTTATGACTGTGCTGTATGTGGTCATAAGATTTGACCCAGGAGCTAATGTTCAGGACTCAGACATAGATGGATCTGAGCCTGGTCTTCTCAAAGAAAACTCTTTTAGAGGAGGTTTAGAAAATATATAGCAAAACATTAAACTTCAGAGTAATACCAAGGACACAACGAGCAGTTGAAATTTATTCATGGCTCTTCCACCGCTTAATCTCTGTTTATTGTCACCGGGGGAGTGGGAGCCCACCCCAGCAGTCCTATAAGGAGTCGGAGGACACCTTGGCCTATCACATCGTCCCATATACAGACAAACACTCTCTGTGTCCAGTTAAACATTATGTGTTTTTGCCTTTTAAAGGAGACTAGTGTGCCAAGGAGAACACGCAAAATAAACAACAAATCTGTAAATTAATAGACCAGAAAGACAACAAAACAGCGTAAAATTAAATATCAAGAAAAAAAAAACAAAAAAACAACCTTGATGGAGGATGTTCAATATTTTACTTGAAAGATATTTAAAATAAAGGCTTTTTTTTCATTGCGGTAGTGTGATATGATTTAGTCTTTTGCAGATGTGTATGACATCATCGTTAAATAATACAAAATAATAATCAAATACAATTTTAAACCATCTGTATTTTTATTATCTACCGCAAATCTTTTCCATTGAAAACAGTAATTCTTCTCTTGCACGTAATCTGCTCTCTCGTCCCAGAGAGGATCTGCGTTTTTCTAAATGAAAATTGAAAAAACAAATTTCCACATTTCCATTCTGTGTGTAACCTATCTGTAAGACTCCTGATTACAAAACAAGCTCTTACCCTCGGACCACAAACCCACATCCTCTGACCACAGACTCCCCCTCTCATTAACAGCCTCTTTGTGGTTGGTATTTGTAGTTCTCCCACAATCCCTGTGTAATCTTAGAGGTAATAAATATTAGTCAACTCATCAGACACTATTCTACCTGCTCTGGTTGGTAATTCACCACAGAATCAACACCTCATCACTCCCAAGGTAGAAACTAGATAATCTGTCTGCACACCTACTGAAGCTCACGGATGGACGGAGACCAGGCGTCACATGCATTCTTCAGTTGTTATTATAATACTTGAGGGTGACAGCAACTGTTGCAGATGCACACCAGAGAAAGGATTTTGCGGGATGCGTACATAGAACAAGAGCCACAAATATCTTTATCTGACATCCATCCATCCAGCAGTCATTGAAAACATCCAGTCAGATCTACAACGACTGAAGTTGTAGTCATTAAGACGCGCTAACTGCAGTCAACACAGATCAGATCATTCAAATAATACCAAGAAGACATTAAGTGTCACACAAATAAAAAAAAAACATGACCCCTGCGATATCCACATGGGTCACGTCCCACATTTTGAGTGTGTCATATAATATTACATCCCACATTTTGAGTGTGTCATATAATACTACAAAACTTCAGACAAATAGCTGCCGTAGATGTGATGTGATTGAGGTCTCTCTCTGCTGCTGCGTCCATATTGACTCTTCCAAGATTTACCTTGACCAAATGGGTGTAAAACTAAGCATGGGTTTGCAAGTTGAACTCTGATCTGTCATAACAAAATATATCACCGTGATGTGTGAGACAGCAGCCATTGACGCTCAGGGGAAACCGAGAGTTAAGTGATCTTTAATTAAGAAATAAATAACCAGGACTCAGTGCTGCATAATGTTCAGACAAACAAGAAGAAGGTGAGTTTGGGGGAGGTTTATATAGAAAAGAGAGCAGGACAAGAAGTTAAAAATACAATCAGAACTGAGATTTTGATATTTTTATGAAATGAATTTATAGTTGTAGGGATTCAGATTCACCCATGAATACAGGAGAGACTTTAGACACGTGGAGCTGCTGCTATACTTGCCGTGGATTTTAGATCATACTACACAGAAGCAGGCTGGAGGGAGGGTGGGGGTGGGGGGGCAGATGGTGTAGATATATGGTTTAAGAGGACGTGGGAGAGTTATGAGGACGTTAGATTATAGAGTTAGCCTCATGTGTGGGGAGGAGAATTTTATAGTCGGTGTAATTGTTAGAGGACCAGGTGATGATTCCAGGAGAATGATGATGGTAATACAGGCGGCCGCATTCCAAATTGTCGGAGGCTATGGAGTGGCTTGATGAAGAGGGAGTCGGAATAATCAATCTAGAAGGGTGCCAAGGTCAGTGACCATTATGGCGCTACGGTGGAGGAGTGTGTGACGTTGTTTAACTAAAATTAAAAATAGGAAATTTACATGTTGTTATTGAAGTGTGTGGAAACGAGAGTAAAAAAACTTCTCCTCGGCCAGAAAGGAATACATTTACTAATTACTAACATGTTTCCTTACATATTTGTATACTGATATATAATTAGGGAGGTCCAATAATATCGTTCGGCTGATATTATCGGCCCGATATTAGCATAATGATGTAATATCGGTAAGATTGTTTTTTTTCTCCAATAATGTTGTTGTTTATTGTTTATTTACATACCACCAAACAATAAAAAGCAATACATTTCAGAAAAGCTGAAATACACGTTACTTCAACTCTACTTCATACAGTAAATAAAGTAATGAAATAGAAGCTGTAGAGCTTTAGTTTTTCCTCATAATAAGTCATGAATATTTTAATACTACAAGAGCAGGTACTCTGACTTCTAATTAGTCAACTCAGAAATGTGAATACTACACAGTAATTACTGTTCCTGCAGTATAATCAATCCATGGTTCTTATTTTCACGAATTACTGCTTGATCTGCTGCCAGGAAAATAATAATAATTTCTCTTTGGTGGCAAAAATGGTGAAAGAACGCCGATGGAACGTCAGAGACATTATGAACGCAGGTGAAAAATGGATGTGCTGGCTAGAAGGAACGTAAGGGTCGGAGTTGGAGAATGCAGATCCAGCAGATGTTCTGCTCGACATCACACACACCACAAGGTTTTGTGCAGCGGTGCACTTTATAACAAATGCGATCATTTGTTATAAAATTGTTCAGAGCGGCGTTCCAAGGCCGTTGAAGTAAAGGAATCTCTTTCAGCTGCTGCCTTTTTAGAGGTAGATGATCCACATATTTTATTTTCCACATGGGTCCAGGATTTTAGGCCTGATGTCTTTCCTGACCCAGCTTTTCTCATTTAACCTAGACTGAGACCGGAGAAGACAAGACGCCACCTGTGGGCTGGGTAAACTGGGATTCTGTGCTTTGACCAGAGTCAAGTGCAAATGCATGACCTTCACTGCTACTGTCGTCCACAGCAGTTGATACTGAGTAAAAAAACCTCTGTGTTACCAACAGAGAAAAAACCACAGAGCGACAGAGTGGGAAGGAAAGTCGATGTGACTTTAGCCCTGAGTGTAAGTGGCAGAAAAGTATCTGTATCTGAGAGAGAAAGTGGAGCAGCATCTGTTGGAGGGATGTAAGCCTTTTTCCTTTGAGTACATTGAACATCATCATGTTTCCTCTTGTGTAAGCACCCCGCTGATTAGCACATTATTTTAACCACACGTCCATTTATCTTTCTTGCTGCGGGTCTCTCCCGGCCTGTGGACTCTCAGAGTGGTTTTGATGGCTTTCAGGACTTCATCAATTGTCAGCCGGCAGCGGCACCTTATAAATAAATGAGCAAAGTATGCTGCATCTCCGTCGACGTTTTCCCCATTTGTTTCTTCCCACCTTACCATTAAACCATCATGCATCAGTACCTACCTGCAGCCGAGCTCAATAACAGATCCCGGCACTATATTTAAGCAATCCATCTTGGCCCCTTCCTCCCACTTTTTTAGCTGAAAAATTCAATGAGCTCAATCCTTTTATGTGATTGTACCAACCAGGACACTTTGCTCCTTGACGTTGACCACTTAAGACCAAGACGACTGTTTTTGTTTTAGTGAAAGATGTTGATCTTGAAAACCTGTTCACGCTCAAATGATGTCAATCTCGTCCTGCGCCTGAACTCACTAACCTGACTCCACTTTGATGCTTTCTTATTCTTCAAGCACTCAATGAGCAGCGTTCTTATACTTCCTTTCAGGTCAGGGTCACTGGAAATGACTTGTACTTATAAAGGACTTTTCCTGTATTGATGACCACTCAAAGGGCTTTTACACCTTATCTGTCACTCACCTGTGCTAACACAGTGGTAACACAACAATAATCTACGACATGAAAACATCAGCCGACTCTGACTTACATTAGGGAGCCAGAAGGAAGGGCAAAAAATTCCAGAAAAAAACAACACGAACAAAAGAAAGCGAATGTAGCACAATCCAATGAATGAACCGGCGTCTCCCGTACGACAACGGATCTGTTCGCTCCACTCGCCAACTAGGTCCCATGTGAAGTTTTTGCAACTGGTAAGGAAGTAACTGAAGTTCATGTACGACAAATATTCTTCTTCAGCAAATATTCAACTAAATAAATAATCATGTACATAAGTGAGTGTCGCCAACTAGGTCCCATGTGAAGTTTTTTTTTAAAAAAAGCCAGACTTTCTTAATAAATTTAAGAGAGATGGCGACGTAACCACGTAAGCGCCTTAAGTCGAGTATGTTGTAAACCAAGCACCTCCTGCAACTGGTAAGGAAGTAACTGAAGTTCATGTACGACAAATATTCTTCTTCAGCAAATATTCAACTGAAAAAATAATCATGTACATAAGTGAGTGTTCAGCTGCGAAGACGAACCGATGACATGTCCACATTACATAGTTCAGCTGCGAAGACGAACCGATGACATTACATAAAGTGGAGTCAGACATAAATCAGTTTTTCATCATACGACAAGGACAATATTCCAATTAAATCTGTGACTGTGAGCAGTGACCATGGCGTGACTCAGCGGAACAAATTACTTTCCCAGTTCCTTGTAATTAATCGCTCTCGCTGCAAATGACAGAAATGAGAACACACTGTTTTACTTTGTAAAGCCCATGTGTTAAATCCATTTCTATTCCTCCGCAGTAATTCTATCTAACATGATGTGCAGATTGAATCGCATAAAAATTCCACTGAAGCACAGACATAATTAGAATTGGAAGCAGTTCTTATATCAGTCTGTAGATTTCAAATGAGTGCTCACTGGCTTTACTTTCTATCAGTGGATACGCTGCTGCTGCTGCTGCTGCTGCTGCTGCTGCTGCTGTGACACAGGCTTCCATCACCCCACACTGTACAGGGCCACGGGGACTAAGACCACCGTAATGGAAACACAGAGATATGATACAGTCAGGCCACTACTTATGGCTGCTCTGACTTGGTTATCTTTGGGCACCTCCAGGCCTGTATGGATGTACAACATTAACGTCGTGCCTCGAGGCTAAGTGTTTCCGGTCCACAATGTTTAGAGGTGATGAAGCGTCCAAGACATTTATAGACACAGTGTGGATCCTTCCTTTTTCTGTGGCAATCTCACCATTGTTCTGCAGTGTTGGCCTGGGGTGAATGAATGCTTCCCTCACTGATTTAATTTAACACGATAGGATGATTATGGCCTTTGTCTGCAGCTGCTAAAAAAGAGCTGTTGGAAAAAAATATATATATAAAGAAGGAACTGCAGTTGGAGGCCGGTTGTCTCTACGTCCTCCTGTCGGAGGGCAAAAGGACAGAGAGGCGGCTGCAAACGAAGACCACTATGGACTCAGGGAGGAGGGGGACAGCGGCTTGACCACCCCCAGGAACACCTTCAGACCTAAAGCAACGGCAGCAGCAGATGATGGAGACAGAGACCCGGCCTGTCTTTTCAAATGTTCATTGTCAAATGCATCATCGTCATTATGACTTTTCTCAGGTTTAAAATACAAGACACTGAAAAAAACGACTTTTGTTTAACTCAAGACACTTGAGACACAATCTGTCTCAAGTGTCAAGTCAGTATTCAACAACTTTCCCCAACTTTACCATTTGTCTGCCAGTGTTTCAAACCTGTCCTTTTTGACTGGCAGCGACATGTTTAATGTCAGCTTTAAGGCAGGTGTGCCGATTAATAATATTCAAAAAGTAGTTATGATTATTTTAGTTTAGTTTTTTAAAGTTTTTTTTTAAGCAGTGCAGATAAAACAGCATTTACTGACAAACTGCCTTTGACGTTGACTTCCTGAAATGAGCGTCATGTTTTTAAAAATCCTGGCAGTCATTCGTGGTAAGAAGGTTCGACAGCCGACGTTTTGTCAGACGAAGAACGATCTTTGTTTGGATAAGTAATAAGGGCCAGTCAGCGGAATATGAATTCAGTCTAAGTGAGTTCAGCTTTTGTGAGGACTGACAGGCTTTTGCTAATTACTTCTGAAAATGGCTCCAGGGAGTCTTGCTGTTTAATAAGCTCTATGATCCTGAATGTGCCATTAAGACGCTGCGCTGTAATCAGAGCTACGGCTTCATCAGTTGGTAAAGATCAGCAGCTCCATCAGATATTGATGTAGAACCATTAACAATTATGGCTTTTGTGAATATCATAATTGTTTTTTAATGCCCCAGGGGTGAATAAAGCAGCAGGGAATTTAAATGTATTGTTAAGGATGTAGTTAATAATAAGTAAGTGAAAACAGGAAGAGTCTGAAGAGAGTGTGGTGTCATGTGGAGCTGGGACGGGTTTTATGGTCTGAATGTTAACTGTATGTTGTCACATTCACATGGTTTTCTTATTTCTGCCATTTCTCACGACCTCTAGCATCAACAGGTCGTTTTTCTTTCCAGCCAATCAACACCATGCCTATTTTGTCAAACCTTAAGACACATCATCAGAACAAAAATAGTCAATTAACAGCTTAGGAAATATGTCTGATGGTCTGTTACGACCGTCAAGATCAGGTCCACATGTCTAAATGTTGTGGTCTTGTCTGCCATTTTAAAGCTGATAACACGTCACACACGTCTTATTAAGAAGATGTTGAAATGCTAATTTTAGCTGATCAAAGACAGGTGATCATGATTCGTCTTAAAATGTGTCACATCTTTCACTAACTGACTTCAACAGGAGACGTGTGTACAGACGTCAGTGTCTCCAGCTCAGTCAGGTCATTGACATCTAAAAGGCTCAGGATAGGTTACTTAAATTATTTCTTTGCTAGCCAACCGCCTGAGATTAGGATAGAAGGTCAGCCGTGATCCAGTTGAGGACGGACAGGTCAGTGTCTTTATGAAGTCCTGGGTCTTCTGGGACTTCTGAGAACTGAATGGCAGAGTCTGCTACCTGGACAATGATGGACCCTCCTGTTGTGGCTGCAAAACAAACTCTACTTTTCAACACAGAGTCAACGCCTTCAGTGACAAATAAACTACAAAACTGAATTCTTTGCATGGAAAAAAAAGGGCAAAAATAATTCCCGCTGTGACTTTGAGTGGCACGGCAAATTTATGTTACCGTACTGTACATCATCGCCTGCAATTTCACTCTATTATGTGGAAATGCCAGAGGATCAATGCTGCACATGTGATGAGTGTAACTTATGTAAAGCACAAATAGAAAAGATTGGTACATTTTGTGCCGTTGTGCTGCTCTGTGATTCATCTTCACTCTGGATTACTCCTTACTTAATCTCACAGCGTAGCAGTTTTCTCTTTCTCACATCCATTCATAGTAGAACCAACTGTGAGCCTGTTGTTGTCCCCATTTCCATCTAAGACTGTACAGTGTACTTTCTCACTGTCATCAAGGCTCATAATGCGGCTGACACTGACAGTTCTCAAGAACCCTAGGCACGACAATACAGCCTTTTCAACCATACTCTGTGATCTGTACGTTCCACTTAGAGCTGAATGAACTTCAAATCACTGCTGTGATAGCCCTGTTCTCCAGGGGACGTGGGAGTATTGTGGTGATGGAACAAGACAAGGTGAAGAAATGGAGGCTGGGATGTTTGGATGGCACGTTGTAATTATTCGGCAGCAGCTAGCACAGGAAGTGGAGTTTGACGCTCGCCTCACTGCGGATTCCACAGGAGTTAGATGACCGTGGAGCAAATAATGTGGGGAGGGAAAATGTCCATCTCATTTACACCACGACCACTGAGAAGAGGACAGAGGGCAGAGTGCAGGACTCCTAGACAGGTCTACTTCTGCCAAACCAGAGCTCAAACATCTGTCATTTCCTGACCTCCTGACCCGAGATCTGCCACAGACAAAAACAACATCTGCTTGTCCGTGTTCATGTAAAATTTTGCACGAGCAAGTCATGACTTTTTAATAAGGTGACACAGGGGGAATGACTAACGCTCCATTTAATGTGGCGATGCAAAGATAACTGACAGTTTTCACTTGTAGGTCTCGCCTGCCAGAACCAACTTCAGGGCAACGAAAGTTGACGGTCCCTTGTTTCCTTCAGCGACCACAATGACCTGTGTATATTTGGCCAACAGCTGCACTACGAAGTTGGAATTCAAAATACTCTATGTTTGAGTGCATTTTATGTCATGGCCAGAGGTGTATCCTGAAGCCAGAATTTTCCTTCTGTTTGACAAAATACCAAAGTGTGATTGTTGTTGGAACTTGGTCCCATGTTTTTCATTTATTATTTTAGTACATTATAGTATATTGGTATATTTAAATAAAACAAGCACTCATAAACGTGAGCATTTAATATTTGTTTGTTTGCTAATATAGACTTTTTTTAATAGCAATGGTCTTCAAACTAGGGATCGTGTACCTCCCATGGTACTTGGTTACCCTCTAGGTTAGGACAATGACACTGCATTACATATTTTTGGCTGTGCTGTTGGTACATGGAGGGACAAATAAAAGTAGTAGATGCACAATGGTAAAAAAAAGTCTCCTTTTAACACCATTGTTTTAAACAGGTCTTCACTGTTTTTTTAATCACATTTGACAGGCTATAAATATAAAACAATCTAATACAGTGATTACGGTAATAAACAGCATCACCTATGTAGGATGTCGTTTCCTTTTGAATGTATTTTCCTGTTAAAAAATCGAATCTCAAAGCAATTTCCCGGAAATAGGTTGATGTGATGTTGGCGGTCAAATTCACATAAACCCATCAGGAAGCCACAAAATCTAAACACACAGCTCACATGCAAAGCCACGGAGTTAAATCCACACAAATGATGTCTCCCATATTCAGGTCTAACCCTTTAACCTCCGGGGCCATGAACCCCCACGCTTGACTCGGCTCTGAGTCACATTAATGTAGACCCGGTCGCAAAAAGGCTCTTCCTAATTTAGAGCCGCATTACATCATCAGTGAGGACAGAGACGCTCGGGGCCACGGGGCCAACCTTCTTCACAGAGTCACAGTCAAAGCTAATGAGCGGAAGAAAACACTGTCAAAGAAAATAAACTACTATTTGATAATAATGGGAAAAAAGAGAGAGAAAATTGAAGCCATGTTTTAGAAAAGATGAATTGTAGGAGAACAACACACTCACCAACATATAAACAACTAAATGACAATGATTTTTTCATCCATCCCTCCATTTTCATCTGCTTATCGGTTACCAGGTCGCGGGGGCAGTGGTCTCCATGGCCGCCACCCAAATCACACTGCCCCGCACAAGCCCCTTGTCCACCTTCCTGCAGGTGGTGAGTCCACTGGAAGGTACTAACCGCCCTGACTGGGTTTCGATCTTACCCAGGAGGTGAACCTGAGACATTGCCTCTGGGCCAAAGCGCCACTGATTTTTTCATAATACTTTTTTTTATCTCATTCACACCCTAACTACCAGGTCTAAGAAGATAAAACGTAATTAAAAGTGCATACTGTAAATGATTACTTTTATTAGTTTGTCGCAGTGAGTTTCCAACTTCAGTGACCTTTAAGTTTATTCCATGTATATCTGTGGAGAATGCTGCAGCTTCCGCATCCGCATTCCATTATATAAAGGTCAAATCGTGTATTCTATAACTATTGTCCTATACTTTCAAATCTGACCCTCGGAATAACCTCCCAGCTTTCCGGATGTTCCTGTGCTATTTTTGCCGCCTCGATGTCGATCGTGCCACGGCATGTTCTTCACCCTGACGAGATGATTGCTCTACCAACAAACACCGCATTTTCCTGCTGCTTCTGAACAGGCAGGAGAGATGTCCCAAAGATGCAGTTAATCTTTTTGCCTGTTGGTGGACCACTGAGAGGCACATATTAAAGCCAGCACCGGCTCACTGGAGACTGATAAAAACAGCAGCAGCAGCAGGGCCCTGAGGACGGAGGCATAATCAGAGGACAGATGACGGCATTTCTTCTCCTTTTAAACTCAGGCCGTGTGAAGAAAATGTGGTTTTAGCCTGAAGTCTGTAATGAATATTTCTTATATGCATGAGGATTCTCAATGTGCTCACATAATTGCTTTTAAAAAGCACTTCATGTTGGTTCGCAGACAACTATGCAGACTTCACATAATTAAAATGCATCAGCCTCGGCATGTACACATATGCGTGTAATGAAATACACAAAGCCATTTTGTTGATATATTACAAGCAAGACAACTGATTTGTATTCTGTATAAGTCATTAAAGGCCACATCTGTAATTTGTTTGTGAAACACTTCAGTGTGCTGTGTTCTGTTGACGTCCAGGTACTTGTCAGTAATAAAGTATGAAAAAATACAAAAAAGATTCCTGCAGCCAAGACAATATTAGAATTAGTGATGTCCAATATTAACTGTCTGATTCCGATATTAAGGATATATGCAACTGTCTGCTCCCACAACTGAGGGAAACGTCTCAGGACTTCACGTCGAATTCCAGCAAATTTGGTAAAACCCAAGCATTGTGTTATCAGATTTTTGTTATTGGAGAAAAAAAACGATAACAATCTTACCCATATTACACAATTATGGTAACATCGGGCCGATAGTATCAACCAACCAATATTATCGAACATTCCTAATCAGAATCTTGACAAAAATACAAAAAAATAATCTTGTGCTCAGACATGTTGACATGTTTCTTTCTAGGTTTTGCAAATTTAACCATCATTTTCTCATCTCTATACTTTAATTACCCATCCATCCATTTTCATCCGCTTATCCGTTACCGGGTCGGGGGGCAGCGGCCGCCACCCAAATCACACTGCCCCGCACAAGCCCCTTGTCCACCTTCCTGCAGGTGGTGAGTCCACTGGAAGGTACTAACCGCCCTGACTGGGTTTCGATCTTACCCAGGAGGTGAACCTGAGACATTGCCTCTGGGCCAAAGCGCCACTGATTTTTTCATAATACTTTTTTTTATCTCATTCACACCCTAACTACCAGGTCTAAGAAGATAAAACGTAATTAAAAGTGCATACTGTAAATGATTACTTTTATTAGTTTGTCGCAGTGAGTTTCCAACTTCAGTGACCTTTAAGTTTATTCCATGTATATCTGTGGAGAATGCTGCAGCTTCCGCATCCGCATTCCATTATATAAAGGTCAAATCGTGTATTCTATAACTATTGTCCTATACTTTCAAATCTGACCCTCGGAATAACCTCCCAGCTTTCCGGATGTTCCTGTGCTATTTTTGCCGCCTCGATGTCGATCGTGCCACGGCATGTTCTTCACCCTGACGAGATGATTGCTCTACCAACAAACACCGCATTTTCCTGCTGCTTCTGAACAGGCAGGAGAGATGTCCCAAAGATGCAGTTAATCTTTTTGCCTGTTGGTGGACCACTGAGAGGCACATATTAAAGCCAGCACCGGCTCACTGGAGACTGATAAAAACAGCAGCAGCAGCAGGGCCCTGAGGACGGAGGCATAATCAGAGGACAGATGACGGCATTTCTTCTCCTTTTAAACTCAGGCCGTGTGAAGAAAATGTGGTTTTAGCCTGAAGTCTGTAATGAATATTTCTTATATGCATGAGGATTCTCAATGTGCTCACATAATTGCTTTTAAAAAGCACTTCATGTTGGTTCGCAGACAACTATGCAGACTTCACATAATTAAAATGCATCAGCCTCGGCATGTACACATATGCGTGTAATGAAATACACAAAGCCATTTTGTTGATATATTACAAGCAAGACAACTGATTTGTATTCTGTATAAGTCATTAAAGGCCACATCTGTAATTTGTTTGTGAAACACTTCAGTGTGCTGTGTTCTGTTGACGTCCAGGTACTTGTCAGTAATAAAGTATGAAAAAATACAAAAAAGATTCCTGCAGCCAAGACAATATTAGAATTAGTGATGTCCAATATTAACTGTCTGATTCCGATATTAAGGATATATGCAACTGTCTGCTCCCACAACTGAGGGAAACGTCTCAGGACTTCACGTCGAATTCCAGCAAATTTGGTAAAACCCAAGCATTGTGTTATCAGATTTTTGTTATTGGAGAAAAAAAACGATAACAATCTTACCCATATTACACAATTATGGTAACATCGGGCCGATAGTATCAACCAACCAATATTATCGAACATTCCTAATCAGAATCTTGACAAAAATACAAAAAAATAATCTTGTGCTCAGACATGTTGACATGTTTCTTTCTAGGTTTTGCAAATTTAACCATCATTTTGAGAATCATTTTGTCGGGTTTTCTAGGAAATTTACTGGCACAGAAAACTCACGTCCAAGCACTGTCACAGGAAAACGTTTTCAACATGCACAAAAGCCCACCTCTGAGACAAAAAAGGCTTATCTAAATATTAATAAATCAAACTGCTTCTGCCTTTTTCCTACCTTCATACACATCCAAGATAACCAGCAGTCAGCTGCAGCTTCATAACTGCTGTGCAAACACCGGCCGCTGTTTAATCAACTCGTGTCCCCGGCCTTCAGAAACTTATAATTAACAATGAAATGTTCATTCATTCCAACATGTGATGAATATTGAAAACACTTCAGGCAGGAAATGATTTTGATAACATCAAAATTAGGCTGAAAAGGTCATTCGGAATGAAGGCCAGCAGCCCACCAGTTAATGGAGTGTTTGTGCGATCTTTTGGCAGGTTCAGGTATATGTGAGGAAACCTCTTCTGCAGCTGTGTTGCCCACGCATACAGAATACGGTGAATGAGAGCGTCGACATCTGCCTCTGCTCACTGTGACCACAAACTGTAGACGAGATGTGGAGTCAGCTGAGAGTCATTATCCAGGGCTCAGAGTTAGCTATATACGTTTCAGCATCCTGGTACTAATTTTTGTTTGTAAACAAATAGCATTTTAAGCCTATAGCTCAACACCACACAGTAACGTCATATTTTAAGTCAAACAACACAAGGTTCAAAAAGAGAAAATAAAAAATGTAGCCGTATCATCATCACCTGAACCTTGAACATTTCCTTTCATATGTCACGCTGCACCAATAGTGTCTCAGTTACCCGCCAGTGGGGCCCGCCCCACACTGTGAGAAGGACAGAAAGGTTTCCAAATACTATTGAGAACCTGATAACAAGTATATTTTTATCTGTACAAACCACTGTATGAGTTGCTGCCACCGAGTGACCGGAGGCTTGTTATCATTCAAGCATTACAGCAGTGGTACACTTATGTCCAGCGTGCCATATTCAATCGAAAGCCCCTCACGCCTCCCCTGGCACTTCATTGCATTCCCACGCCCCACTATTTGAGAAGTACTGATGTAAGTGAACTGATATCTCTCTGCTGTGAGAAGAAATCAGGGAGTAATCTGTCTTATCCATGGCTTTAGGCAGTCAAACTGTGTCTGTAACAAACCTACACTCACTTTATCATGTATTTAATATTTCCACAGTTTAAATGTCTTTCATGAGACTGATTCTCAGCAGGGATAATTATTCAATTAGAGGTTTTAGAGGCTTTATGTCTGCTGCTGAGTGGGATTAATGGCTCCTCACTGCGATGACAAAGCATCGTGTTCTCCAGGGTCCCTCAGCCTCATATAGGCTGCATACAGACAGCGCTAATGCCAGATAGCATCCGAGTTAAAGTGCTTATATCTTCACCTTGTTAGTCCATGGACGGGGACTGTAATGTTCTTTTGGCTGTTCCAGATAAGCAGTGGCAATGTTCCTACTCAGGCCCATCATATCGCCTAAGCGTCATTTCCACGGACCATTTACCTGTTTCATTCATTCCCCCCAGAGATTTTTCATCCCAGAATCACTGGACGTATAATGCAAATAACCGCAGTGATGGCAGAGGCTGATTTTCAGCAGCAGAGACAATCATGTCCTTCATTCCAACCACTACCGTGTGTGAACGACTGTCGTCGAGTGTGGGAAACATGCGCTCTGAGAGTACAACACATTCCTTCACCTTTTTGGCATCAACAAAGTGCAAACCACGAGCTACACAATGACTATCAGACAACAGAGAGTATAAAACAACCAGTAAAACAAATAACAGTTGAAATTCTCTATGTTGGCAACACACACATAAACCTCCCCTGTAGGTGGTGCTATAAGCTCACCTCAAATAAGCTGATCTTTATGTAGAGTCCAATGGTACAATTATATTGCTTTATGTAAACGTGCTCCTTTGAGTCATTTGTCATAACTTGTATTTGTTATATATTCAGGTTTTGGAATTTACCCTTGATGCCTTAACCAGCTAGCAGAAAAATAGCACGAGGCGTCGTCGTTCTGTGAAGCTGTATATCGCAAACAACAGGGTGGCAAGACAAAAGTAAAAAATAACAATTTTTAAATCAAATAACCATAAAAGGAATACTGTAATATAGAAGTAGATGATGTAGACCATATAGGGAGCAGAACAAAAAAGAAAAACAATGAGGTGAAGTGAATGTTAAATGAAAACCAGGCAGCTGTTCTGAGGCTGAGGAGAATGACACTGATTATCTGCAGCTGTCCTACAGCAGCAGAGGTGTGACACTGAGCTGGGACCTACTGACCTGCTGCATTTGAAACAGAAAATGTACCATCTCCTGCCCATGCCTAACATCCTCCTCCCTCGTCAGAGGCCAGGGTGCAAATAAAACAATATTCCACTGATTCTGTCCTTCCGCTCTCTAATAGAGGAGCCACATTACATTCAGAATAACAAGCTTAAAGATGTCAGCAGCAAAGTGTTGCATCTTGCATTTGAAAGAGCCGTTATGCCTGAAAATACCAGGAGCCATTTCCTTCATCGGAGATATGCATTTACTTGTGTCCCGCGTGTTTATTTTAAATCAAGTCTATTTGAACCCAGCGGGAGAACATGCAACGGAAGAAAAGAAAGCAATTGCCTTATAATGTGGCTGCAAAACAATATTTTACGGTTTTCTCACCTGTTAATGGAGAAGGAACTGCCCTTGAGCACATTCATGCTAAACATAAAAGTGATTTAGAGGCAGGCGGAGGTTAGAAAATGTGACTTTATTATAGATGCCTATTTAGAGGAAAAGACGTCAGAGCAGTTAAGGACAAATAGGACTTAAGTGAAGGGGGACACTATTAGGGATGTTTTCATTAAACTTACTGCAAGGCTCACAGTCATTAGGCTGTTTATGGAGCCTAAGACATATTACTATAAACAAGAAAACCCATCAAATCACATTTAATTGTGTACACTATGAAATATAGACTCTATATGATTTTAAATCATTATCATTTACATTAAACTATATGACATGGTGCTTTGGCATTAAACATAACATCTGGAAGGAATTACAACACCCATTGCTGGTGAAATACTATATAATATGTTTTGGAAAATTTTTCGACATTACCCTGCCAAACACAAAATTGAGACTAATGTGTAGAAATCATAGGCAATTAAAATTATACAAATTATACTACGGTTTCACGTGAGTAACTACGCCTCCGTAACGGGTAATGATTCACTGTATGCTTCTGTGCTTGGTCTGGGGGAATGTTTTTAAAGCTTTTTTTTCCACCAACCTTTGTATTTTATTACCAGTCTGTCGCCAAAGATCTTGGGAAGGATCTAAAACTGATGGTTCTTCTTAACCTGAACCAAAGCAGTGAGGCAGTGTCACAGTGGTTAGGAAAGTTGACCATAAAGAATCTTTGGTCTGACATAGATGAACTAGATCAACTGATTCTAGTCTGTAAACTCAGTATATACACTGAAGCAAAATGAAGGGGTCGGGTTATTAGACTTAATAATAATAATATTCTTTTTTTTTTCATTTTCTCCTACTGGCTGTATCTGTTGACCTTGAACATCAGAGCTGTATACTGATGATAGAGGTTAAAGTTGTCCTAACCTACCATTCACTCTATATTGTAATAATAATAATAATAACAATTATTATTATTATTATTTGGTGTTAGCAGAGCTCACTCGGTCCATTCAGTGGGAAAGTAGTTGTACAACATTAAGGAAAGTGGTGAAAACCATGTTTCCTGCTGTTAGAGAAAACCACTCCAACCACACCGTCACCGCAGGAGGAGAGCGCTGCCAGAGGACTCTCTGTGAAGCCGCTCTCTCCAAAGTAACCAATAACTCAACAGCCTCCAACCTCGACTCTCACCAGCGATGAGATCAAACCTCACCAATTATCAAACCAAGAGCAAATGTTGCATTTAACAAACTCTGATTAAGTCGAGTACCCGATATCTCCTGTCAGCTGTTGACCTCCCATTGTTTCAAGGACGACTACGGTGTAGGAGGATGTCGTTGTCACACATCTGCAGATCCTCCATCCTCATTTGTCAGTTGGCTTTATTTATGTTTCACAGTTTAATAGCTTTAATGAATCTGCTTCTTTCCGCTCTCTTCCATACAGTAAATTTAACCAAAACCTAACGTGACTAATCTTTTCTACTTTAAATTACAGAAATGCACAGTTTTTTTCCTGACATTTTTATAAATACCCTGTACTGAATTCCTTTCCACAGATCTGTGGAAATGTAAGTGACTGGTTCTAGTGTACTGTGACGCTTCATGAAATCCCCTGAGGAAAAACACAAAGGAGTTTAAAAAAGCACAAATAAATCCTTTGCTGTGAAGCCGTTCTGTGGAGATGTGGATCTGCATGAGCGTTCTCTGCCGCTTTTCATAAGGCCCGGGTGCAGTTTGGAGAAAAACAAGCTAATTGCACCATTAGAATTAGGCATAGTTAGATTCTAAATTTTCAACAAAGTGCAACGTGGATAGTGAGGTTTTTATTGAAGTAAAACCAGAGGTAAACGGGTTCAACAGTCAGGATGATGAGCATTAGCTGACATTATTACACACACAAACACACACACAAACCAAACACATTTTGTTGTGCCACAAAATCTTCAGCTGCACTGTTTACATGAGGCTTCTATGAAGGTAAACACTGAATGAATGTGAAAAATAACCACGGACCTTGGGTATATAAAATTATTTTTCAAAAAGCTAAGAAGAGGTCGCTATAGATCTTATTGAATGCTCTTAATTCTGGTAGTAAATAAAAACAAATGCACACCGATTTGTTGACTTGAAGTACAGTGGTGGTACTGGAGACTATGGTGAGAGGTTATTTCTGACAACTTTGTCTGGATAAAGAAAAGTCTTCCTTCTCTGATTTTTAACCCAGAAATCAGACCGGTTTACAACAGGAAGGACATCTGCTGTGAAATAACTGTGCCAAATCACATACATGCAGATGAACTAATCAGGAGAACTTTATACAGGGAGAATTCTCAAAGTGTTCCTTCCATGTTTTTTAACATCTACATCTAAATCTGTGACAAACTCGCCTCAGGTTTGGTACCACCAACAACAACAACAACAGACTGATTGTCTGGTCCACCAGTGACAGGACTCACTTCTGTGACTTCAGAACAACCATCCCTTTGGCTGTGTTTCCTGTTTGTGTGATGACGCCTGTTCTGGCTGGATGCATCTGGCCTGAGGCAGGAGTGCAGAGGCACGCAGGCCTAAATTCACAGTCTAACCTCAAGAGAAAAGTTTGGCTCTAGAAATCCATCCCACAAACTTTTCCATAATGTGAAACCATCACCCATTTTCTCAACCTTGTCTCTGGTTCAAACCAAAGTATGGCCCACCACCCACCAAGGTACAGGCAACTGAAGGCTGAACTGAAGAGAGGAATATTTATCAGGTCTAATCATAATATCTGTGAACATTTTTTCCCTCAGATATTAGAATTTGCATAATGTTTTGTATTTACAGCTTCTAAGTTCTGCACGTTTAGTTACAAGGTAATGTCAGACCGATGCTGCGGCCGTGGCTGTTGTCAGACTGTCCGACACGGCCCGTCTGGCAGGAACAGGTGTTTCTGTGAAGCCCGTACATTGGCAGAAGAAACGCAAACATGGCTGAAGAAAAGGAAAAAGAAAAACAAAGATCTCCACCGTTCATTCAAAACTGATGGATTTATGTTTATATTCTGAAGAAAAGGCTTCTATTCTTGGCCCGGCGAAGATTCTTCCTGTTGCAAAATGGGCTTCAATTCAAGGAAGGCTGTTGGAATTTTGAAATCAGAATTTCACAAATATCCATTTGAACCAGATGATATTCATCATCAGATGACACTGGTGTCAGTCACACAGCATTCAGTTAATACTGCATATTATTATAAATACTGCACATCCATCAGGACGACCAGTTAGTTGTCATGTTCTTGGATGTACAACATTGAGAAAATATTGGATGTAAAATAATGAAATATTGTTTGTAGTGGCTGCTTACAATTAGTTCAAGATTTCTCTGGAAATGTATGTGGCTAACTAGATGGCTAACTGGATGGCTAGATAGATGGATGGATGGATGGATGGATGGATGGATGGATGGATGGATGGATGGATGGATGGATGGATGGATAGATAGATACAGTGAGCATCATAATGGATTTAATAGTTAAGAGGAAAAACCGTTTTTCTGTTCATTTAGATATGAATGTCCAACATCTGGTGCATATATTATTCTAGATTGAAATCTCATATTCTGTTTTTGTACTCAGGATTGTTCCAAGTTATTTAGTCTGTCAGTTCTCATCTTTAAACCAAAGACTGGTTTCTTTCTTCTTTTTCCCAAACAAAGAAATGGGGAAAGAGGAAGATGATTCGCAATAAAAGTATACCTGTGTGTGTGTGTGTATGTGTGTGTGCCTGTGAATGTGTGGTCTGTATTAAGTGTCTGATAAAGTATAAAACACTCATATATGTGGTTTTAAACTACACTGAAAAGGGAGACACCTGTCTGTGTCTGCATTTGTGTGTGTGTGAGCAAGAAAGAAAGAGATAGAAAGAAAGTGGGTTTCAAATCATGGCATCAATAAACACATTTTTTTTTCTATCTAGGAAAAAAGATATAACACAAAAATAGTTAAAGAAAAATTACAGACAATTTTTTAAGTATTAAATTATCTTTGTTTAACTTGTTTGTCATCGTGCTGCTTGTCACTGATGTAAACCACTGAGTCGTTGATGACTTTGTTTGGGTTATTAGGTTCACGTCGTCGTATTACTCTGACTGTACAGCGAGGTGGACGTCTTCATTAGACACAGGGAATCAAACACATGAGACAGCGTTCATGGCTCAAAGGCTGATATTAATACTGGCACCAGGTAAACTATGGCACGGGGAAGCCTATCAGGTGTCGCTGCAGCTTGAGCATGATAGATTGTGCATGAGCAAAAGGTGGGAAAACAATCAGAGCTGGAACAACTCTGGGTAAGATGTCACAAACCCACACAGTGTGGTGAGGACGAACCACCTACGGAGACGTCGAAAGAGTGCAAGTGTTAAACAGTTTCTCTGACTCAGGATGGAAGGCTTTTACCAGCAAAGTCAGGGATGAAATCACTGATAGACTGACTATTGTATCCCTCACTGACTGGTTATCCATCCGTTCCTAACAAGGGGTATGCAGTCCCTTAGTGGTACACAAGGCTATGGCAGAGGCCTTGCAGAATTTTCTTTCTTTTTTTTACATTTAAATTTGAAATATTTAATGTATTAAATGTATTAGGTCAATGGTTAATGAGTTTAGAATTGTCATCACATACCTCGTATATGTGCAGTGATGGAACTGGGGAAAGCCCACTGTGACACAGGACATAAAAGGTTGAAAACAGACAGTAAACATACTGTAACCACACTGTTACCGTATATCTGCCACACCAAAGGTATGAGATCAAAGGTGTAATTATTGTTGGCTGGCGTGCTCCGAGCCTGCATGTATGTCGATCAGTTGATAAGAACATGATACTGTGTTTGTAGAGCTGTAGTAGGAAGGCCTATACATGACACACTGTTAGATCTCAGTGTCTTATCTGAAATTGAGAACGCATGACTGACTTTCATTTTCTGGTATGGCTGCAGAGTTATTACAATGATGGTTCTAAGGCAGACGCAGGTTTGTTTTTATACAAGTTGGAGCTTTGATGCTTTCATTTAGAACCCATGAAGACCCATAACTCATGAATAATATTAAAAAAACACACCTCTATTCAGCCATCTTGCATTAGCTAAAACTTTCCACTGTTTGAATTCTCAAAAATGTGGTGACTTAAGATAGAAATTTACAATAATTGTCATGTTGAGAGACCAGAAATGTTTGAACACTGTGAAAAAAAAGACCTGAAATTGATTTTGTGTGATTGTGTCTTCTCACTTATGCCTGATGACAGTAATTAGACCCTGTAAACATGAAGAGTTCTCCTTTAAGTCTATAATTAAGTGGCCTAAATAAACACTGCATGCTGACAATATAATAAGACCTCATTTACTTTAATTAGACGTGCAATTAAATATTCCTACAAACACATTCTACTAATATAAGGAGTTAAAATCTCGGTTTTCTACCTGTTCACTTTATATAATTTTTCCATTCATTTTCGGTTCACGCAAAGAATCCTTAGCAAACAAACGAGTAATGTGATTACTGTAGCAGTCAATTTCAGAAACACGAGCTAAAAAAAAGGGACTAGGAAAAAGACAGAATAACAAAGAATAACAAAATAACAAGAAAGGACAGCCACAACTACAAGTTGTGAAAGCATTAACAGTGACGGCGCCGACGCCTTGCGTACACAAGTACCGATCCCTCGGTTAATTGCTAATGAAACAAAACAACACCGCAGGAGGAGGCGGGAAGTAGAAATCCCCTTGGCATGTTCTGGAATTGTGATGATTTTGCAAGAGCTGTATTTACGTCTGCATGGTCACTTTGAATAAAAATAGAAAATACTGCCGTGGAAAAGGAACGAGGTTTGACTTATTCACTTTAGTTTCACTCTTGGGGTCGACTGCGTCAGAGTGGAGGCGTTTCTTCTGGGTAATGGAACATATGAACAAAAGCTGCTTTGATGCAAAGCAATCTTGTCTGAATGCTACCTTCTCTGTGAACAGAGCTAACGCTCCTAATAGCTGCCTGTCTGCTTTTTCAGAGCAACAGATGGATAATCGTGTCCGAGGACATGATTTGAATTCAAAGCAGAGACATCTCATTGAAAACCTCAACACAGAAAGTTACGAATTCACTTTCTTTGCCCAAAGTCGTACTAACTACTTGACACATTTCAAAGCAGGTTAATTGTCCCGCATGCCTTCTTTTTTGTTATCTTACTTTCAAACTGAGAGAAAAATGTTAATTGAGAGAACAAAATGATTTGAGTGCAGTCAAATCTACATCCAACTTCTCCATCTTCGTTGAAATTTAAAAAAGAACCACTACTTTGGCAGGGTGCCGGTGTTGAATGATTTATAAGTTCAGTGCACAGACGTCAGGTTTGACATCATTTTAAAGGCAGATTTATGTTTTTACAGCTGAGGGCTGCAAGTACTCCAGCAGCAGAACTTCCTTCTCAAATATGTATAAAGAAAATAATTTTGCTGCATAGTAGATTTTTTTTTAGTTTGAAGTTTACAGGGTTTTTTTGTTTGTTTGTTTTTTGTGTGTTTGTCAGCATTGAGCTTGTGTCAACCCCTTTTCTGGTCTGTAGGGGGTGCTATGTTTACAATTGTAAGTGTTATTTCATGATTCAAATCTACTTGTGCTTTGTATTTCCCCCCTTTTGTTGAAAGGGCCATTGAGCCCCTCCCCCCAAATGTTGCCACATCCACAGCAACTGCTTCGAAAAGCTCATAATTTTATTTAAAACAAAACTGACATTTTCGTGTTTTTACTATATCAGAAATGACCAGTCCAAATATTTGAGAATTTCTTTGACAATTTTTTGGCATTTCAGGGGCAATTAAAGTGTTGGAGAAAAGAATTGCTTGACTTTTAATACGTCAGCTAAGGGCCCACTAAATTCACCTGTAAATGATGACCAGAAAACACATCAATAACTTCAATTACCGCTCTGTGGTTGAATGCGTCGGCCCAGCAGGAAAGATGATCTCAAGCCTTCCTTCCTTTCACAGAGTAATAATGTTGATTAATGGTCATAAAATTGTCACAGTTGACCTTAGAACGTGATTCAATCAACCCGGTCTGCTTTTCTGGAGAGTCAATTGATACATTATTGGATAAAATAAATCTACGACCAAAAACCTTGGACCTTGGCCCAGAGTCAAAGTGAACATTTCTGCCAAACTTTGAAATTTCCTGGCCTTTAGTTTGTCCACAAAAACAGGTCTAGTTCAGTCATTATCCCGTTCCAGTGGAGCTTTAATCAAATCTGATGAAGTTCCCTGGGGTTTTTCTGAGATATGATATTCTTGTAAACGGGATGGACAGATGGACAACTGGAAAACACAATGTCCCTGTCAAAAGCTTGCGTTAGATGTGGCTTCTATTACTTCTCTCAATGACAGAAAATCCAAAATAGCAGAATAAATTAGCATGGCTTTGATGATGAAAGTGACCTTTAAAACAACAAAGCACTCTGCTGAAGTTCACCAAAACTGTTGAGAGTCCGAAAAATCTGCTGTTCTCTATCTGAAAGCATCAATGTCCAGTCTCCAGTAACAGGAGGAACTTTATCTAGATTAAATATAAACAGGATTCTTTTTACCCCCAGTGTAAATGACAGATCTGTCATCCTTTGAAGTACAAACAGTAAAAAAGTCTTCCAATGAGCTCAGAGTTGAGTCTTGTTTGGAACCTCTAACAAATGTCAAAACCGCTGTGAAGAGGATATAACCTTTTCTCCTCACCAGTTAACAGTGATAGCCACTTGGATTCTTTCAGTCAGTCACACGTGTGAAACAGGAAATAAGAACATGGAGGCAGCAGAAATGAACAAGCGCACACACACCCACAGATCAACGCCTCCTTGTATAAACAGGAAGGAACGCAGCAGCTCTGTCGTCCTGGGGGGGGGGGGGGGGGGGGGGGGTTGTCGGGGGAGTATTGTGGGTTGAGTTGAAAACATCATGCATTAGAGCAGGCAGCTTAATTGGTTTTGTCAGTTTGAAGTTAGCTGCAAACATTCAGTCAGAGGGATGGGTTTCAGGAAAATCAATTGAGGAACTGGGTAATATCTGTGGGCAATACAAAAGTGAATCAGTAGAACTGGGCTATAAATTCAATTGTCTATTAAAGCATACAAACAAGGCTATTGACTGAGATGAAAAGAGTTGTTTAGAGTCATCACTATCACAGTGACTGGCCAGATTATGGCAATTCTACAAATTTGAGGAAAATGAGACAAGGCAATAAAACAGCCAGCTGCTCATAAAGCGGTAATTTCTGAGAAAAACAGTAATATAACTCTCTGTAATAGACTATATTTTTATGAATTTAAGGTTGAAATGAAAGGGCAGTTTGGTGCACGTAGATTTGACTGACTGCTGGACTAGATAAACTGATAAAGTGTTAAGTCTGTGTTGTTAATGTTGGCCAAATGGGCTGTGGTATCTATGATCCACGACACACTGGACTTAATAACCGATCACTGTCAGAACAAAGACCATACAACCAAACAAAGTCACAAAATCTATATGAAATAAATTATAATGTGAAAAAATAATGATCTTCTTTCAATATACTTGCAAGGTAATTACGTATTGTAAATCCAGGGCCTGTTTACTTGAACACAACACTGATATAGTGTCAGGAATTCAAGAAAGACTGATCTAATGTGACTTGTCGGTTACTGACACACAATAAACTATGTGTTGTTCTTCCTGATTGGGGACCATCAATAATGTGTCAACAGAGAGAATGCACCCAAACACACGTACATACATATGGGTTGGACATATGGGTTACTGACACACATTGATTAGCAAACAGTCGGGCAGCTACAGGTAGTCAGACTGGAAAGTCCAATCTCTCAGTTCACTTTTCCTAGGCCTGTTTAGTTGAACACAACGCTGATACACGAATTAAAAAAAGACATCAAAATCTTCTTCCACATCTCTCCACATCTCTTAGCATCTCACTTTTTTTTTTTTTTTTACATTTTATAACCATCTACTGCCACCTGGTGGAAGGGTATTTGTCCTGCCTGTCACATTATACAATGAAGAGAAATTATCTGCAGTAAATAGATATTAACTTTCTGACTCACAGTACACCCTATGGTCTCTTACGACACACCAGTGGGCCACGATACACTGGTTGGGAATCATTGTTGTAAGTCCTGTCATCATGTTTAATTTAAGCAGAAAGAGGAATAAAAGGTGAATCAGTTTAAACTTGAGTCAATTTCATTTAATCTTATCTTAATATCAGAAGATAAGGCTTCTACAGCCCTCATATATTGGAATCAATATTTAATTTGATCTCAATTACTGGCCCTGTCAGCATGAATTAGTTTTAAAAAGTCTACTCTGCCTATTTCTGCTCATCCCTGAGGTGCAGTATTTAAGCCCCTTGGGAAACATCCTAAAGCTGTTTTGCAGAATCTCTGTTAAGGACAATCAACTACTGACAATCTTCAGTTTTTCAGACATGATGACACAGCACAGACAATCAGTAAATGAGACATCAAAAAATTATCAAGATTCCAGCAGTTTGATCACATAAATTTCAGAATGAAAAATTTGAATTTCAACAGACGGCCAAAAAGGACACGCTTTTAGTTCAAACCTTCTATGAACTCTATTTTTAACTGGAGAAAAACCTCACAGAAAATTGCTCTCCTTCTATTTTCAGTGTCCACTTTGTTTTTTGACAAAAAGCATTTATTGTTGCTGCCAAAGTTTATATAAAATTATTAGAGGTGATACAGCGACATCTGCTGGTCAGTTGTTGTAAATTGTAGATTTCTTAAATTTGTGTTTTTCCGAGTGACCGCGGAAAATACATTTTTCCCGTCCCTTTGTGCAGTAGGTGGTTCAACATTATCTTGTTTCGCATATTTAAAGTTTTTCATACACCATCAATATAACAGAACAAACAAATTATGTTAAAGAACAGGAGGAAGATGGGGAGATTTCACCTTTAATCACATTATTAACAATTCTTTGAGCAGTAAACACTCTTTAACATGGTAAAGTACCCGGTGTTCTTCATAACTGGGAGCTGTCAATTATCTGTCAACAGAAAGAACATACATACACACAAGGGGATGGACAAATGGGTTACTGACACACAGCCTGGTGTTGCTGTAGCAGATCTGCTACAGAACAATGAGACAGACAGACAGACAGACAGACAGACAGACAGACAGACATGTGGACTAGCAGACGATGGGGCAGCCACCGGTGCAGGCAGTCTGCCTGGAAAGTTCAGTCTGAGTTGCCGCATATGAAGATGCAGAGAAACCGTGCTAATGTCAGGAGGCATGTCTTTGTTTCTTTTACTCCTGGCATACTCTGTTCTTTGTCGTGTAAAAAAAAAAAAGGAAACGGTAGAAAGGAAAAAAAGAAAAAAGAACCAAGTGCATGAGCAGCCACGTGATAAAACATCTCTCTACTCCAACACTACAGTTCCACCTGCTGCCTCCAGGGCTGCTTTCAGTTTCTCAGCCTCCTCTTTGGCTACATTCGCCCGGATTTCCTGGGGAAGAGTCTCTACTAATTTCTTGGCCTGTTTTGGAGAAGACAAAAAAGAAAGTAAAAGTAGAGACTTGAGCCAAATGTTGGAACTGAGGGGATGCACAGTGCCAAAACAGACCACCCTTCTAACTTGTTTTCCTTAATTACAATGAGACACTGGCTTCAAGCAATTAACTTGTTCACAAATATTTAACTTTCTGCATATAAGGGCTGTGACAACCCTTCCTACAGATGCCTAAAGGGACATTTTATGAGAAGAAAATGCAAAACTGTTATATTTACTGTAGGGTCGTAAAAAAAAAGCATCTGTTTGCGACCCTGCTAATCCCTGACCTCGATGTAAAGACAGCTAAATGCACACAGTCTTTTGAAACAACACTTTATATCAGGACTAAACAGCAGAGGTTATTTTACCTGAACCAGATTCAATCCTTGCATGCAGTTCTTCACTTCCTTTATAAGCTTGACTTTGTCTGCGGCTTTTAACTCTGTCAGTTTTACTATAAAGTGAGTCTTCTCTTTCTTCACGGGTGCCTCCTCCTCTTCTTCGGCCTGTGTTCAGAGGAGGGAAAACACAGCACATCTAATTGTGCACTGATCAACAGTCAAGAGTTTATCATTTGATATTTATAAAGTATTTTATCCACGGCGCTGCTGGTGTTTATAAATAATTATGCTGATGATTTAACCTGAGCTGCAGCTGCGTTGGATCCAGCCATGGCCCCCATTGGCATCATTCCAACATCTGAAATGTTCAGAGTTTTCTGTAAAAGAGAAAAACGGATGATAAGAAAATCACAGCAACATGTTTTGTAATGAACTCAGTTTCTCCACCAACCTTGAGGAGCTCATTGAGATCTGACACCTCCAACAAAGTGAGACCTGCTATGTCTTTGACAAGCTGTTGGATTTTGGGGGAATACTCTTTTGGCGCTCCGTCTAACTGAGGGGTAGAGAGGGCCTCTGAATGTGTTGCTGGACTGGTCTTCAGGAGTCTAAGAGCGCACAAGGCCGGCGTCGACCTCTGAAGCTGCTGCCTGTAGAAAAGAAAAAGAGAGGAGCTGAATCTGACCACAGTGTCAACACTGGTAATCTGCTTTAAGTCATTATCGAGATTACCTTTCATTTATAACAATATGTGTCTGTTTTCATTTTCACAAAAAAATAAATAAAAAAATTAGGTTGAAGAAATTAAAAAACCCTGCATTATAGCTTTTTTATTTTAAAGAAAGCAGAATTAAGAATTAAAAGTTTGAAAATATCTCAACCGCAACATTGACCCTGCATCACTGAGAATAGAAAAATATATTTATGTTTGTTTGTGATGTAAGTCGTGTACATGTATACAATTCTCAGAGAAGAATGGGAGCCAATAACTGGCTTGACTAAAACTAGTTAAACAACAAGGAAGAATCATTTGTCAACATGCCACTCCAGTAAAGGAGTTGCATTTAAATAATATCACAATAACGCACTTACAATAAGATACGAATAAGAATACTTTGAAATAATTTAATTGTAACAGAGGTGCAAATAGTATTTTCCTTAATATTGTACCTGAGCATTTTAAGTGTAGCAATAAAACCATTGCGTACAACGTTATCTACACTGTTAAAAGAAAATTTCTATTTGATCACACGTGACAAATGACAGATAGAAGATGGACCACTACAGGAATTCCACTGTACTGATCAACCATTGAATGACCTTGTCTGTCAGACGTAGCCCTTTTATTGGAGCACAATTGGACTGTTATTATAATATAATTTTCCCCAAGAGCGAAAACAAAAATGCTGCTGTGTGTTCACTAAGAAAACAGCTTCGGTATAGTTTGGGGACTTGGTCATGTGAGGGTTATTATAATCCACTGGGTACAGTGCTAACATTGCTAACTTACTAAACCTAGTCACTAAATAAATGATATTCCTCTACATTCCCAGCTAATGCACACTCTCAGTACATTTCACGAGCTGCCATAACGGATACATGTTTAACACATAAACACTGCCGCAGTAGTCTGTATCAGTCTGCCCTTGAGGAAGCAGACACAGGGGTAGTGATGTTCCCGGTTACCCCTGCTACACCGGTGTTAGTGACAGGCTGATACCGCTGTGAGTTTGTTACGCACCGATGTGTTGTTGTGGCCACGGCCCGCATTGCGGTCCTCAGGCACCGTCTGCTGCACAACATCATTAACGTAGACAGAAACCGTTCCCGGAGCGTGAACCCTCTGAAAAACAGGCCAAGTTTCTCACAGCCAGGTCTCTGTCCAGTTCCCTGGTTTCAAAAGCACATGGCGTCTGACCTACCCAGAATACCTTGCGTGAACCGAAGCTACCACGGTAGCCCGCGAAGGACAAACAGCAGACGTGAACAAACGCATACGCTCCATAATGCACACAATGACGTCATTTTAGAAATATATAAGGTTTTTAAGTGTTAATAGCATTTCTAAGATATTTCAGCCCTCACACATATATTGATTATTGATTGCGTGAATCTGTGATTCGCAGATTTTATTATTGTTAATATCAATATGTCAAAGTACTGTAGAATTAAAAATTAGATATATGGCAGCTGAAATGTTGAGAAATTATTAATAAAGACACTACAGTTACATACTGTAAGTATAGAAATTAAATGCAAACTTATTAGTTATAATTTTCCCACACAATGGATGAAAGTAATACATTTTCAAAAGATAAAGGATACTTAATATAACTGTCATTGTAGGTGTAATATTATTTTATTTTAAACACAATTCCACCAGATCACATTCTTCAAATTTGCAGCAAAATGTGTTTTATTTACAAAGAATATAATCAAATTTCATACCAAACTATGTTTTGTAAAAAATGATTTTCTTTGAACTATTACAATTTCAGTGCTTCTTCAATTAAAATGTTTAGGATTGGTTAAAAAAACTTTTTAAAAACAGTCCATACAACTACAGGCCCAGTTTCTTCTCCATGTCCTGCCTCAATATATTCTTCTTGATCTGAAAGAACAACACATATGAGCATGGACATTGTTTCTGAATAAATATTATTGTCATCAATCAATAATTAACACTAGTGAAGACATTACCTTTCCAGAAACAGTCATGGGGAAGCTGTCAATGAAGACCACATATTTGGGGATTTTGAAATGAGACATCTAAAAAGGTACAAAGAAACAAATCTTTCAGTCCACATCACAGTGTGTTCACTGAGAGTCAATGACAGCATCTACTCTCACCTGTCCTTTACAGAAGTCTCTAATCTCCTCTGTACTGCAGCTCTGACCCTCCTTCAGCCTGATGCAGGCACAGACCTGCTCACCCAGCCTCTCATCCTTCACCCCCACCACCTGGGAATCAGATAAAAAGCAGATAAACAATAACCAGCGGCCCTCTGCTGGCCTCTATAGCATCAAGCTCTTACCTGCACCTCGTGGACTTTGGGATGTGTATAGAGAAACTGCTCTATCTCAGCAGGGTAGATGTTCTCTCCTCCACGGATGATCATGTCCTTGATACGACCTACAATTTGGCAGTATCCCAGACTGTTCAGGGTGGCAGTGTCCCTGTGAGAAATTAAAAGAAGAATATATGTATACACTGTAACTAAAAACTAGTTTTGCTTTTAACAACAACACAACAAAGGATTAACAGCAGCAATATCCAAGAGTAACACTCAAACCTGTCACCAACATAATAACTGAGGAACCTTCCAGAATGTAAGGGTTTTTAAGTCTTCTTGGTGTTGTGAGTTCTCAGTAATCTTTCATCTTACCCAGTCTTGTACCATCGACTCTCGGTGATAGCCTCTCTGGTCTTCTCTGGATCGTCCCAGTAACCAAGCATGACACCGGTTCCTCTGATCATCAGTTCTCCTGGTTCACCCAGAGGAACCGTCATCCCGGTGGTAGGATCCACCACTTTAGCCTTTACACACAGTCATACGATACAGTCACAGTAGTGACATGGAGGTGATGTGTGACTAATGATTGTTGATGCACGCAACAAACTGTACCTCAGTGTGAGCCATGACACATCCAGCCGTGTTTATTTTTAGCTCATTGTTGTCTTCTGGAAATCCAAGAAATCCAAAGGTGCTGATTTCAGTAATTCCATATGCCGCCTGGGATAACATTAGTGACAGGTTTCATTCCATTGTGATTTCATTATGATTTATTGCTGTTTTTGTAAAATGCCTACAAGGCACAACTCAAGAACTTACAACTATGTCAGTCATGTTTAAGTCTGTCTTCAGTTTGGACACGATCTCAGGGGGACACAGAGCACCAGAAACGATCCCTGAACAACAGCCAATAGATCCACATTCCTAAATGTTGAACCACAACACCATATTCCAGAGGACTTGCTGTAGTTCCTCTCACCAGACTGGAGTGATGACACATCATATTTGTGTAAATCTGGTTGGCCGAGCAGATCAATAAACATTGTAGGAGTGCCATACAGGAAATTGCACCTTGGGGAACAATAAACAGTTGGCAGTGAGAGAGCCATAGGGTGATAACAAGGTGTGATTCAAATTCATTCAGGTAAACAGTGTACCTTTCATTTTGAATGGACTCCAAATTGGCTTTGGAACTGTATGTAGAACTGGGATAGACGAGGGTGACACCGTGTACTCCCATCATCAGCCCTCCGGTCACGGAGCAAAAGATGTGATACATAGGCAGAGGGACACACACTCGTACCTGCGGCTGGTTGAAAGTACAAAACAAGAGTTTGCTTACAATCAGAGATCTTTCTTTTTTCTTTTTCTTTTTTTTAAACAAGAGACATAGATATCTTACTCTTGTTGTATAACCCATTCGGAGACCTGCTAAGTAGGAGTTATTGACTGTACCGTGGTGTGAAAGAACTGCTGCCTTTGGGTTCCCAGTCGTTCCCTAAAACAGAAAACAGGATGTTTTAATTACATTTCCAAAGTAATAATCTGTCAGTTTATATATAAATCAGAGGGACATGATGGAGGTCGTTTACCGATGTGAACTGAATGTTGATGGGATCGTCACATGACAGCCTGCTCTGTAGGTCCATCAGCTCTCTGTGATGGCGACTCTCTGCCGCCTGCATCACATCGTCCACGTGGAGCATCCCTGACTGTCTGCTGTCCATCACAATCACCATGTGCAGGTCTGGCAGCCTGGAGAACAGAGGGGGAAAAAAGTAATTTCACCCACAGAAAACCATTAGTTATACATCAAAAACTACGGTATTTAGTGTATTTCAATTCATGATATAGGACAAAACACAAGGATCCTGACCTGGGGCTTTGAATGGCGCCACCTGTTGATGAGTCGATTTCTGGGCAGATCTCCTTCAGGGTCGCACAGAGGTCCTGGTTTTTGTAATAAGTGGAACAGACCACTGCCTTACACTGGACCTGGACACACATTTAATAATCTGTTAAATATTATACTTAGTTAAAGAAAGTGCAGTTTATGAGTACTGCAGGTACTTATGCATATTTATGCATTACACTGGAAGAGAACACAGTGCAGGAACCATACCTTGTTTAAGGTGAATTCCACTTCCTGCTTTAGATAGGATGGGTTTAAAGAAACCTGCATGGACAGTAGTATTAGACAAAAACATGTTACATAACACTGTACACAAGTCAGTACATTACTATCTTTAGTCAGCTGTTTTTATTCCTACATTGATATAGTCTGCAGATATAGTTCTGTGAATTGTAAATCCTGTGGATTATTCTGCAGCCTTCCATAATCAGTAACAAAGCTGATCTTTGAACTCTGTCTAACCAGTTCCATAACTTCACCTCGAGCACTCTGTGTGTAATATCAGACAATGTTTAGTGACAGAGTCTCTGACCACACACAGTTACACTTGCAGCAAGACTGAGTGCAGTTTTAAAGACAAGTATGGCACACGCACGGACCATTATGATTCCAGCTTTGGCCGTGGCAAACTGGAAAAGGATCCATTCATAACTGTTGGGCCCCCACAGTCCCAGTCGGTCTCCTGGCCTCAGACCCAGAGCGAGGAGACCTGCAGCTGCTTTGTCAACCTGTAACAGTAAACAAGAACAAAGTCAGAAACAGAACAGACGTTTCTTTTCAATTTTTCTAACTCGAAAACAGGGGTCTTGAATTTGAGTGGCCTGAGGATCACTGTTGACAATGTCTTCTAGTTTTGATATTTTTTTGGGCCATATTTACATTTTTTATCACTCAAAAGTAGCTCATAATCTGAAACACACATCACAAAGAAACTGTGCAAAGGTCTTCCTGATGCCATCCTGAGAAAAGACCAAGGCTTCACGGTCAGGCCATCGCTCCACTGTCCTGTCCAGGCACTGACCCACAGTCAGAGGGAGCAGAGAGACAGAGGAGGTGCCGTGGACATAGCTGGTGGTTAGGGAGGGGTTTTGAGGAGGACTGTCCACATGTAGGGACCTGGTTCTTCACAATAAAAAAGAGAATTCAGAGAGCTGCATGTTAAAATAATGAGATTAAAAATTGTAAGGTGATGAGCTTAATGATTTAGAGAGAATAAAATCCAAACTGTATAACAAAAAGGAATCAATATGTGATAAAAAAGGAATCTGTCACAGTAAGCTAAAAGGTTATCAATAAGAGAAAATAAACACAATATTTCAGATAAGAAGTGGAAAAAGGCATTAAAGGTGACGTAAAACATAACATATTAAATATAAAATTGAAATGTTAACATATTTGATAATAAAACAACAAGTAAAGTCATACTTGTTAAACAAAAGTCACAATTATGACACAATTGGTCCTGAGTTTAAAATTACGAGATACAATGTTATGAGAGAAAGAAGTTAAAAAAATAACTAGAATAAAAATCAAGCAAAGATAAACTCACCGTCTCTCCTGGAGCCAACCAGAGCTGCGTTTAAGTCCATTCAAGACTGTGAATCTTCGAACATGGGACCTCAGCAGTGAAGAAGAAATGATTGTTGACATTGGTCACAGCGTCAGCTTCTGTGAATCTGTTCTATATCCAGCGTGACTGAACATTGGCTTTGTAAGGAATGTGAGATTGATGCCAGCTGAGCCGACCAATGGTTCCCTGGGTTTAATGTGTGACACCCACTTTGTCCTCCCATGACTGATGATGTCACTACGTTGCACTGCAAGTCTTGCTGCTTTTTTTTATTTTAAATGAGAAGGCCGCTGTTTTGCATTGTCAATATATGATGCGTTTTCACAAATGAACTTTGAAAACAGTAAAACAAAATAAAAAACTCACATGTGAAATGAAAGTTCAGTGAGATTTCAAAGGTGAAACTAGGAAAACTGGTCTCCTGCACCATTATCAGAGTTGTTATTCAACCATAGACTATTAAACACAAGGAACTTGCACTGGTGGATGAAACTAGTCCATGCTCTTCAAAAAAGGTGGCAGCTGCAGGCCAAACAGGGTGACAGATAACATAAGATAAATTAAATAAAAGAACACAAAAATATGCCATAAACCAAAAATAATAACTGTACTTTTCTGCAATTTTTGGGCTCATTATTTGTATTTTTTCAACATGCATATTGTTATTATGATTTTTTAAAAACAGATAAAGAATAATGCATAATATTATAATCATGTAATAAACGTAAATAATCCAATAAAATAGCAACATTGCAATAGCATTTTCACAGTTCAGTTGGTGGTACAAAATGCAGTATGTCTCCTGCTCCTGCCAAGCCCCTCAGTAACTCTGTGTCTGTCTGGTCAAAGGCCTAGTTCCTCTTCCATTTCCTGCTTTAACACATTCTTCTTGATCTATAAAGACACGCAATTTATCAAACATTTATAATCACCATATCAGGGACTTGAATGTGTTTCTCTCACCTTTCTGGAAACTGTCATGGGGTAGCTGTCCACAAATACCACATAGTGTGGGATTTTGAAATAAGTAATCTAATAAAAAGAAGAAAAATTAAAAATACAGGGATTAGGTGGCGCTGTCCTGCTTTGGTTGAAGACAATTAGACGTGTTTGATATCAACGTAGCACATATACAGTTCTATAAAAAACAATGTTGAAAGGAGCTAGTAGGATTGATGGTAAAGTTCTGTTCACCATCTACTCTCACCTGTCCTTTACAGAAGTCTCTAATCTCCTCTGTACTGCAGCTCTGACCCTCCTTCAGCCTGATGCAGGCACAGACCTGCTCACCCAGCCTCTCATCCTTCACCCCCACCACCTGGGAATCAGACAAAGAGCTGATTATTGTTAAATTTCAAATCAATAAACCAGCGGCGCTTTGCTGCCCTCTACAGATTCAAACTCTTACCTGCACCTCCTGCACTTTGGGATGTGTATAGAGAAACTGCTCTATCTCAGCAGGGTAGATGTTCTCTCCTCCACGGATGATCATGTCCTTGATACGACCTACAATTTGGCAGTATCCCAGACTGTTCAGAGTGGCAGTGTCCCTGTGTGAAACCACAAAACATGTTTAACGTACTAACACATAGGAAAACGAGTTATGAGCAACTTCTCAGTAATCTTTCATCTTACCCAGTCTTGTACCATCGACTCTCGGTGATAGCCTCTCTGGTCTTCTCTGGATCGTCCCAGTAACCAAGCATGACACAGGCTCCTCTGATCATCAGTTCTCCTGGTTCACCCAGAGGAACCGTCATCCCGTTGTTTGGATCCACCACTTTAGCCTTTACATATACAGTCATGCCGTAAGTCCCAGTGGTGACAGGGAGGTGTGTTATGGAGAACATACCTCAGTGTGGGCTGTGATACATCCAACTGTGTTTATCTTCAGATCGTCGCTGTCTTCTGGAAATCCAAGAAATGTAATTGGACTATTCTCAGTGGTTCCATAACCTGCCTGTTGAAACATCATTTACACGTTTTATACTATTTTATCATATTGAGGCCACATCTTTTTGGTCAGCAAATCAGCCTAGCAGAAAGAATTCTCTGAAGAAAAAAAATGAATGTTGTAAATTTAAAATCACTCTTAAGAGAAAACCTCAAACGTAGTATCAAATTACATTCTTGATGTGTATTCATATTTATTTTTTCCTCTAAATGGATCAGACGGACATTAAATCAGGTTCTAAAAGCCTGTAATGATGACTGAGAGCACACACACACCGGAAAGCTGTTAACTATAAATGAAGTGAGATTATTTTAACAACCTCAGGTATTGTTAAAGACATGCAGGAGAAAAACTCACAACTATCTCTGTCAAGTTCAACTCAGTCTTCAGCTTTGCCAGAATCTCAGGAGGACACGGAGAACCTGCCATGATCCCTGAAACAAGACAGACAGGGGAGATGTCAGATATCAGAACGACTACTGGTCCTAAAGCATAATGTGCCATGACAATGTTTAAACAGTATTGACAAACTGGATAAATAACGTATTACTCAACGTATATAACATTTTCTTTCTTCAACACAAAAAGATTCTACGTAGAGATTCCTGTGCTACGATGCTGCGTCTTTTCTCTGTCTTCTTAAGCAAATCTTGCTAACCACTTACTTTCTCCTCTGGGGTTTTACCGGTAGCTTTGCTGCCACCTACTGGCTGTACTTTCTTTCTGGATCAGTACGGATGCGATGCAAAAGTAAACCTTTAGAGCATCTTACCAGATTGAAGGGATGACACATCAAATTCACGTAAGTTCGGATGGTTAAGCAGATCGATGAACATTGTGGGGGTGCCATAGAGGAAATTGCATCTTCAGCAGAAACAAATAGGTGGCAGTCAATTACCGACATCATGATTAAATTATATTTGAAAGTCAACTGGATGAAGGATCTGAACTCAGCACCTTTCACTGTGAACGGACTCCAAACTGGACTCGGGACTGTATGCAGTACTGGGAAACACTAGGGTGGTGCCGTGCACTGCCATGGTCATTGAGCCGAGCACACAGCCAAAGCAGTGATACAAAGGCACAGGAACACACACTTGTACCTTGGGCTGATTTTAAAAAAAAGGTGATGAAACAGATAAGATGAATGTCACTGTAAAACCAAGTGACAAAAAGAAGACTTACTCTTGATGAGTAACCCAAACGAAGGCCCGTAAAATATGCGTTATTGACGATGTTGTAATGGGAAAGAGCTGCTCCCTTTGGATGACCAGTTGTGCCCTAACAGAGAAAACATATCTGCTTCACATGCTACATGCTAATCATTGCATTGTGCATCCTCTTAGTTTTTTAAATACTTTTCCAAGATGAGTAGATATGTATTTAATCAGTGTCACAAAGACCTAAAGCTGCATGCAGGTAAAGCATGACGGGTACCGATGTGAACTGAATGTTGATGGGATCGTCACATGACAGCCTGCTCTGTAGATCCATCAGCTCTCTGTGATGGCGACTCTCTGCCGCCTGCATCACATCGTCCACGTGGAGCATCCCTGACTGTCTGCTGTCCATCACAATCACCATGTGCAGGTCTGGCAGCCTGGAGAACAGAGGGAGTGTTGAGGAATGTATTTCAAACACAGAAGACGTTGAACCTACAGCATTTATTTTATTCACATTCATGATGGCAGGAGAAAATACAAAGACCCTAACCTGGAACTTTGTATGACGCCCCCTGTTGACGAGTCAATCTCTGGGCAGATCTCCTTCAGCATCTCACAGAACTTCTGGCTTTTGAAGTGAGTTGGACAGAGGACTGCCTTACACTGGACCTGGAGACAACAGGTTCACTTTTTATCTACTTCACTTTGTCTTAATGATACTCTTACATTCATTTAGCTTGAAGTAATTTTAAGTAAAATGAGCTTTTTTAAAAAAAAAATATTATGAGTCTAGTCAGTAAGAGAGTGATTGTGATAACGTAAACTGCACTTGAACAGAAAAGCAAATAAGTAAAATGCAATCTTATTTACCTTCTTCAAAGTAAACTCAACCTCCTTCAGCTGATAGGCTGGGTTCAGTGAAACCTTAAACAATAAACAGAACAGAACAGGGCTGTCATTTGAAACACTAAGAAGAGAGACTTTACATAATCCTAAAAACAGCAACATCATTTATGCTCCTGTTTACCTCTGGTGGATAGAAACAATTATTGAACTGACCATTATAATTCCAGCCTTGGCTGAGGCAAACTGGAAAAGGATCCATTCATAACTGTTTGGTCCCCAAACTCCCAGTCTGTCGCCCCTTTTTAGGCCCAGAGCGAGGAGACCTGCAGCTGCCTGTTCAACCTGTGTTAGTAAAGGACAAACAAATACTTATAATTATATAAAATAATTATATATTTAAAAAAAAAGAATTTCAATATCGAGTTATATATGCAATTCAAAGGAAGTCAAAATCGCAGCAACACTTCTTGTAAAGCTAACAGTGAAGTGCAAAACAAGGTAAAACTTTAAATGACAAGAGTGTAGTGGTTAATGACATCTATTGGTGACAGGGCAGACTGCAACAATTACAAGTTGCAATAATGTTGAATATATAATAAATATATACATTAAATATTTCAGTAACATTTTGTGTAAAGGAATTATTAAGCTTGACTGTTGTGTCAGTTTAGCCTAATGACAAAATTAATCAGCAGAAGACAGAAGACACCTCAGGGTTATTGGCTAGAAAACGAGTCTGATGCAAAAACTTTTGCTCTCATATCTTGGAAGAGCTTAGCTGTCGGACCCAACCTGTGTCCACCTACATGCTGTCTTCTTAATGTAATGTGCAGAACTTTAGTTAAAAGAGCAGAGGCTATAACGGGGTGAGTGACAGAGACAGAACTTGTTTAATACTAGATTAATCTGTAAGGCGCATTTTAGTGTTTAGCCTCAAACTGTAGAGTTCTGAGACGCACATCTTGCTGAAGCTGCGCAAAGGTTTTCCGGATGCCTTGCTCTCGGAAGACCACTGCCTCATGATCAGGAAGTCGCTCCACTGTCCTGTCCAGGCACTGACCCACAGTCAGAGGGAGCAGTGAGACGGAGGAGGTGCCGTGGACAAAACTGGTGGTCAGGGAGGGGTTTTGAGGAGGAGTGTCCACGTGGAGTGAGCGGGATCTGAGAAATAATTAACAAGGATGTCAGTAAAACATATTCATAGTTAGTTATTTGTTTTATTTGTATTTTATAGGGAGAAGGGGGGGGGGGTTCTGAAATGAACCTTTAATGTAGGCAGTATGGGGTAAATTTCTGTTCTTATGTTTAAAAAAACTCGAAACACGGAAAGGAGTGGAAGGTTTTTCAAAATAAGACACCACGTAGATTTACATATATTAAAAAAAAAACATGGAAAAAAAGTTCTTTCTGTGTGGCCTATAACCAAATACCACACGTCGAGGAACGGTCCCTGGTCCTGCGATTGGATACATCTACTGTCCTGGGCAACATTTTGAACTGTAAAGGCGAACCAGAAGCTAAAGACAACGTTTTTTTATATAATTTATTTGACATTTGAAAAGCATTTCATGGCAACGTGACATTTCACTCATGCATACTATTTTGGTAACATTCATATTTACATAACAATCTAGTGAATCTACTGAGCGACAGAAGTTCGAAACATATCCGTTTTAAAGCGCACAAAACTGCGCAACATTTTAAACAACTAGTGACGTTAGGAGAGATACAGTAGTAAAATATATAGAGAGGAAAACGGGCGTTGTTATTTTATAATCAGAGCAAACACTTACAGACAGCCGTGCAGCACATTCCTGCGGTGTCTATGTCCGTCCACTGGTCTAAGTTTGTGGACACAGAACCTCAACGGAGAAAAACTTGCAACGAGTTTTGCCATTGCCCCAACGAACACGACTGATCCGCAGTGTGTAAAAGTCAGTAAAAGAAGACTTGGAGAGGTGTTCACAGGGGCGGTTCTAGCTTATCTATCGCCCTCGGTTTAATAGGCTCCCATGGAGAAAACGAAGGTTTTGTTACGTAAACTTGTGGTACAATATTTGGGAGGCGGTCATATTTTGGTCAAGGTGGTGTTTTTGTAATGTGGCACTTTGAATTTAGTGACATATTTTTTCCAAAAAACAAAAAAAAGTCATTGGGGCGGTGTTGTGACAGCCATCTTAAGCACATGTGATAGCATTATTGAAACAAGTCAACCAGGACAGTCTGGTTCATTATATTTACACAAACACTAAAACCCATTTTATACCCAGCCATAATCACTGTAATGTGAGCAGTCAATTTAATGCAATCTCTACACAAAAAGTAACAAAATGATCTATCATGTGTCCCCACTTCACACATGTTTACCTGATGATTAAGAAACTACACAGACTGTTACTTGCATAAACTCTTCAGTGTAACTTTGGGAATTGGATTGTGTTGTAGACAACTATGGATACATTTGTCTCACTAAAAATGAAAAAAAAAAACCTTCTTATTTAGCTTAAAACAAATGACTGAATAAAGGCTCCAGTGTAGTTTTACCAGAATTTGTGAGAAGTAGATCTAATGTTTAACCTAGATCACTTATACAACATGTTCTCAGCCACTTTGACCCTCCTCTCAAGATAACACTGAAAGTGACCAGCCCACCAGTTAAAGGACAGAACACACACAAATCCACATATGAACAAACACCAACTGAAAGAGAAGAAGCTAACAAAACAGAAACAATAAATTAGTCTCACCATCATAAAACCTTTACCAAACCATACATTCTTAATAGGCCCTAATTTTAGCATTTAACTAGTTTCATCAATATATACTGCATATAAAAAAATATACATGCATATGTAGATAAAAACATTTTAATTATTAAACAAATTCTTATTTTTACGCAAATTGTCCAAATTTTATAGATATGTTATATCATAGATATGTTCTTTTCCTGTTTTCACTCAGACCTATTTGTCTCCAGCAGGTGGCGTTGGTGTAAGTCAAATTAAAGTCCCAGAATCTTCTCAATGTCCTGCTTGAGTACATTTTTCTTGATCTGTAAGAAGCGAAAAAATAAAGTTATTTTAGTTTCATGTGCAATAATTGTCATTAGGATTATAAATATTTATCTTTTTGTAATTGGAGCATAAGTTACCTTTCCAGAATCAGTCAGGGGGAAGCTGTCTACAAAGACCACGAACTGTGGGATTTTGAAATGGGAAATCTAGAAAAACAAACAAACAAACAAAACAAAACAAAAAAGAAAACCCCAAAATATCAGTTAGTGCCACTTTTGTGGTTCAGTCTAACATACATTTACAGGCAGGTTGTCTGTGGTTCTGTTCACCATCTACTCTCACCTGTCCTTTACAGAAGTCTCTAATCTCCTCTGTACTGCAGCTCTGACCCTCCTTCAGCCTGATGCAGGCACAGACCTGCTCACCCAGCCTCTCATCCTTCACCCCCACCACCTGGGAATCAGACAAAGAGCTGATTATTGTTAAATTTCAAATCAATAAACCAGCGGCGCTTTGCTGCCCTCTACAGATTCAAACTCTTACCTGCACCTCCTGCACTTTGGGATGTGTATAGAGAAACTGCTCTATCTCAGCAGGGTAGATGTTCTCTCCTCCACGGATGATCATGTCCTTGATACGACCTACAATTTGGCAGTATCCCAGACTGTTCAGAGTGGCAGTGTCCCTGTGTGAAACCACAAAACATGTTTAACGTACTAACACATAGGAAAACGAGTTATGAGCAACTTCTCAGTAATCTTTCATCTTACCCAGTCTTGTACCATCGACTCTCGGTGATAGCCTCTCTGGTCTTCTCTGGATCGTCCCAGTAACCAAGCATGACACAGGCTCCTCTGATCATCAGTTCTCCTGGTTCACCCAGAGGAACCGTCATCCCGTTGTTTGGATCCACCACTTTAGCCTTTACATATACAGTCACACTGTATGTCACATAGAGGCGATGTGTAGATCATGATTGTTGATGCACACGGCACACTGTACCTCAGTGTGAGCCATGACACATCCAGCCGTGTTTATCTTCAGCTCATCGTTGTCTTCTGGAAATCCCAGGAACACAACTGGACTATTCTCAGTGGATCCGTAAGCTAACTGTAGAACATATATAAATGTTAGTTACACTGGTTTAAATACAGCTTATTGTGGGTGATGAGGTTGAATGTGTTTTACTTCTGATTCTGGTTGAGTGGTAAGAAATAGAGCCATCTAAAAACCTACAATGATCTCGGTCATGTTCATGTCTGTCCTCAGTTTCTTCACAACATCAGCAGGACATGAAGCTCCGCCCATGATCCCTGGAACACAAAAAAAAAAAAAAAAAAAAAAAAAGGGAAAGCTGTAACTGTGGCATTGCGTCTCAGAAATATTTGTTATTCGTTAAACCCCAGGAATATTTTACCAGACTCAAGTGATGACAAATCATATTTATGTAAATCTGGTTGACTGAGCAGATCAATGTACATTGTAGGTGTGCCATACAGGAAGTTGCACCTAAAGGAAGAATTCGGTAAATAAAGAGGAAATATACCAGATTTGATATTTTAAAATCATGCTGATTGGCTGTATTTTGTTGTACTTTTCACTCCCAATGGATTGCAGAATGGCTTTGGGGTTATAGGCAGAACCAGGAAATACGAGTGTGATGCCATTCACAGCCATACTCACACCACCAAGCACTGAGCCAAAGCAGTGGAACATCGGCACAGGAGTACACACTCTCACATTTGGCTGATGAAAGGCACAACGCATGTTAACTCGAAAAAAATGTTCCTGCTAATTTTCATCAAATGAGCAGAAAAAAACCCAAAAAAAAAAAATCTTACTTTGGATGTGTAACCCACTCGTTGACCCATGAAGTACACATTATTGACAATATTGTGATGGGAGAGGACCGCTCCTTTTGGATTCCCTGTTGTACCCTAAAGGTGAAAACATGATCAATACTTCATGGTTAGGTGTGGTACAGGTCAGTATGCTGAGTTTGGGAACTGTGTGTTATAATATGTTTAGATCAGGTATCGTTTTGTAAAATAAGGTTCTGGTACTGTATAGTACAGAAAAATAAGTTTACTTAATTAGGGACAATAAATAATGACAGGATAAGGAGTGTGTTCTCAAAGTGGGGACGGTCCCCTAAAGTGGCACAAGGTGGTATATTCATGTGATCGCAGCTGTCAGTCACGATGCATCAGCTCAGATATTTTTATATATTGCATTCTATTTGATGTTTTGTCATTCATAACTTTAAAATGATTGTTCAAATATATCATTTTATATATTAGTTCAAAATATTTTATCAGTATTTTTTTTTATCAATTACTAGTCATTTCAAGTGACCCTATTTGAATTCCAGATGACCTCACGTGGAGTTGCGACCCCAAGATGTAGAAAAGGCTGTATTGTATAGTACAGTTCAGTTTCATTTTCTTGAAACATATAAAAGACTAGATACTTAACCGATGTGAACTGAATGTTGATGGGATCGTCACATGACAGCCTGCTCTGTAGGTCCATCAGCTCTCTGTGATGGCGACTCTCTGCCGCCTGCATCACATCGTCCACGTGGAGCATCCCTGACTGTCTGCTGTCCATCACAATCACCATGTGCAGGTCTGGCAGCCTGGAGAACAGAGGGAGTGTTGAGGAATGTATTTCAAACACAGAAGACGTTGAACCTACAGCATTTATTTTATTCACATTCATGATGGCAGGAGAAAATACAAAGACCCTAACCTGGAACTTTGTATGACGCCCCCTGTTGACGACTCAATCTCTGGGCAGATCTCCTTCAGCATCTCACAGAACTTCTGGCTTTTGAAGTGAGTTGGACAGAGCACTGCCTTACACTGGACCTGGAGAATATGAACCTTATATTCAGAGTCATCCAGTTCATCTCCACGCACATCCACAGCTTTCATTCAGTTTCAAGCTGCAGTGACTTTGCAATTTTTGTGGTTAAAGTGTACACAAATGTAAATAATGTGAGTGGATTCAACCTCAACAGAACAAAGGGCATACATTTACCTTTTTTAAGGTGAACTCCACCTCCTTCACTTGATAGGCCGGATTCAGTGACACCTGCATGGACAGCAACATACACATTCACACTCTGTGAACTGGTCAACATATCACTAAATTACTGATGTTAAAGATGTTAATGATAAAGTTATGGTGATTCATCTCCCCTGAGACTGTGGGACACCTGCAGAGGGGTGAAATTGAAACAAAATAGATTTTCTCCTGGACTGACCATTACAATTCCAGCTTTGGCCATAGCAAACTGGAAAAGGATCCATTCATAATTGTTGGGCCCCCACAGTCCCAGTCGGTCGCCCCGTTTTAGGCCCAGAGCGAGGAGACCTGCAGCTGCCTGGTCAACCTGTGTTAGTAAAGGTGAAAGGTTTTTTACAGAGGAATCTCAACAGATATATTCTAATGTGAGAAGACAAGAACAAGAATATTTGGGTCATAATCAGGGTTTTTTTAATCAATCCTCCTAAATCTAAAACAGGTGACCAGTAACATTTTCAATCTGACTGGCTCAAAGTCAGAAACTCACATCTTGTTGAAACTGTGCAAAGGTTTTTCTGGTTCCATCCTGAGGGAAGACCACAGCCTCACGGTCAGGCCATCTCTCCACTGTCCTGTCCAGGCTCTGACCCACAGTCAGAGGAAGCAGGGGAACAGAGGAGGTGCCGTGGACATAACTGGTGGTCAGGGAGGGGTTTTGGGGACGACTGTCCACATGTAGAGACCTAGATCTGAAGACAGAAATCAACAAATATCAACAAATAGATCCATTCCTTGCGTTGCCTCCACAGAGGCTGTAATTAAAGCTCTCTGCATCAGAAGTTTGTTGATCATTTTGGACTGATTTAAAATCAGTGCTGGTGGCAGTGGTGCTGGGTGGTTAAGGAAGTGGACTTGGGTCCGAAAGGTTTCAGGTTGAAGTCCAAGTTGCCACTGAGGTGCTCTGAACACGGCACGGTGCCCACACACTGCTCCCCGGGCACCATAGCTGCCCCCCTGCTTACATTGCAGGGGTCACATTTCATTGGCTGTGTGTAATCCAAATCATTCAGTAGACTCTCTGCAACCATTTGATCCTGAAGTTGTATATGTATATATTTACACCTTCTCATAATGTGTAATCAATTAAAACATTGGCTTTTGGAAAAAAAAAGATGATTTTCTTACCGACGTTCCTGGTGGAAACTTGAGCTGCACTGAAGTCTCCAGAATCTGAACCTGGGAGAACAGGACCTGAGCACTGAAGGAAGCATGAGTGTCATCTGAGTGAACCTGTCGGTCAGCTGTCGTAATGTGCCCTTTGTAAAGATAGTGTGGGTCTGAATGTCAGTTAATTTATAACCGCCTGTTTGTGCTGTCAAACCTGTTAACTCTTTATCTCACCACAGACAGGTTTATGTCTCTGTAGGTTCTCAGTCATCCAGGTCATTTAATCCAAAACAAGTTACATCGAGGGCAACTAGACGAAGTAGATTTTTTAAGGACGTTTCACCTCTCATCCACGAGGCTTCTTGTTTGTGTTCTTAGTTTCAGCTGTTTTTTCACAATTTTTTCTTTTGTAGAATTTCGAGGATAATTAAAAATACCACTAACTACAGTAACTCACTAACTTCTCACTTTTTTCTGATCGGCTTCAGCTAATAAACAGAACACAATCTCACAGGACTCTGATGGAGGGACAGCTGTTATTACAACACTGTATGTCTTAGTGGGCATCATGAACTCCAGGATCTGTTGGACTCTTGTTTTCTTTCCAAATTTGCTATGAAACCTTCAACGGAAATCTAACTCTTGTTGATACACCGATGAGTACACGCTGGGTCAAATCCCTCTCACTAGAGAGTAGGAGTAGGGTTTCATTCTTTGGGGTTCACTGTTGTCCATGGAGCAAAGGGCAATTAAAAGTTTTCTGTATCATCATCATGTTTATTTACCTGTGATGGAATGCATTATGTTTCAATTACAGGGGGCTGATTATAACCAACCAGAGCATGGACAACAAGTCTGTTCAAGTCTGTATCAGTGGTCATGACACGAGCCTCATGTTTAGACCCTCTCAGTATTAGTACTTAGGATTTCTTTTTAATTGAGCTTGTTTTCTGTGATGGCTGTGATACTCTATTTTGGCTTCGGTTTGGGGTTGTTGTCATTTGTTTAACCTAATGCAGAAGTGAGGCGTCATGTAACAAGTCTTCCTGAAGGGGACACTATTTGCCAGGGAAAGGAAGGCAAAGCGTCCTACTCAGTGGGACAAACATTTGCCAACCATTAACTACAACAAAATGGGTTGGGAACAAATCACGCATACTGTATTGTACTCTGATACTAAGTATCATTATTTAAAAATCATTAAGTCAATTGTTTTGGATTTACAAGCAGATTTACTGGAAGTCCAACATTTGCCTTTAGATGGAGTTGTTGTTTGGATTCACTGTCAATGTTGTGTTTTGTAACTTTCTGCAGTTGTAAAATAACATTAAAAAACTTTACTCTACTGTACTGTACTCTCAAACATAATGTAGTAAGGTGTGAGCACCAGATATCGTATTTTGAAATTTTTTATGTGGACTTTTGTCTTATATCAAGACAGGGTATTATATTAAACACCAACAAGGAGGTCCTTTGCTTAAAATAAAATAAATCATCACGCTCTTAGAAAGCCTAAATATAGAAAGCTGTAAAAATATATACATATAGATATTGAACACACACACACACAGAGGTAAGAGAACATGTCACCTCCATTCAAAGAGACCATCAGTTACCACCCAGAATCCCAGAATCACACCTGGGATATTTTTAAGCAACAGCAATGACCACTCTATCATGTCTTTAATTGTTTTCCAAAAACATTGATTTCTTCAAGTGTTTGCCGACCCTGGAGCCAAGAAGCAAAAACAGCAGCCGGAGAAGAATAACAGAGGGGAGATGATCTCCTGTCACAGTTATCAAGAACTGGAGGAAAGGAAGGAGAAAAAAAAAAAAGAATGAAAATTCAGTGTCAGCATTCTGTGCTGCTCCTCATCACAACACTTGCTGCTTTCCCCGCTCTGACATTTTAAACATTCCACAGCTGAGCGGAGATATTCCTGCTCATTATGTCATCCCAAAAAATGCTCTTCTCCCCAGACTGCAGCAGGGTGATTGTGATGCAACTGTGGGGCAACAAGAGCAGACGATTTCCCCAACACCAGGTCAGTTATGAGTGAGGCTGAAAACACAGAGAGAGAAAGTAACAGGGTTCCAGTGTGGCTGTAGGAGGATCAACCATGTATTTATCACTGGAGGTTTAATTAAAGTTTGACTGATTGATCATGGCGTCTGGAGTTGATTAATTAAACCAGTTGTCCTTTCACACATGTAGGCAGGACTTCAGCAACATACCCCAGTCCTGACCTCTCACTCAGGGTCACCGACTGTCACCTGTGCTGAGTCACTATGTCAAACAGCTACACACACACAAACACACCCATCAGTGTGTGATCCTGGGCAGATCTACTTTCCCTGGACTCAGCCATTTCCCAGCTGACTGCTCAGCTGTTCTCAGCACATGTCCTCTTCATAACTGTTGCTGTAGCTCAGACTGAAGTGAGGGGCGAGGCGGGGGTGTATTTTACAGATAGTATGAGTAATAGAAAAAAAAATATTGTTATTCAAAGTATTATTTTCCTAAGATTGTTTTGTTTCCCCTTGCAGTTTATTGATCAGTTAGCTTAGGTTAGCTTAGCTTTGCCCTTTCCTTGTGAAACTTGAACTTGTTTTGGTAACTTTTTACTGGTAACTTACTTACTTTACTTGGTAACTTTGACTACTTTTTAAAAGAAATTTGTATTCTGTTGTAATTACCTGCACACTACATGACTATAAGCCTTTGTCTTTGAAGTGTAGTATTAAATATTTAACTACTGATGAGGTCATAACATTTACAGAAAAGATTAGAGGCAATTATAAATAAAAAGTTAAATAAATTAATCCCTTTGATTTTAATCCCAAAATTATTTTTTTTTACCTTTTTAAGAAATCCAGAAGGACATACAACTTTTGAACTTGTAACGGAACCACAATGTCAGTTGTACTTTATAAAGTACACTGACTTTAACCTCAATTTTACGTTATTTGTTTTTACGTTTAATTTTTTTATGTTTCCAACGATGATCGTGCTACCATTTGATCTCCAACTGCAGAACTCCAGCTGTTCCTTTTGCATCAAAACCATTTTTTTGGGCCCAGCCCTTGAGCCTCAAGAATCGATCAATCACCCCGTGTCACCAAAGCAAACAGCTCACATCCGCTTCTGAATGCAGAATCTAAGTGTTGGCTTCCTACCTATCCATCAAATGGCCTATTATGCTCCTCATTAAGACATTCTTCAAACACCAATTACACGATCCATCACGCTCATGCACTTGCTCCGCCATCGACCGATCATCTCTGTGGTTCCCACAACGCCCATAGACGTGGACTTCCTTTCAAAGGCTAGAGGGCACGTCCCTGTCTCTCCTCCTGAATCTGATGGCTGAATTTAGAGACAAACCCTTTTTTTCCACTGCCGTGAAAGGGCCACAGCCTTGGTCAGAGGTCAGGGATGGGGGGGGTCTGGTTGCCAGGGAGGGGTCCACAACACGGCAAAATTGGTGGTGTTTATTGGTCTGTGCGAACAGCAGATCTGCTGCACGCAACACAAATGTGACAGGTCTGAGAGCAGACGAAACCAGATTGTATCATTATAATAAGACAAGCAGCGTTGATGAATGACAGAGAGGTGGATATGAAGCCATGACGAAGTGGAGAGAACTGCAGCAGAACCCACTTTTGTTATTGAGATTAGTTGATGATATCTGTCTTGGATCATTAACAAAAGAGTGATTGTAAAACCAAATCGGATTCTGTAGAACCCAACCACTGCTTCACTCTCAAAGTGTCTGCTTCCAATTCAAAACTCAAACGTTACAACATAAAGTTCTCAGGAATAAAAAGTTAAATTTAATACTGGTGCATTTCAACACAGAGTTTCATCTTTAGCAACATGATTTGGTGACATCATGAGAAACTTCACCTCCCCCAACCTCCTTCTCATTGAAGAGTCTCGCTGTTGCCATGGGGCCCCTGCAAATGGCACCGTGGCTCCCAGGAAATGAAGGCTGAAGGTTGGGGGAGGGGAATGTGAGGGCCAGTAAATAAAAAGTTCTATTTGCATCGTGTTTGCTTGACATCCTCTGAGCCAAGCTCTGCTCCATTATTGGACTGCTGAGCTTTGGGGGTGCTGGAGGTGCGGGGGGGACTGGGGTTTCTCTCGGTTCCCAGTAGATGCCCCCCTGCTTCAGAAGGACATTGGTGTGTTTGCAGAAGAACCGAGTCACCCCAGCACGGCCTCTGGGAGCCATGTGAGCTGACAGCAGACACACACTGGCGGAGAAAAGAGAACGATGTTCAACAAAAGTATTAAACGCAGCCTTGTTGGAGCAGACTGCCGCAGCAAATCACCACTTAAAAACATATACTTAGACTCAGACTTAGGCCAAAACAAAGTGGTTTGCATAGGTCTTCAGTTGCTTCGTGGTTTACTCTGAAAGAGCTTAATATACCAGTACAGATATAACCTGAAGAAATTGTCCTGTAGTCTTTAAAAATAAACTGAATATTTACCAACATAGTGATTCCATTTAGTGAAATTTAAAACAAAAAGAAAAGTGAAAAATGACCAAGAAGAGTTGACAAATAATGATGTGTATCGTTTTAATGTCTTCCCTGAAATGAAGAAATCCAAGAAATGCATTTGGCTCCTCATTCATCTGCTCTTTATATTTTATTAACCATGTTGAAAGTGAAAGGATGCAGCATAGCCAAATGATGACAAAAGGTGACTAAGAACAGGTTACACAACAACTAGACCAATGATCGATGGACTAAGGTATTGTAAAAATAAGGATGATAAGGAGTCCAAGTTTGACTCTTTGGTTTAAATCACCATTACTGTGTCAGAAAGAAATGTGTGGAGAAATACACAAGACAGAAACATGGAGAGAGTGACTGATGGCAACACAAAGTCAGGTACTGTAGTATGGTAAGGATTAGCCATGAATCAACCTCAAGCAAAAAAAATGAAGTTTGTTCAAAGGTCAAAGGTCTTGTTGTTTTAAACCAGCAAAACATCTCTGTGAGTGACAGGATTGATGTCAGACATTTTGACAAACGCAGGGCGACCATCATCAACAAAACACCAGGAGAAAAGACCAGCCAATGACCAGAGTGTATTCATCGTAGTCTGCTCTAATTCACTCTCAACCCATTTTCTCAATTCCCATGATCCCCTTTGATACCTGATACTGACACATGCAGGTTCACGCTGTGACCTTAAAATCACATTTTGCTAGAGGACACCTAACACCCCGGCTCCTAATCCTGTCATACCACTGCAGCCGAGGAGGAGGAAGAAGAGGAGGCGCTGAGGATTTTAGAGATTCACGAGCCACTGGGGATTAATGAGCATTCTGGAAGGCTCCGTATTGGCATGATGCCCTTTTGTGACACCACGTCTAAAATTAAGAGAAAATCATTACAGAAATGTAGCGATGTCTTTGTCAAAGTAAATAAAAATGTACAACTCTCCTTTTTATACCTGGGCCAACTGTGGATTCTAATGTGGTTAAGTCTGAGAAGGAAATGTCAGTCAGTGCAGACTGACAGACCTCAGTGACTGATGCAGCATGAATCACTGAAGTACTGGTTGATTGTGACGTTTGCTGACTGCACATCTCATGGTATTCAAAGCTCAAACTTTTATTTTAAAATAAAAATTGAAATACCTTTTCCTTCTGGCAAAGATGTTCAAAGGGAACTTTGGAAATGCTCCAATGCATTTGTTCTATTTATTAAATACAAATACTTCTTAAAACTACTCTAGCCAGTGCAGCTAGTGGTGGCTGTGGCTAAGCTATGTTTTGGGGTAACTATTAGATACTTCATTTTAGATAGACCTGAGGGTTTTTTTCATACATTCAGCCTTTGGGTCTGTACTGTACACTATACTGCATGACTATTTACTGACCAGGGCCTGAGGTTCAGCACTCGAGAGAAAGGATCAGTTTCAGGAAGTTTATTAATAAATAAGTCCGACTTAAATACCTCCAGTGCAGGATAACAGTCAACCAACCTTGACTGGCGCGCTATAACCAACATACACTGACCAACGAGACTGAGTGAGTGAAAGAGGTATCTAGAGCCAGGGCACCAGGTGACAGGAGTGAGACTGATGAGCAGGTATGTGATCACAGGACACAGGTGAGTCTGATAACACTGATTAACACAGGGAAATACTGGACCAGCAAAAAGAAAGATATACAATTGTGGTTTTAGTTATGCACAATTTTCTGAATTACTTTTGAAAACTCATTAGCTTTTACATATATATGTATATATACATATAAACATATACATACATATATGTAATATATACATATATATGTGTAATATATATGTATGTATGTATGTATATATTACTTGCTGTTTGATAAATCCGTTCTTCCATCCTAAACTACTTGCTCTGTGTACATCAATATCATTATTATGATACCACTAACACAATACTGTGCCAATGTTACTGTTCAGTATACAGCAGATCCCATAAGCCTTGTAGTCACAGGTCCAGCTATAGACAAGACAGTGGTGTCTTTGTCCATCCATCTAATATAATTTGACCAGTGGAAATGAAATAACTTCAGAGTAGAATCTGCTTCCTTATAATCAATGATAAAAATGAGGACAGCCGGATCCTGTCATTTCCAATCTCATTAAAAATAAACTAAAAACATTTCCTGGGGAAATGTTTAATTATTAAACCACATTTGAACGTGTCCAGCCTGCAGCTGCCGGAAGACGCAGCTCAGTGTGAAGGAGGCTGAGTGTAAATGTGTGTTGATGTAAGGGCCACAGACAAGTACAGACGCACAAACACTCAGACAACCACAGAGACTCTATTGATTCTAGCTAATCAAGGCAGCAGCATGGGGGGAAGCTGCACACGCGTGTTTGTGTCTGTGTGTGTGAGAGTGAGTGTTGAAGTCAACACATTCCCCACATTCCTGCACTTCCCAGAGAGGCGTAAAATATTAGCCACTACTTTTAGCGCTCAGGCCTCTTGTCTCTGTTGGGGTTGCCTTGACTACACATTGCCTTGACTACAACTTTTTCAACTTCATATTTTTTTCTCTCTCTCTTTTTAAAAAAAATTCCATCCACAAAAATGACCATGAAATGGATTCTCAGTGATTTACATTGGCAGCTCAAGGATTCCACATCTTCAAGTCTGGTTCAGACTGGTCCTGTTCAATTGGAACACACACCAAAATCAACCAAATGACATCATAACTTAGTGCAAATGATGTATATACTGTAGTATGCACTCAACAGACAGCCTGTAATCCACGTGAAAAGGGTTCATTTCAAACTGAGGTTTAGTTACAGTTCGTCAGTGACTGAGATTACTAGTCCACCTCTCTTCTACAGAACTCCTCTCCTCCACTCACTCCTAACCTACAGCAGGTAAGTATTTCTCTGTTTACGTAGTACTTCTAACAACACCACTGCCCAACGGTGAACCTTCTCATTGTCCTCCTTTGTCCTCAATAAAAGAAAAATCCAATACACACATTCTGTGTTGTAGCTTCGTTTAGCCATGCTCAATTCATATACATCGATAGTCTTCTTCTATGATGTGAAATGTTGGGTCCACTTACATTATCACCATCTACTTTTAAGTAGTGTGAATATGCCCTTACTGCTTATTTTTCATAATTTATTTTTTGCCTTGGCAAAGGCCAGTGACACACTGTAAACTTTTGACACTTTTAGGTCACGACCCACTAGTTGAGAATCACTGCTTTAAAGAACCTCCTGCTCTGTCAGAAGTTGCTATAATTACAATGTTTAAGAAGAAGAAAAGAAGAACACCTTCAGCCAAGCACCACGCGTCATCGCCCCTCCTCCTCCTCCTCCTCCTCATCTTCATCTGAGGTTCCTAATCTTAAAGCCAAAGCCAGACGGTTCACAGTGAGGCATTGTTACCATAGATACTCTGTTTGCATTTCCCACTGAACAATTCTGGGATGGCTGGCTTTCAGCTGGAATTTGGACATTTAATTTAATGCACAGTGCTGTCTGAAAGAGAGATTGTCAACGTGGGGCGATTTATTGAAAGGCATTCTTGATGCATACAAGGAGGCAGCCAATAAGAAGCCAGACCTGGTCCTAAATGTCATTTAAATGCATACCAGTCTGCATCTGCTGTGAATTCCAACGACCTGCCTGGTTCTCTGTGTTTTATTTAAGGTGATGAAAATAAGAAAAGGTTTTATTAAAACAGGGTGGTCGTGCAAAATTGTTCCTGCCAATCAAAATGGTGAGTGTGGTTGGAGAGCGCTGCTCTCTGCTGCGTGCCCAGTCACAGGACTGAATTCAGATCTGTCTTCGGTCGTCTCTCCCATACCAGGCTGCTGTGAGGAAACAAAGGCGCTTTTCACGTTGACCTTGACACACCGCCACCCCCATCACCACAGGAACCGGTGAGGAGGAATCCACCCCTGACTCTCTGATATCAATCTCAGTATGCCTGGCACAGGGTGCTGCGTAAAGAGGTGGAAAATGCACATCATATGATGTTCTGATTCCAAGAAATATGAAAAAAGAAAATCCATTAGCCACGCTGTGAATAATATAGTGTTGTCTGGAGCCAAAAACTGTTGGGTTTTTTTTGATTTACCTAGAGAAACTTGAATGAATTTAAAATAATAATTATTAAAAAAACTTTTTAGGAACATTTTGGAGCATATTTAATTTTTCTAAATTTGCTTAAAAACATTGACCCCTAGAGGTGTCAGTTTCTTTGGAATGATTTGGAAAGTTATGTAGTTTGCTTGGTTGCAGCATCCAGCAACAACAGCAGGATGACCCAACCCAGTCTGTTTTGATTGGCTAGTTCTCATCTCCTTTTGTTGCATTGCCCAGTCTCAATGCTCATCATCAGAAGAGTGTTATTGTGGCGATAACACTGCAGACACAATTCAACAGAATAAGCGTTTATTCTTCAAGCGCAAAGAGATGTTTTGCTTATCGCTTTTTGTCTCTTTTTTTAAACAATTGCGCAGCACATACTGCACAATCAATCCACTCATTAAAACGTGGATCATTTTTTAAACAAAAATAAAAAATAGGAGGCTTTAATTTTTTTACATTTTGATCATAAGAAAGAACATCAGGACTGTACATCAGGCTTTTTTTTTACAAAGGAGGCAGAGCTTCAAAATATACAGCATTCATTCACATTTTATACAAATAAAACCAACTGGCATCTGCTACATTTAGAATCCTAGGAATCTCCTCGTCTGCGAATAAAGAAGCAGTCCAACACATTCCACACTGCATCATGTTCGACTCTGAGAACACAGTCTGGTTAACAGGCTGCTTGGCAACGTTCAGGAGCTCAATCATTGTCTCCAAACACTCACAGAACAGCAATTGAGGGAAAAGTCTGACAGCATTTCCTCTCATGATCATTCGGGCTCGGCTCTCGTCATCACCCAGCGAGGACTTGTCCTATTTTTAAGCGAGGCCCAGAAATAGCCCTGTCAGTCTGTGTCCACATGGCAAGGGTTGGTCCCTTGCTGTTGCGCCTCCTGATACAACCGGAGGAAGTCTTTGTAGCGTGGGGCACAGCCCATCCAGGCCTCCCCAAACCTGACTGTCCCAGTGAAGAGGAACTCGCCCTCTCCAGACCTCACCCCACAGTGCACGGACATCTTAATGCGACCAGTCCACCTGCGTCCCCTTACTCCTCCAGACACAAAGACCTGGGTCTTCTGTCTGTAGAGGCGACTCATCTCCACCGTGATGGAAGAGTGTTCCTCCTCTTGCACCACCTTGTTAATTTTGCCCCGTGCAACTGGAAAGGACAATATACATAACAGGATTTAGACACTGATTAAAACAATCACAAAATTGTGTGTTATTTTTTAGAAATAATAAATATCTGTTCTTTTGTTACTCACCAAAGTCACTGGTACAGACTGCTAGAAGTATCTCAGCGTCACTGCAGGGCTGACAATGTGCTACAGTAGGAAAAAAGAAACAGTGGATGAGTTTAGAGTCCACAGTACACCAACAACTTTCTTCAATTCCTGAGAGTATATCAGTGATGTGTTCAATGTAAAAGGCAGAGGTTTTATACTGAGAAATACATTGAAATGTATTTCATAACTTATATTTTGTGATATTTTTGTTTGGTGGACTAGACTAAAATAAATATGTGCGATACTCAAAATAGGTCAGGGAAACCTATGCTATATGAACGTACAGCAAAAGACTGCTGCACACTAAAGATGCAAATTAAAGACTAGGAAAAAGACCAGAATGACATCACTGGTTTCAAAAAATTGGACTTCTCAATATGAGGGGGTTATAATGTTGTACATTGTATTTCAGACGCTGTTCCTTTTTTTACACGGTCTATGGTCTTAAAGCTGATGTAAAAATCTTGTTGACTGCTCCACATTTTTACAGCCAAGAACTGCTAACAATCACACACATCTGTGTTCAGTCTGCGATTTTACACCAAACAGAGCAGAGCGTGCTGCAGATTGTAAACTGAAGTTATTTATTGCAAGTTAGGAAAGAAAATGCTGATATGCATAAGTGCATGAGTGTGTGCCTATGGGTGATTGACGTTCGAACCAACTGTTTCTTAAACCTCCCCCACCACAACAGGAAACCCTTGACACCCCATGACAAACAAGGACCAGATGAAAAGGATAAGGCGAGCAGAAAGCGCAGGAGACGCTCTGTTAGCACTTTAGCGTGCATGTTGGAACTAAAACCATCAACTCCCTCTCCAACTATAACATCAAGTTTTTAACAAGCCCTAAAGTTACAGTGAAAGAAGACATTACCATGTTTAGCAGGTCATTAGAGGTTATCTCAAACTGCAGGGAAAATAACCCTTTAAAAAACATTAAACTGAAAGAAATAACCCTTGAAAACAAGGCTAGACAAAACTTCACCTTTGACTTGAGGCTGCAACTAGTCCTGCATGACCTCTAAGAGTGTTTTATGGCAGGAGAAAGGTCTTTTAATGAGAGCAGTCAGGTCGATTAGTTGACTCAGGTGGTCTTGTGGCTGCCCTAACCCCAAGGCCTTCATTAGCCCCGGACCTGCTGTGGTTTTCTTCAGCAGCAGGAGTACTGCACGTTGGCAAAGGAGGGGATTTTAAGACAGCACCAGGCAAAGGGTGCAGTGATATTTAATAAGGGTGTATGAAATAGAAATATAAACACCATAGTTGACACACTAGGTCACAGAGCTGGGTGTGAAGAGGAATCTGGTTAAAAAAAAAGCAGACAAATCCAGGGGCCTCTTGATTCAAGGTTGAGAATGAAAAGTTCTCCAAAATCAGAAAATCCTATAAAGTTGCCTCCACCAGTCAATGTCAGTTGATGGTGTTGTGTTGCTGTGCACAGATGACTTTGTCTTTGTATTTTCTCTTTTTCCCCTCTTTGTATTGCAAATATGACAGACATTTCTTATATCTAGTAGACAATTACTAGTCTACAAACCTAAAACTATCATGGATTTCACTCTGACAGCAGGTAAACAACAACAACTAAATACCCTTGTTGTGAAATTAGTAATTACTTTTCTATCGGAGTAGAGCTGCAGCTTATTTTTAGCTGCATGTCCTGAAGCCACGTGGATGAGGGTGAGGGGTGACCATGTCTTAGGTCAGCATGTGTGTAACACCATAAAGCACCAGAGCATTACTACAGAGGTCAGAGGTGCATGAGCCACAAGCTCGGACAGCTTAGGAACAGCTGGAGTGACTGGAGACTTCAGAGTTGGTGAACGACCTCGCCTCAAGCACACTTTGAAGCTACCGCTGCTGCCGTCGGAGCAGCGAGCAATGGACCTGAACGTCAGCCGTGTGTTTTTTCCTTTCTTCCACAGCAGAGCCTGTGCAGGGCTCTCATGTTAGACATGAAACAGAACCACAGGAATGGGCCGAGAGCCGAGTCAGCATCTCACTTGGGCTAATGGACATGATCAGAACCACTTCACAGGAGGAGAGGGGTAAGAGGGGATGGGAGGAGTGGTGGAGGCAGAGCGTAGGGGCAGATGATGTCCCTGCAACATCTGGGACCCGGTGCATTCCACTGCAGTTGGAGCACAACTTGCTAATACCACGGAGCACAGAAAAAGAACCACTTCAAACAGCCAGGAAAAGAGTGGGAAGATGTATGGAGAGGAGGGGGATGAAAAGGAAAATACTAGAATGATGAATAGACAAGAGAGAATTGAGGAGGTAGGAAATGGTTAGTTGGGTAAAAATGGGAGGGCGGCGGGGATAATTTAGGTGAAGGCAGAGGGAACGACATTAAGTCGAGAGAGAGTGAAAGAAAAAATAAGCGTTAACGCGCGTAGCAGTTCCTCCCCACATCTGGTTGGAGATACACATTCCAGCCTGATGGTGAGCAACTCAATCCCAGCACAGCAGGTCAGAAGGAGAGCAGAGATTTAGAGAAAGAAGAAAAAAAAAGGATGACGATGAGAAGGAGCAAAAGAGCAATCAATCCTTTAGACCTGGCTTCACATGACACGAGACCCCTGTCTTTGTTAATCATTCAAGTGACGTTGATGCTTGTAGCATCTAGCATCGAGCAACAGAACGTTAAAGTTTAAAAGAAAAAAAAAAAAAAAAAACTGCAGAAATTTGTTGCCATTTGCCACTGGGCAAATATATTTGGCTTGAGAAATTAGAGAAGTGTTCAGTGATAATTTGACATGGACTGTGGGTCACTGTTACAGCCACGTGTGTTTCTATAGAGAATTAAACGCAAAAATACTGATCCAGTGTTGGCCTTCTGAAAAACGTGCACGTAGCAGCCTGTCTTTGTCTCTTTCTCTCCTTTACTTTCCTTTTTAACACCACATTCCTCTCTCTTTGTTTCTCTCCTTCTTTAATTAGCTGGTTAACTATTCTAGGATTTATTCCCAAAAAAGGAAACTAGCTTTAAAGTCTACAACCAGTGACCAATTCACCAGAGCAGAAGTCAGTTATTAACCATGAAACACAAACACTTTACTGATCATAACTGATGTGGATTTTTTTCCCTCAGTTTTTGGCATTTACAGAAAATGAAAATTGTATAAAAATTGAAATACCACATAAGTTATAATATGGCTACAATGTAGTATAATATGGTTATTCTAAACAATATAAGTTGCAGCTGTATTTTGTTTGTTGAACAGCAAAATGGTACAATTGTTTTTCCGAATAAAAATATATTAAATTTTCTCTCCTTCTCTCTTTCTCTCGCTTAACCTTTCTGTCTCCTGAGGCTGGATGTCAGTATAAAATGTGAACCCACAGAGTCGTACAAACAGATGTGGTGCCGCTGATTCTGCTCATATTTTGCTTAAACTGGAAAAAAACAGAGCCTCGCTCACAGTGTGAAACTGTGCAGGTTTGGCAGGTACGCAGCGTGAAAACACATGACTGTGTTTTTAGATGGAGGCCCACTGTTTGGCTGTGCCCTTCCCCACAAACTGCCGTCCAAAAAAAACTATTACTGTACAGATGCACGCTGTGTTTTCAAGTTTTCAACTTTAATATTTTACCCTTGAAAAGCTAATGAAAGTTTAAACTTAAAGAGACGTGCGTTTCTTAAACCCTAACTCACCGGCAATTCTCTTCAAAGTTTTCTACTGTCAGAGTCCTACTTTACTAAAGTTTCCACCAGCAGGTGGCTGCATGTGCTGCAGTTCTTCATCACACATCACTGAATACTGCTCAGATCATAGTCAATGAAATACTCCTATATTTGTGACTCATATTTAGATTGAAGATAATACAGGAAGTGCTTCTTACCACCAACTGAATTTGCATCCGCTCCCAGTCTGTCACTGACCAGCTCGTACTGGAACGCTGTGATCCTCCGACTAATGTCCGTGCGAGGGATGGCTTCGATGAAGATAGCCCCCTCCTGGATGCCAAAGCAGTGCACCTTGCCCTGAGCCTGCTCCTGTTCTTGCAGCAGCAAACGCAACTTTCCATTACGGTCCAAGTAAACGTTGGTACCACTAGAGTCTGTGGTGGGTTTGATGCAAACAGAGAGGCGAGCAGCAGCAGGAGACAGTGTGTTGGGTCGAAGGTTCACGATGATCGCCCCCGTGGGGTAGAGCCACTCCAAGGAGCCTTGGGAACAACGTAGGTAGACCTGCTCTACGTCTCTGGTGTGGCCTTCATGCGTTAGTCCACTAGAGTAAATGGAAAGATCAGAACATCAGTGTGTGTTAATAACAATCAGGGTAGAAAAAAATTGAGGGATATTTTTAATTTTTTTTTCATTATTATTTGAAGTGCTTTATTTATCCCTTGAGTGAAAAGACTCTCCATATGACTCATCCATGAAGCACTCTAGTGAACAGTACCGTACAAGAAAACAGGGAACAGCTTCCATTAGAACACAAACTAAGAAGAAAGAATAGAACACTGTAAATATATATGAGTAATAGCGTGTGTTTTCTAAAAGAAATGAGTGTACGGTTTGTGATAGTTTTCAGTAAAATAATTCAGTTCAGATGTGTCTGATGAGGTATGTGGGGAGTGAAATAATAATGATAATTGTGTGAATTGTACAAGAACACATGTGCTTCAAGACACAGCCTCAAGTTAACCATCATTTCAAGCCACCTAGTGATAATCCCTGGGCAGGTTAAGAGCACTGGGTGTTGCTCATCATTATCATGTATACAATCACTGTGACCTGTGAAGAAGGGAAATACTGAGAATAAATCTTCCACTTCAAATAATTTTCCAGTCATTTATAAGCTGAATTAGCCCAGTTTAAAACCTCAGGCCAAATCTAAGGACATTAGACTGCATTCCTCCTCAGGCATTAAAGGCTGCCTATGTGCAAGACTGGCTGCATGACCAGTCACGAGCCGCAGCAGCCAAAATGACCTCAGCTCCAACACTCACTCCCTGTACTACATTGTTCCTGCCCAAAGTTTTGGCAAAATGCACCACTGGCGGGCCGCCTTTGGGAAGAGTTTGAAGACAGAAGTAGATGAATGGAGGGACACAGGGGCTTCTGGGCAAGACAACAGCAGCAACAGTAGCCAGGCCTGCTGCATGCAAGTGCAAATGCAGGTCACGCACCGAACCTCCCCTCGCATTCAAGCCACCAAAGAGACTGGAAGAGACTTGTCCGGGCAGCACTTCGGACTGTGGCGCCAGCATGACCAGATGACTCCCTCCAGAACTTAATGCCTGGTCAGGATTTGAAAACTCCAGTCTGTCAGTCATTCTGTGGCAAAGCCAAAGGCAGGAAGCCATCAGTAGTCTACCAGCATGCGCATGCCAAGCTAGTGGTTTGACTCTGGGAGAGGAACGCCCAGTTTCCTGAAAATGAGATGCTGAAATTCAGATTCACCGTAGATCTAAAGTAACCCAGGGCACATGCTGAGCATATGCAGCCCGAAAACCTCCTAACCAGGCTCCCCTCAGCACGCCTCTAATTAAGTTCTTTCTAACATCATCACTTCTGCATGCAATTAAAGGAGATTAGTCAAGAGTCTTAGTAATGAACAACAGATTATTGGTGGAGAGCTCAAAGTGCTGAGTATCGTCTGCCCCTCCTGACTGAAGGATGAAAAACAAAAACCACAACATTTGAAGAGCAGCCTCTTATGTTCAAAACAGAATTCAGCAGATGTTTAACAGGAAGGTGAAACTTTAGATTAGTTATGGATTTACGGAGAAGAGGAGAGTGCTTTTCCAGTGTATTTGAATGAGTTAACTTGCATAGATTTAACTTTTACATGATTAAAACAGACATTATAGTGACTGGCATCAATGTTAAAGCAGTGATTGACACATTCATCTCATCAAATTGTTTTTGTGAAACAATACAAGGATAATAAGTTTCTTTCAGTTTTGACTATTTGTACATGTTTTCATTTCCTATAATGCATGGGTACTATTTAAAAGGGGTTTTAGTTTCCCAAAGAAAATAAAGGGGTCTGTTTAATTCGGGCTAAAAACGTAGACCACGGCCCAGAGATAGATAGAAGAATGCAGCAGATTTATAAAAGGTCACCAAAAATTACAGGTTTTTTTTTTTCTAATATCCTAGAGATTGACCTGAGATGTGACCTGACAGTATGCCATATGTAGCCACATTAAAGTATATTCGTTCCTTAACTTTATTTTGACAAACAATTTTATCATAATATCGTTATTCGAAATTATTTTTGGATCAGAGCAATGTTCAATTTTTATCACAAACTTCAACAAAACTTTTGCCATAAATAATCTTATTTTAATCATCCATGCGTCCATCCAGACGTGGTGAATCTCACCTGCCCTTCCAGCTGCACTGGTCGCTGGAGTACTGGCTGAAAGTTTCCCGGCAGAGGATCAGCAGAGGCAGCAGGGAGGCAAGCAACGGCGCCGGGATGAGCATGTCGAATCTCGCCGCTCACTTCGCCTCCTCCCGGGTGAAACTATGAAAAAGTCCACCGCTGTTTTCCCAACCACATTGCGTTTCCATGTGCCCCAGGACCGCTCAAAGCTCTTCCTCGAAGTTCCTTCCTTTGTCACGGGGAAGTTAAAACGACTTTAAGCGCGTACCCTTTTTATCGTTACCAACAGCACAGCTCCGTCATGTCACTACTGTCCGTAAGCGTGCACTGACTTCAGCTCCGAGTCCGTGTGCAACCGTGAACTCACTCCACGTCACACACCCGTAAACAACAGAGAGCTGTGTTGCATTCAAATGCTCAGCCCACCCTCGGAATTAAAAGAACAATAGTTAAAACGAAGCAGCAATCCCAAAGTACACAGTGCATGGTTTGGTTAGGTACATGTATTATTAATAATGTATTCTAGAATTGGTTATTCTGAATTTATTCAGGCCGGTAGCGTTTTTCATACAAAAGTAGCCATGCTAGTTTTACACTAACTCACAGTAAACCTACTAAATAGCTTTATGTGCTTAAATAAAAGATGATGCAAATAATTCTGTTTTTAAAACTACTTAATTCAAAGGTAATTTGTGGGTCATTTTCTTGTTACATAAAAGGGTGTGCTTAATCTTTCTTTTTTTTCCATAAACTGTGTTTTGTATGTTCATACAAAAACGAAATGCCATATAAAAACCACAAAAGGCCGATGACCTAAAAACTAACCACCAGTTAAACAGGTACTGACTCTTCTGTTTTATCACATTACATTGTCAACCAACTAATTACTCTTTGATAAGCAGACTATCAGGTTAATCAGACTACTGGGCGACCCATGACCCATGATTTACATTTCCTTCTTTTGACATGAAAAGAAATTTTCTGACTGCTCCTGAAGGCAGCATTTGGGTTTGTTTTGTTTATAAGGTACTAACTCAGGGCCATGCTCATATATATATATATATATAATTATATATATATATATATACAATTACAATATATTACAATATTTTGATGCTTGACAAATTCAAGAACCAACTGATTTTGACAACTGAGGTTTGTTCGTCTGGTCAACTACAAATAATATTGACCACATCGATAGAAGAAAGAATGAATGAAAGTCATGAGTATCGGTCAAGTAATCACATCTTTGTGAAAGATTGTGTCTCTGCAATTTAAAATATGTCAGAGTGGTCCATTTACAAGATGAGCAGGAATTTAGAAAAGCCACATCCCAAAAACCCCAAACCATGGATTCCAGTCAGATCTAAGGTCAGAGAGTAACTTCAAAAACTCTTGTAAAAATATTCAAAACCTATTTTTGTCTTGTATCACATAATCCAAACTTAACCCAAAACTTTAACAAGAGTTACGAGTGTTGTGGATTTGTACAGCACAGTTTCCTAGTTTCAGAAAAAGCTGCAGGGACTTGCAAAGTGCTGGGGTCTGTTGACACTGGGTGCATCTGTAAATAAAAACTACATTTGACACAATATGTTTTGCTTGTACACGCTCGATGTTTGGCAAAGGAAAGAAACCCGTCTGACCAGGAAAACCAGAGCAGTGTGTAACTGCTACTATTCCTCTCCAGTTTCTTGGGAAGTGGGATTGGATGTTGCTGGTTGAGGATCGACACGTCTGGATTACTGACCTGACATGCAGGCTACATGTACTGACATGGGCTGCACACATCTAAAGGGGCCCACGTTTAAACCTTTATGTTCAGAGAAGACCTAAAGACTTTCTGGAGAGAGAAAAACAACAACAACAACAACAAAAACTCTCTTTCTCACTTTCAAATCCAGATATGAAGTAATGTTTGGGTAATAATTGTGTCGTTGCCTAAATGTGAGTGTTCTAGTTTCTGTCGTGCCTGTGAGTACATTTTAATAAGTCAACAGTACCACAAGGCGTGTTAGGACAGGACGTCAGAGGATTAATCACAACTACACCTGCCCTGTTACATGAAAGCTACACCTGTTCCCATTTATCTTTGTCAAATCTGAATTACAGTCAGGTCTATATTTTAAAACTACAGGGATTTATGATTTTCATTCTAATCTTTTTATAGGTCACAACTATTACTCGCCGTTACATAAAGGCAGATAATAATGTTTCTAAACTTGCCCCTCAGCTGGTATCATTGAGTCAGCATTTGTCGGGCTCAAGAATGTAAGCCGGTGGCTGCTTTAGTGGCTATTACCAGAACACACCCAAACCTCAGACCCAGTCGTCATAATCAGTACAGAGTTGCATCATGGGTAGTGTGAGCTCCAGATTTTGATAAAGAAAAGATGTCTATAATTAAAACGTTGACATCAACATTACAGCTGGGTTTGTCTGTCACTGTGATTTAGAGGTGTAATAACCAGGACCCCCACCAAAACAATAAACATTACTGAACCCAAAATGAATCCCTTCTGTCATTTTTATGTGGCCAGAGGATGTAAACGGTTATTCACTTAGACACTGTGAGAAATACACATACAAATAAGATGGAAATGTTAGTGTTAGAAGTTAAAATTAGCAACACTAAGATATGAATTTATACACAAATGAAACATTATTAATATTGTTAATATTATGGTTCCATTGTGTAGCAGTTATTATGCCTGCCTTAAACATCTGCCTGAAGGTCCTGGGTTCAAGCCCCAAATGAACTATTAATGGCGCCTCCTGTGGCAGCCTGCGTGGGCTACATAGATTCACACAGTGGCTTTAAATATAAATTAAAAAGTATAATAATAATAATAACAATAATAACAACAACAATAATACATTATTTTATTAAATAATAAATAATAAAGTATTGTTTGTCATGGTTATTCAACCATTTAAAAACCTCAGAGATACCATCACATTCACAGTATTATAACAGGTGAATCCTCCACAACAACAACAACAACCTGCAGACGATCCTCCATGTGATAACTTTAACCAGGATGGCAGGACTGACTGCAGGGTGTCATCTGCTGCAGATCAAGAGCACATTTGTCCTCATCTTGTTATTGCAGTTGCTCCCTCTCCCTTACTGCCTGTGTGGTTGTTGTTTTCTCTCTTATTGAGGCTAAAGGAAAGCAAATTTTGTTCTCACCCTCCACCTGTTAGAGGTTTCACTGCTCCTGTGATTGCAGGAAGAGGTAAAAAAAAAAGATAGAGAGAAAAAACAAATTATGCCAGACCTGAATGCAGACAGTTAATCATATGGTTTGCTGATTGCTTTTGCCTGATGATTGAAACTAGGCAGAGACGCTGACCTCCAGTAGTCAGAGCCAGAGATTAGGTACAGTTGGTAAATATAATGTATGTTACAAATGCATGGAAAAGTAAAGTGGAGTTTGGTGAAGCCTGGGGAGGAGGGGCGAGGTGTTGTTTTGTGGGACATGCCTGTTGTCCCAAAGTCATGCTGAGTGTGACTCACTTTCATGGCCCTGAGCACGGCTCCAGGTGAAAAAGCAGTCGTAAAACAAACAACATCGTTGGCAGGATGTGATTTTTACTGTCGTTTGTGCTCACAAATCTAGACTGCTGTAAAACAAGACACACGTTTTCAACAAGTGCTTGTTAGAAGAAGGGTAATTTGTGGGACCACAGATATTTAACAAACCCAATCGTTCACCCTGGTGTTTTCCTCCCCCATGGGTTACCAACTAGACTTCATTGATCTGTTTTGCAGCAGTTGTTCAGTGTTAGTCATTTTCCAACCTTTCCTGGAGTTAATTTTCAACAACCTTCCCCACAATGATCAACTCCTGCTCCAGGAGTTGAACCAGTTTGACGAATTCCTGAAGCTGCGTCTCAGAGCCAGTCCCGACCTGTTACATGTATCTCTGGCAGATAAACTGTAAACTGCCGTCACACGCGCTTGTCTGATATCTGCATGGAATGCATAGGCAGATTGCAAGGTGCTGATACTATCGAGGGGCCGTCTGCCTGTCATCATGCCTCTCTTTGGCTCGGCTCCAGATCGTCAGAAATGCAGCTGAGCTCAAACCTGTGTCCGCATTCCTCTCTGTACACAAGAAGGCTGTCCTTTTTAAGTGGCTGTCACATCAGAAGACAGACATGGCGTTTGTATGTCTTTCGACACCTCACATGAATTTGACATTGTCTCTTGCTTCAACAACATGGTAATTAATCTGAAATGCATTCCTTCTTCTCTCTGGGCCTCAGTCATCAGCTACGGCCAATGGCCGCGCTGGTCAGTGTGGAAATATGTGGGAAGAAAGTGACATATTTGAAGTATGCTGCAACTGTTGCAATTCCCTGAAATTTTCTTGCGAGCAGTGAAGACAAAATTGTCCATTGTTTCCTCCACGACAGTGATGTATACATACTGCATACAGGCGAGTACGGACAAGTATAACAGACCACCAGGGATGACTGCAGTACTTTGAACCATTTCTCTCAGAACCATTCTTGTTTACAGTGCCAGTCTGCGTTTCTAGTGTGTTGTCAGTTGAGGAAAAAGATGTGGAGAATGGAGTCCAGAGCATCCTGACAAGAAACAAAGTTCTATTTCAGAAAGAAAGAAACTGCTTAACAGTTGATAAGAAAGGTATTGTTTGTCTTCCTCATTTTATTCATGGTATCAAAACACTTCAATCATGTAGACAAGATACAGGGCAGAGATTTTAATATTTGTGGGCTGTGTGGTTTTGGTGCTGTTTTTAACTTGACCTATCAGAATCCTCTGGTCCATGTAGTTTGTGGTTTTA
>NC_024323.1:3521913-3535720 GCF_000523025.1 Cynoglossus semilaevis | reverse complement strand
GGGAAAGAAGAAGGAAAAAAAAAACACTGGTTTACAAAGAAATGAGAGAACGATGTGGAGCAAACAAGAAAATGCCACGGTCGGCTCCACGGCTGTTAAGGGTGACAGAGTAGATTAGATGTTGGCCAGGCCCCAACACAGCAACAGACTCAAGTCCACGCTGAATTAGGCAACGAAACCTTCAAGCTGTTCTCAGTACCACACTATCAGCTCCTTCATATCTCTCCTTCAACAGCTCAGAGAATCCTGAGCAGCCACTGCTCCGAGGGGCTCATGTGAAAAAATGTGGGTCAGGGTTTGTTCTTACAGGACACCCACTCCAGCAGGTGGACAATTTTATGACAGCAGCAGAACAATAAAAGTGACATGGACTATGCACTGCCTTTGAATTTCACAGAGATCCGATATGGATTAGGCCGCTCCGTCTGAGGCGTTTTTTAAGCCTCAGGATTAGCAACGACTAAAACGTGATGACCAAAGCTGGACAAGAGGACAGAGGACATAAAGGTAAAAAGGTGACTCCTTAAGGGAAGAACTTTCATTCTTGTTCTTTGGTGCAACATCCTCTTCCAGATTAGCGCCAGTGATTTTACTCTTCTGGTGTTCTCAGGCCGACGTCCCCTCTTCTTCACCTCTTCTTCACGCCCCTGTGACAAGAGAATTTCCTTGACGTGTCCATGCAATTCTTCAGTTCACCCAATCAGCCTGGGACGCAGAGCACAAAAAGCCTCATCCATTACGCTATCTGATACCATGTGACAGCCATGATAGAATCCGCTGCTGTGGGGGTGGAAGGGATGAAGCAGGAGCCACTCTCTTTTTTATCATTTCTCTACTTCCCTGAGCTGTACAAACTGTTTTCCATGGGGACAAGAATCACTAATGAAAAATCTCTAGAGGCCCACTGGTCCCCTGTGATACTGACTGACTGCAGTGTAATGACACAACCTACACATGCACTTCATTTTAGTTTATTTAACCTTTTAACATTTAATTTGATGAAATTCAGTTATGGACAGACTTCTCAAGACTTCAGCTCTTTTGTCCATTTTAACACATTTAAAAGCGGTACTTACAACCAAATAGATAAATTATAACTTTCTATAAATTACTCGAAGTTAAAAAACTAGTTGGATTTATTAAGTTATCGCCAATGTCAACAAATATTAGCCTAGCCTATTCCTCAAAATAATAATCCAAACAACCTTTAAGATGTATAAATATATGCCAATAAATAACTTGAATTGGAAAAATAACTCAGAGTAGACAAAGGTAAGGTAAGAACACTTGATCCTGAAAGAGCAGGAGGGTACACTAAATAAGAATTTTTAAAAAATGGATGAGCTAGAAAAAAAAAGGTAGCCTTTAACAAAAATAGCTAAGCCTTAGGGATAAAAAAACCCCAAAACAAAACAAACAACCCCCCAATATTGATAGATTTTGAAAAGAAATGATGTAAAACATTCTCATATATTTTTTCCAGGTGGAATATAAGTCTGTGTTAGGTTATTTATTTCCAAATCCAATCCAAATGTAAAGAAAATGCAGGCCAAATGCTGATCATCTCTGTGCTACCATTGGCCCCCAGGCCAGACTTTGGACACATTCGGTGTGCACTGTGCTGTGGTGTTGTTTCACCATTGAGGTCAAGTCAGGAAAACTCCATAAAAACTTTTTTTTTTCTTCCCCTAATGAAGTTAACAGATTGCAGAGTTTATCATCTGTATTGAATCCCAGATACGGTGATCTGCCAGCACAGATGAGTCTCATCTGTGATCTTTGTTTTCCCACTGTGGTTTCCAGCACTGAACCTTTACATATGCACACATCTGAATTGAATTTTCTGCTCTTAAAGCCCTGTATTAAGGTAAAGCGTTTAGACTATTGCGATTTGCTGGATAATTTTCAACAAACCTTTTCAAATCTCCAAATTAAATAAAAATAAATGGAAAGAAGTTTAATCTTCTGGAGATTGAAGGGAGCAAATATTATTCAGTTTCAAGGGTAAGACTGTATGGATGTCACTGCTGAAAGGAAAGAGTATTGAAAACAAGTACTTGAATTTGATACGGACTACACAAGCTGAGAAAAGTACACTGTTAGAATGTAGTACTGACACGTTCTCCTCAGCATCGTAGTACTTGGTTCCAGTTTCTGTACAGCCAACGCAGCCGGCCAACAGGCAGGGCTCCTTCAATATGATTCACATTAACCAGGCCATGTGTTTACACAACGAGAGAAAATGAGAGAAGGAAATGCAGGAGAGCAGAACAGTTGCTCTATTGTACTCGTCCACATGCAAAGTTTTACATTAGCACATGGTTCGCCTCGAGAAATAAGCAACAAGCTTTTCAGAACAAAACAATCAGTCAAATCTGAGCATAAACCAAGCATGATGGCCGCTTGTAGGAATTCTGACCCACTGGCCTGGTTCCTGCTGCTCTGGTACAGAGAGGTCTTTATGACATCCTCTGAATGGATCTCATTCTGCCTGAAACCAGAGCTGGATTTCGGAAACTCAGCGTTCCGACACTGGTGTGGTGTGAGACGAAGGTGATTCTGGACACATCGGCCGATTCACGTCCTGGTCACAGCTGTAGCTACAGGTGACAGGAGGTTCATGCAGAGGAAATAACAGTCACCAAATAGAAACATGGCGATAAAAACAACATACTCCACTTATCAGTAATTTACTTCAAATGACTCTGCAGAATACACAGGTTTTTAGTGGCTTTGGCTCCGATCAGCTTGAGTTGCAACAAAAGTAACAAAACGTTCTTCTTTGTTTTCAGTGTTTCAGCCACAAACCACATTCTTTTATGACCTGTGGTGCATTCTGTGATCATAAACTGTATAAAAAGTGGACGCTGCTGTCGTTGTTACAGTCTATTGTTGCAAAGTGATTCTCCAGAATCAGACCAGAGGTTGTAACTGCTTTTGCAAGTTAGTTGTATGTTAATAAGTTAATGTTTTTCTATTGGTTAGTAACATTTGTTTGCTTGTTCACCAGCTTCAGGTAAGCCTTTAAAGAACATTTTCTCAATTTCACAAGACACAGTTACAAAAACATAGAGGCCAGTGTAGGAGAGGGAAAGGAAAACAACGACATCAATGTCATGTTCTTTTTGAATGTAGCAGACCTCTTTGTGGCCAACATTAGTAGTCAACTTCTTTTAAACTTTGTTTAAACCTTTATTTTTGGGTTCTGGTTGGGCGTTTTTTTTCTGGTCTTCCTAAATTAATCTTTACCGATTTCAGACTGACAGAGTAAATATTTGGTTCATCTTTTTATTTATCTGTACAAAATATTTTCAAGCGTTGCCATTGTTTGTTGTTGTTTATTTCCACAGTATACATTACTGGATGTCATCATCCTGGTTTTCATCGTAGCATTTTTTAAAATAAATTATATAGTTGTTTTTCTGGCAGATGCGCAGAGTGATGATTAAATATTCAAATCTATTCCGTGAAAAACAATGATGGCATGTCAAGACCTGGAGCATGGACTTAATAGAGAAGCAGAGTAACACAAAAATAACCTGTTGGGTCTGAATGCTTGTTACCAAAGCCTGCAGTCAGAGCTGTGTCTGCCAGCAGAGTCTAAGGGTTGAAATAAGGACACAGCAGTTAAGACGGTCCGATTAGTGGATTATTAAAAAAATATTTAGAGTGTTCTGTTCCTGAGGGAACAGTTCAAATCAGTCTTGGACTGATTTGAAAAGACTTACATTTTTGCACAGCCCTGATAAAGATCACGCTGCGTCTGTGAGAGGTTCTCTGAAAAGCTGCACCGCATCAAGCTGTTATTTCTGGTACTAAGCAGGTGTTTGCTGACAACATCTAAATATTGAACAAAGTGGATGAAGTGGTGACTGTATGAAAACACAAAGGATCAGCTGTGTGATCAGCTGAGGCATCATGGGAGCCTGGCACAGTTACTCTACTCTGTGATCTTATTACTCTGCTCTCCACTCCGGTCTTAAAGCTGGCAGTAAAGAGCTCAGAGTCTGTCGTACACAAACCTGCATTTTTAGCACTAATAAGTACACAGGCACACTCCACACACACGCTCACATGCCTCTGCAGGTCAAAGGTCATGTGTGAGTCACATGTAGGAACAGACTCAGACAAAGACTGATTAAAAAGAGAAGTTCCTCTCTGCATTTAGCTTCAACAACCTGTCTTTGAGGGGAGATGATGATGAAGTGTCTCTCTGCTGAATATGCCCTCATATAAAGGAGCTGGAAACACTCCTCCAGCACCTGTTGTAACACAGGAGAATCTGTCGTGCTGAGACATGTGAACCACCTGAAAGAACTGCAGCAGGTGACACACACAGTGATTTTTTTTAAGGGATAACGCATGTCCTACACCCTAATACTGACTATTACAAACGCCCGTCTGCATTTGTGTGCAAACAAAGCTAACGATTCAGCACCAGACCCACTCCACATCTCAGTCCAGTCCTGCTCTTTCCTGACCGAGCGTCAGATTCAGCAGCAGCAGCAGCAGCAGCAGCAGCAGCAGCAGCCTCGGGGAAATCAATGGTCCCATTGTAAGGGCTGAGGTAACACCATAATTGTTACAATCCTCTCATTCAGGTGAAGTTCACGCCCACTTTTCACTCCCCCTGACTTCTGAAGGGCTTTGTGGTTTACAACAATACTGCATTCATCAAAAATACCAAAATACCACTACTACTATTACTTATACTAGCACTACTGCTGTTACTATTAATGTAGTATTACTAACCAAGTCATTCTTCCACTAATTCCGGCACTAATTATTACTATTACTACTGTTGCTGCTACTACAACTAGTGTTAGAATAACTAATCTACTAGCTCTACCTCTGCCACCACTACTACTATTACTATGTCTACTGCTGCTACTCCTACTGACAATACCACTGGAACAGTGTAGCTAACTAATACTATACACAATACAATGCTATACTATACTATACTATACTATACTAGCATTACCTCTGCTGTAATATTGCTTATTACTTTTACAACTCCATTACTACTATTTTTACTTCTACATTTCCAAAAAATATATTACTGAACAACTGACAACTGACTCCATGACTATGGCTACTAGTGATGATGATGATGATGATGATGATGATGATGAGGTGGCTGACTCATGCTGCTGTTTCCCATATGAGCTGTGTTTTTCATGTGTCCCAGTGTGAGCTGAAGAGCAGGCCATGTGTTCTGTGGAGCCTGAGCGACAGATTCAATAACATCCATGAAGTGAAGCTGTGATGAAAGAATAGTCTGCTGGAAATTTTTAATCATTCCTTCCCTAAATCTGAGCCTCTCTAACAAAACAAATCAAATGGAATAACAAAAAAGAAGAGCTGTCATCTATCTTCATGAACAGCTCTGTTCTGCCCTCGTCACTAATTTACTTATTGCTCTTTCTCTTCATCTCTTATCACAGGGACACGAATTTAATGACAGGAATGTCCGCCCAGACGTTCTGCCCACGCGCCGCACACATCCTGAGTCGATAGATCACTGCTGGGCCCTGCTGTGTCAGGGAGGGGCGGGTAAAGAAAAACAATATGGAGATCTGGGTGGTTCCAGCTGGTCAGCTTCCAACTCTTGGTTCAATCTAAAGCAGGCGCGCTCAGAGCTTCCTTGCCTTTCATCCGCTTAGGAAACATCTGGATCCATCTGCCTGTTGAATGAAAGTGTGCATGCGCGTGTCAAAGTGTGTGTGCAGTGTGTGTCTCTGTATGTGTGTGTTTACTTGAGACTGTTTGCCAGGAATGTTATCTCTGTGTAAAGATTAACCCTGCCATCTAGAAAATAAATTAAGGAAACCAAGCAGCTCATTGCCAAGAGATGTTTGGGCGTTGACATCATCTCCATCTTTATGCTGTGAGGAAATTTCAGCCGAACATCAACAAATAGTTCAGCGTCAGTCTGGTCTTAGTCACTCGTGGCAGGGCTGTCATTTTCTATTGCTGTTTACCATGTAAAGAAAAGACTTGAAAGTGATTAAACAGACTGTACACTTGCATGTGTATACTGTAGCCGTTCTGTGGAGAGGATAATGTTTCCAACAGGGCAGGTGAGCACACAAAGCCTGTGGTTTTTCTGTGAAGCGACGTCATGGCCTGAGGTGCTGACAGAGACAGAAGGAGGCAGGGTCAGGAGTCACACCTGTCGATAAAAACAAAAAACAAAAAAAGAACCTGCAGGATCTGCAACGTAAAAAGTTCAACGGCTAAGGTGAATACATCTGTAAACCTGCAAACACAGATAGGTAGGTTAAGTCCAAAACTATGGAATGGAATCATTATCTTATCCTGTTAGTTCTGATTTTGTTCAGAATTTTCACAGAACGAGTCCCGATCAGAAACGGTCCATCTTTGATTTTTCACAGAACGAGTCCCGATCAGAAACAGAAACCAACTGTCATTTATCAGTATCTAACCATTAACTGTCCCATTAGTTTTGACCACGTCCCTGATACCACTGGCAGAAATGCAGTACCACATCATTAGAATGCTCACATGTACTAAAAATTACCCTTTGAATCCTAAGTACTGAAACTGTGTGTGGGAGAGACAGAGAAGAGAAAAGAACTGGAACAAAAACAGCGCCCTGAGGGACACCGCAATAGAAAAGTCTGACTGGGTTGAATCCATAGGGGAAAAAAAGTAGTAGGAAACTTGGTACGTCCAAATAAAGGACATTATTTTCGACACATAAAGCAACAAAATACACACCTTGATTGCCTACACATGACTGTAAAGTGGCCCAGTCAAGGTAGCAAAAATGTGGGGCACAAAAAGATTTGCAACACATTTCAGAATACTAACAATATTACTGTTTTTTTATCAGGTTTTGGTTGTTGTTGGGTCAAACTAAGGCAATGTTGATGAACAAACAAATAAATAGAACAGCTTTAAAGTCAAAACAGCATAAATGCATCAGTAAAAATGCCCCTCCTGTTTTTCGTGTGCACCACAGATGCTGATGTCAGATATTATAACCTAACTGTTTTCGCAGCTGAGCTTTTTCCACTGTGTTATTAGTTACAGACCAAGTGTGTGGGGAAGGAGCTGCTGTGTTTGGACCGTGGAGAGGATGTTGGGGTCTGGCTGAGATGACACCAGGGGTTGTGATTTTTGGGACTTTTGGGAAGGATGTTTTGCCTCCTGCATAGTGACCACTCCCGACCTCAGCCATCCTCTCCTAACCTGTGTGACCTGGATTCTATTGTAGCTCTTATCAAACAGCTAAATGTTGTACATACATCCAGTGCAGTTGCCTGAACAGGCGATAACACTGTCTCTGCCTCATATTGTTGCCATTGTTTTTTTGATGACTGTGATGTACATAAAGGAGGTCCAACGTCTGGCTCTGGGCCAACCGACATCTTTAGTCAAATAATGGGGTTAATGAGAAATGGCTTTGTAAAATCAAATTGCCTTTTTGGTCAATTCTGGGTAAAAGACAAAACAAACAAACATTTCTGATTCTTCTGATATATATTTAATCATCTTCACCGAGTCGGGTCTCACTAAATGTAATCATTTGATTAAACATTATTGATATTACAGCTTATTTATTTTATATTTCATTTTAGTTTCACTTTATTTTAGTTTCTATGGACTACTTAGCTTTTTCTCTAACATTAGTGTCTTGGCCAACTTTTTGTAGTTTTACATTATCCATCTTAACCTTTAGTTATACATGAGTATTAACTTGTGTTCATTACTTTCCTGACAGTTTTAATTATTTAAGTAAATTTAGATACTTATACAGTAGTCTAATTTTGTGTTAGCTTAGATATTAGCTTAGATTTACATTAGCTTAGATGTAGCTTTATCCATTTGGTCCAGCCCTTAGCAATTTTTGGCTGATATGGTTTTTCTAAGCCTTTATTTGGCCAAGATTACCTCTTACAAACCACATTTTTTCAGGTAAACTGTTGAATATTTCAAGTAAATGTATCAAGTTAAATTCAGACATTCCAGGTGTTATTATGTGTTTCCTTATGCATATCTTAACTAGAAGCAGCTATGTCTTTGTTGTCTTTTGGTTAATTCAATTCATTTGAATGATTTAGACCATTTGTCCAAATGGTTTGGCTTTGATGGTTTTAACAAAGCATATTTGTTGATCACTAAGTAGCTTAACTGTATTATCAAGAGCCGTAATCTTATCTCACTCTACAGTACTTTGAAAACAGTCTGTCACACTATCTGTGTAGTGGGTAAATATGTAGACAGTGTTGTTTGCCCCCCCTCCGTTTGCCCTCTTTGCCCCCAACTCCTGCCCCCTCCCGATGTATTCTAGCTCTTGTTCGTAGGTGTTTTGTTAGCTCTATCTGACACCCTCGCCTGCTAAGACAACATGGTGTCGTCCTGAAAATGCACCCTGGCCCCCGCTGATCACACTCCACTGAGCTACACTCGTAGCGCTCCTCATCCTCACTAACAGACACTGACATGGCTCTTTGAAGTCACGAGGAACACTGAAGACCTGGGCCCGGCCCAACAAAAGCAATGTGATCCTGGGATGATGTGTCCAAGCACGCCTGTCCCCCCCACCCCACCCCACGCCCCCCAACAATGGGGCGAGATGGCAGGGGCCCCACTTGTAACTTGTGTGTGTACCCAACAATGGGCTTCAGACATTGTCTGCAGTGAAGTGGACATGTGAAAGTCCTGCTGGGAGGAGATGCTGTTGGGAGAACATGAAATGACAGAGGATCTCTGTACGTACTCTGGGGCCTGAGGTTCAGATATGTACGCAGATTTATGGGGCGTAGCGCACAGTGGAGCGTGTGGGGCTATTTTTGTCATTTAACACATTTAACATCAAAAATGTTCAGTTTATATAATATTTATTTAAAAACACTGAAGGGAATGTTCCAGCTTCAAAACAGAAACTGAGCAGACATACTGCAGTTAGCAGAGAAAATAAATAAACCTCTTGACTTCCTATTTGTTTATTTTAAAAATATTTTTAAGGGATATAGATGAATTAGCTTTGATGTAAATGATCATCGGTCACTGTAGGAAAATGGTTTCAAAAAGGAGTGTAAAATATACTATATACAGGTTTTAAATTGTTTTTAACTTCCCACAGTATTTGCATACAGCTAAGGTCAGTCATCACTGTGTCTGTGTCATTTTGACATTTCACTGTGTGCTGTGTGTACATTCAAACACACTGACGAGATAACAGGCAAATGAGTTCATCTGCTGTTGGACCTGAGGTCACGACTGTGTTTTGTTCCAGTTGAAACAACAGTTTTTTGATAACGTCGGCCAACAGGTTACAGTTTTCTATTTGATTTCTATCATTTTTGCCTTTATAATCATCACATTGCTGTTTTATTTTATTGTGCTTTTGAAAGCATGGATGGCCTTTTCACTTGACCAACCATTAGCTTGAGATAACGTGTATTTTCATGGAGTCAAAAGAATGAGATTCCGATCTTCTCCTCGTCTTGTTTCAGGGACATTTGTTTGAAACAGCTTTAAATTGAACAGTTTATCTCACTAACTAAATAAATGAGCAAAATACTTCCATTCAAATGCAGCAGTGTTGTTCTCCATGTCAGCGTGTGTGTCATACACTGAATCAGTCACAACTGTTCCAGTATTGCATTTGTCATCTGTCTTTGCATGAGCGATGCTACATTCTCCGCCATCAGTAAACATGTAGTTAATAAATAAACAATTTATCTTCTGATCACATCCAGTGAAGCAGGGAAACTCTGTGTGTCTGTGATTGACAGGTTTAAAACAACAGGCTTAAGCAACGTCTGGAAAGACTCTTTTTTCCTCCTACTATGAATTATCCTTCAGGATATGGAACAAAAATCTTTTTTTTTCTTTTCTTTTTTTTTTTTAATGTGCCAAGGCGTCTGCCAAAAGACCATATAGCAGATCTGTGCTCCTCCACGGCATCACTTCCTCGCTGTGCCCAATTGTATGTCATCATTTCCCGGCGTGTTGACTGATTGCGTTCTTTCAAATCAATCAACACACTGACAGGAGGGGGAAATTTCTTTAACACCTGCACGAAACACTTCCGAGTTTGTCTTCAAAGTTTACGCCAATAAGAGTGTGGAAATTCTACAGTGGTGCCAAAACAGAGCCCAAGAATTACCTCAGCGCAGAGAAATGCAGTGAAACGCCATCCATTACATCTGGTTCACTTTAGCTGCAGCATCAACAAGTGATTCGACTTTCACCGTGCTGCTGCTGCTGCTGCTGCACTCGAACACACACACACAGGCCATATTAGAAACCTAAAGGACAACTACATCTCTTTGTGGGTCATTTTGAAAAATCACAGCAGCCAATGTATATTTCATGAACCATTAAATGCCGTATCGTTGATGCCGCTCGATTCTGCTCATTTTGTTCCACGGACAAAACCTGGACAATAGATCTGTGGCATATTGTCAGAGGATTAGAACTGCTCTCAGTCTGGAGACCATTTCATTCAGCATTCAAAATTGCATAACGTGATTTTCTGTGGAAGAATTCTTGCTCATGTTTCAGAGAAATTTCTTCACATGTAAAATTTCTGGATGCAGTCAAAGCAGAAGGGCGTGAGAGAGAGATGGAAATCTGTGGGCGTAGAGTTGGATCCAGAAAGATACTGCAGGACGATAAAAAATATTTTATGTTGGCGAAACATGAAGTTGGAGGTAAAAAAAAAAAAAAAAACACTTCCGCCAGAGGCTATGATGTGCTGGAACATCAAAAACAGGTCCACAGGCAGACACTGTGTACGGATCACGTTGACTGAAGCACCTCAACATTGACCTCACACCAACTACACACACACACACTCAACACTGTTCTCTTTGTTTCCCACGTTAACCCATTGAAGACGGGAGGAGAACGTGGTGTAAATCATCTCCAACAGACAGAGGGTCACCGGTTCTGGTTGTACTTCACAACAGCTAATCTTACCATGTATCCGCCCCATGGACACTCTCTCCTGCACCAGCTGCTGCTGCTGTTCTCTGCCAATCAAACGGCTGATGCTGTAAAGGCAGGGCAGTCAGCGTTCACATATACCAAGGTCCAGTTTACCATGACTGGGCCGGAGGTCAACAGGTTTTAACACTGCAAAAGGTTTTTAAAAAAACCCAGGTCACAGAGAATCGACACTGACAAGAGCACAAAACACTTTGGGCCACACTTTCCATTTACATCGAGTCCACTGGAGGTTCCTATCCAAACTGAATGGGCCAGAAGAACCTTTCTGGGGACCCATATTTAAATACCACAAACCTTTGTGACCCAAGTCAATAGACATTATTCATAAACTTCTGGGAAACATGATGCAAGATGAAAATCTCTTGCAACCCACCTGAGGGTCACGACCCAGTCTTTGGGAAACAATGATACATGACCATGTTACACACACCAACAGGAAGTGACCTCTAACACATTGTTTCCCAACCTTTTTTGAGCCACAGCACAACAACATACGAAACTCTCACAAAAAGGATATGTAATGAAATATAATAATCTTCGAGTTTAAATGACCTCATGATTGACTAAAATCTCAGCCTGTTTAGTTGAAGACGATGTTGACATACTGGCAGGAATTAAAGAAAGACACCTACAAACACCACAATCCAAATGTTCAGTTTTGAAGATTTATTTTAACTGATGACTTTCTTTGTATTGACCAATAAATCTGACTGACGGTTGCTGTCAAGTCATTGGTCCACATCTGTGCCTAATTTAAATCAATTGTGTTTTTAATACTAGAACAAAGTTACTTAAAGTGTGCTGAGTGGGGAAGGTTTTTTTAAACTTCAAATACTTCCTTTCAGGTGCCATTTGGTCCTGTTACATAAAGTTACATTAACAAAACTTAGTGATCTAATCAAAGAGTACTTCCTTCACCAAAAACTAGCCTGAGCCCACAGTATACAGTATTGATTACAGGAGGACAATATCTGTCCCATGAGCAAAGACTTGGCAACAAAAGTAAAGAAAAATAGAAGATCCTTGAAGTTTTGGGTTTTTTTTTTTATCCATGAGGGAATTAAAGGATATGCAGTATCTTAATATCTGCATATAAGGATATGCAGTATCTTAATATCTGCACTAAGTCCTTACAGTGGTGCCAGAGGAGCAGGACAATACTGTCTAGACTAAATGTCATGACATAATCTGGCTCTGGACTTCTCTTTTTTGAGCCAGTCTTTAGTTCTTGGTCATTAAAGGTCAAGTACCGATAACCAATGTCCATCCTCACAGGAAGTGTTCAAGTACCGATTAAAGTCACTGAGACTGATTTTTAGGGGACATCCAACACAATCCAAAATATTGTTTTAAACTATGCTTTCTGTTTTTTATTTTAACTACATTTGTTATGCTGTCACTTTGTTACTGCCGTTAAACAGTCAAGTCATTGTTCTCTCAGTTCTGACCTTTAAACAAGGTCTGTCTCTGTCTGGAATCTGTTGATCTTTACCTTCTCTAGTCTGACCTTCCACGATACAAATGTCCTTAACCTTGACAGAGTAGGTGTGTTATCATTCCTCCACCAAAGGAATTTACTGCAGTAAAACCTTCAATGATGCTGGGTATCATCAAAAAATATATATTATTTTTGGTTAGCAACGGAGCCACAGAAATACCTCAGCTTCAAACCAGGACGAAGTTTAAGGAAATCAGCTCAAAACCTTCAGTTTCCATAAACTAAACACAGTCAGTGAGTTTTTTTGGTAGTTATGTTTGGATGAGAACTTTTGATGTTCAAAGGAGATTCAAAAAATATTCCAATTATTATTGTTTCCAATTATAGAACGGTGTCAAGTTCTCGAGGTTTTGTCCGCACTTCCACTTTTGAGTTATGTTTGCAAAAAGCTCCATAGCCACAGCAGCACACATAGTGGTCACTACAAGTACTACATATTTACATAAATCTAGCGAAAGCATAATATATTTGCGGCAGCTTAAACAAAACAAGAAAAAAAATGTCATACTAGGATCCCACTGAATGTTTGTGTGTTTATTTGTCACTTTGTACCTGCAGCTCAGTTTGTTGCGAATTACAATTGTGTCGGAAAGTAGTTTTTACAACTGCAAAATGCACAAGAGGGTCAAAAGAAAACTAGATTTAAAGAAAGGCAGAGTCAAAAAGCACAAGAGGCAGAAACTGATAAAAGCAGGAAGGAGGGACAAACGTGAGCAAATCCAATTTAGCCATTTGTGATCCAATCTCCACGGCAACCCTTTGTGTTTGCACCGAGCGGTCTGTGAGCTTTGGCACTGACTGACTCTTCTCCCCCAGTTTGCCCCTGCCTAATTGCCACCCTTAAAGAGGAGCAGACATATCGAGGAGGACACGACGAGGGCAGGAGATTAAACGTGAGGTCCGGGGACAGGAAAATGGAGAGAGTGTGAAAGAAAAGAAGAAAACTATAAGAGGGAGCGGGGGGACAGGGAGGTGATGAAGTGAGCAGAGAACTGAGAGGGGAGTCGGAGTAGGACATTCCTGAGCCAGCTGCGGGTTGGAGGGGGAATTCTCACTGAATGCCTGACAAATAAAACAAGACGCAGACTATTTCAGTATTTCAAGCAAAAAAGCCACTGGAACATTTGAACGGAATGATTCTGGAAGGAGAGAGAGGAAAAAAGGCTAATGAGAGAAGCAGCAGGGCTGCACGGTCTGCTAAGACAGGGTTACAACCACAGCAGTCCAGTGGTTAACCTTTTGTTGCCTCTCCCTCTCGTGACTGCTGGATCCAAAATGGAGGCAGAAACTCTGCAGCGGCGGCAGCGGCAGCAGCAGTGG
>NC_024323.1:3506790-3511978 GCF_000523025.1 Cynoglossus semilaevis | reverse complement strand
GTGTCGGCGGACGGGCGCGTGTGTCGAGGTTCACATCAGGAGCAGCAGCAGCGGCTCCTGGGGGCCCCACAACACACATACACACGCGTACATTCCTGCCGCACAGACAGGTGTTTGAGGCTGTTTAATAAATACAGGATTTGATGGAGGGAGGGAGGGAAGGAGGGGTACAAGGGGGGGAGTCAAAGGCCAGTGCAGACTGTAAACAGCGGAGTTAAGCAGTCATAATATGACTACTGCTCCTCGGGGAGAACAACCACCAAACGTCCACACTTTATGTTAGTGACTCACATACTCCACTGAAAGGCGGCCTGCTCTTCACCAACGCTCACTGAGGATGATTCACTCTATTAGGTCGCTCAGTGGCAATAGATAGCAGGTGTGTTCAAGGTCTGGGTCGGGGTATGGAGACATGGCAGTTGAAAGGGTTTAATCAGGGCATGACTTCTCTTTTAATTTGAATTAATAGTTGTGAGAGCTGGACATTTAGCTACATTTCATTCAAAAAAATTCAAAATTCAAGTAAAGTAATAGTAGTATTTTAGCTTTTTTTGTTGTATATGTTGCACATACATCAAAAACATTTTTTAAACTTAAAGCTTAAACTACGCAGAAGGACGACTTCCTGTCTCTTGTCTACTTTTTTGGCAAAAACAGCCAGTTCCCAAATATGGTAACTGATTTGTTTTGGCTCAACCCAAAACTTAGTAGAATTCCTTCATGAAGAAAACCTTTTTTATAACTAATACTAACTAATATACTTAGACCATACAAGGAAATCAATTTTATGAAGTTCATGCCTTCACTGTGTGTCATAAACCGTATCAGCAGCTCTAAATGCCTCACATTTATGGTCTTGGTGCCGTTTGGCACAGCGGCCACATTCATCAACTCATCTCTGCCAGGAGTTCAGTTGGTGGAAGAGAAAAAAAGAGAACTGTTTAGTTCATATCCATCAACGTCTCATCCACATGACACTCTCTGTTGTCCCAGCCACAAGCAGAAGGATTTCACAACAGCCTCGCTGACTCCGAGTGAGCGTGTGTGTGTGTGTGTGTGTTGTGAGCTGGCAGCGTGCATCATGATTGATTCACTTGGGCGAATGCCACAAATGTGACTGCACCTTTCCGACAGCGATGACTTCATTGACTGGTGGAAACAAAGCAAATAGTGGGGCTTAATTTGTAGTGATGTTGCTGCAACACGTTTTATTTATGTCGCACACAAGCCCTGGATTTGTCACGACAAATGTTTATACCATGACAGTAACAAGTTAACACAAGTCGGTGAAAACCTTATTAGGCTACAGATCCTTTCAGACTATTGATTGTTGCAGAACGTACATATATATTTATATGTTTATACTGTATATATTCAGGTGGACTGATCACAAGAGAGGGTTAAAACAGAGATCAACAGGTAGGTGTTGTGAGGCTGATTGCAGGAAAGGACAGTCATGAGACGGGGCGGAGGGGACGTGACGGGAAATGGGACAGTGATTTCCATTTCCTATAAACGGTCCACAACAGTTCTTTGTTTTTCCAAACGTTATTTCTTCAGCGAATGAAAAAGGCAAAAATCCTCAGGTCTAGAAACAAATCAGTGATAAGTCAGTGAGCAGAGTCAGAAAGAAGTATATTTCTGAATTTTTCATTTGCTTTCCAACCATAAAAATATATTTATTTGTGGAGCAAAACAATGAAGTAAAGTTTTTACACACATTCTGTTAACTTTTCAGTACTTTGAAAGTGGGTTCAAAGGTTGCTAATGGAGCACCCTCTGGTGGATAACCTTGGAACTAATTAAGAGCTTGGCCTTGATGAGGTGTGAAACTCTCAGAGAGAACATCAACTGTCATGATGCTCGTGGTTCCCGTCCCTCTGATTAGGTAGAGAAATGGAAACATTTTATTTTACATGACGTTTAAAACAACAGGAGCAAAAGTTACTGTTGAGAAAAATATTTGACCTTGAACAACAGACTCCACTTTGGAAGAGAGTTCTGCCCCACAAACAGCTGATAACACTTGTACGTCAGACCAATAACACTGATGGCATCAGAAACAATGATATGAAACTCTATAAGACCTCAGCTGCCAGTGGAACAGCAGCCAGCCATTGTCAATGAAAAATCTCAAAGCTTCTAACCAACTGACAACTTGGTTGCAAAGTTCATGACATATAACCTACCAACTCTGGAATCACACCCACAACCCCATGGGTGTGAGGCAGCTTTACCTACTGATCCACAGTTACCTTAAACTGCACAGTGGGAACCTGGGTAATTGTTGCTGTCTGATTCTGTTGGGTCAGAGCACAGCAACAGCAGTACACACACACACACACACACACATGCAGCAGAAGGCCGGGACTTTCCGGTGATCACCGCTCCACCGTCACCACCCAGGGACACAGCACAGCGTCCGTGTGTGTGTCAGCAGACCACCACTTGACAGCCGCCCACACGCAAGAGCCAGTGTGATGTTTCAAACTGTGTGCAAGCTGGCTTTTTCCTCCCTTTGCCCACCTAACCCCATTCTCTACCTCCCACCAACTCCTAACCACACAGGGGGAGAGCATGGGGGGGAGGGATGATGATCATCTCCTGGCGGGGGGGAGGGTGGGACCACATCCTGCAATTTTATCTGTTTTGCTCATGCCTCATGAAAGTGAGATATATGACTGCAGTTGCATCATGGTTAAATGTTTGAATCCTGTTAGAGCAGGAGGTGGAGTTGAACGTTCAGAGTAACAGGACAGAGGAGTAATTCAGTCCAGTGAAGGCTGCACCACTTCCCCAACTCTCTCCCTCCCTGTGTCAAAAGCCACTTCCTTCAGTTGACTCACTCATTCTGGACGACAGTCTCTGGTGAACCACTGTCACCGCATCCACCGTCCTTGATCCCTCCATCTACCCATCCTAACTAGTCTTTTCTCAGCACTGGAGGTTTTAGTCAGCACTACGGCCGTGACGTAAATCAGGGGCAGTTTGAAAAGTCGGTGCAGTGATCGGGACAGCGATCGTGTCTGGTGCTGGGAAAACGTCCCTGGAGTTGCAGAGGAGCTCAGCTCAGACTCACACATCACTGATGGAAATGATTAAGAACATCGGAGTGTAATTCCACCCCCCTCGGCCCGCAGCTTAAAATAGAGGAATGGTGGAGGGCGGCTGGCCGTGGCCAATGTCTAAATTCCTCTGATTGGAGCGGAGCACAATCCAGTTATTAGCCTAATGTGGACTTGTGGCTACAGCACAGGAAGGGCTGCCGTGTGGGTGAGGGGCCACAGCATGGCCCACTCACTCACCCCCTCACACAACCTTTGGCAGGCCATGTTTTTTTTTTTGTTTTTTTTTTGTATTTTTATTCATTTCAAAGACATTCCTTACATTCAAATGTAAACACACACACATGACTTGTGCACTTCAGAAGAGGAAATAAACATCTTTGAAATGTCATGTTTTGATTGGCTCGCCTTTTCCAAACATGGATTTTTATGGTGCTGGCCTAATATAAAACATGTGCTCCAGTGCCCGCTCCAAAACAGGGAGGGACTGAACTGTAACTGCAGTGTGATTATTTAAACTGTTAATAACCCACACACGACTGGCACAGTGTCACTGCTCCGGTTGTGTTGTGCTGTGTTCACTGACGGCTGGCAGGAAACGAGGCATGAACGACCGAGAGGTTTCAAAAGGAAGCGGAGGTTACACCGAGTTTGTCCTGAGAGTTGATGACGTAAAGAAAATACCATGAAAATCCACTGCCTCTAATGGTGAAGTTATATATAGGTGGCTCATAAATACACTACAGTTAAACACTTAACTAATGCATAACCGAGGCTCTTGTTAAGCTGCTGTGGTAATTAAATCCAAGCCTGCAGTTTGGGTAGGTTTCCTCAAAAAAACAATTGAATCAAAACCACAACAAACTGTTGGGAAAGTAGAACTGAGCCCATAAATAACTGCACTGTGGCCAAGAGTAGAAGAAAATGCCAAAAAAAAAAAACTTAAAAAATTTTTAAAGTCTTTTTTATCCCAGAAAAGGTTCTAAAAATAAGATCAACTCAGTCGTTCATCTTCAGCTCGACATTAGAACAAAGATACAACATTCATTTAAAAAGCTTAGACATGAATATAAATTGAACTTGTATCATTATATAAACGATTAAGACAGTTCATATTAGTGAATGAACATCGTCGGAACATGTTGCTGGAAAAGTTAAGGTCGGCCAATAAAGGAGCTTAGTCAGCAAAGTAGGTTTAAACATTTGCCCAAGAAAATAAATGGAGAAAACATGTAAAAACTAAAGCCTTTGGACAGCTGCTGCAGTAATTAAATTAAAAATGCTAGTTTTGGACAGTTTGGTGAAAGAAGTCAGCATTTCTGAAGCAGTCCAATCAATCAATAAAAGATGGAAAATAAAACATGAGAAGTCTTTAATATGATCCTTGAAAAACAGAATACACACAAAAAATAATTAGAAACATTTAGCTGAGAAATAGCTGAAAGCTAACAGCTAAATAGAGGTCAGTTGACTGACATAAACCAGTAATTTAACCAGTGCTAAATGAAAGTGATTAATATTAATGGAGCTGATGCTGGTGTCACGTACCGTTTGTTTTTTTTGTTTTTTTGTGGCCACAGCTGCATTTCTGATGAAAGGCTTTTGTTCCACAGACAAACACAGAGTTATTAACTATGTAAAACTCTCATGAAGAGACTGCAGTATCATACAGTCTGACATCTTGACTTTTGATGCTACCTCTAATAATACGGTGCTGGAGATGCAACCAAAGCCACAAAACCATTCGCATTTGAAGTGGCTCTGAACTGGCCTTGAAGACGAGTCCTCGTATATGTGCTTTTTGAAAAAGAAAAAAAAAAAAGAAGAAGAAAAGCTCCAATCTCAATGAAAACAAGTCCATCACAATATAACTCCTGGCTTAATAAGCAGTGATCACAGTATGTTGCTGGACAATGCACTTATGGAAGTAGTTGGAAACATTTGTGCATTTGCTGTAACCAATCAGAGCACGTCAATAGGAAGAACCAAAGGTTGTTTAAAGTTAAATGTCAGTTTTGGTCATTTGTCATTGAGTTGTATTTGCTCAGGTCCATCTGTTTATCTCTCCATTATTATCATTTCTTACACTAACACTGAAGTTATAGTGATGAAGATTTTATTTT
>NC_024323.1:3483078-3506783 GCF_000523025.1 Cynoglossus semilaevis | reverse complement strand
TGGAAGGAAACTTAAATTTTAGCTTAATAAATCTAAAAACAAAACATTTTGTCGTTGTTGTTGTGTGATGTACTTTTACTGATCGGTGGCAAACCGTTGAAATTGCTGATTAAGTTTATATTAACCTTGAATAAAAGTCCCAAAGAACAGTTGAGCTCGTTTAACTGACCAGCAACACACTAGCACTGATGTATTGTTCCAGTATGATTTACATATTTATTTATTTAGTTTTATTTGTATATATTTAAAATGTATTTCATTATTTCCTCTTTTTATTTAATTTTGATTATGTAGTAGCACCACACATTGTTAGAAAGAATATCGTGTCTTTTCAAAAAGGTTTTGAAGACAAGTCAAGGAGGAACCGCGTGACCATGTAATTGAGGAGTCCTACGACGACCTTTGAACCCTGCAGTGGTGAAGTGCACGTTTGTTTCCACACCGCAAGTTCACGACCAGCCACGGTTAATACGCCTTCAAATTTGGCTGCACTGTCTTCAGATCCACAGAACTGCAGCTTCATCACATGCTCAGACCACAAACCGGTGCCTGTGACCCAGCTGATGCTGAACTCAGCGAGGAAACCTAATGCCAAGTCCATCTTGGTCTTCAGGCTCAAGATAGTAATCCAAGACCGCATGCCTGATCCCAGCAGATGTGCAAACAAAGATAAGAAGGTCGTATGATCTTAAAGTGACTAACAGAAACCTACATTTAAATGCGATGCAGTTTCTGTGACAAATATTTACCGAGCTCAAGTACTACAAAGTTCTTTTCCATATTCATTTTATTTAAATGATATTTCCACCTCATCTGGCAGTAAAAGAAAAAAACTTTTGGAACCATGTATTATGTAAATCGTTGCTCTCACTGGAGTTGTTGACTTTCATTTTAATGTGCTGTGATGTGGATGTTGGAATAACAGGTACCATTTCATCGTCTGGGGAAAATAAATGGAATGCGACCGCACGGTTGAGCCAAATCCTGATAATAAAAATAAAGGCAACGGTGTCAAACTTGATCTTCGAGGGAAGGAATGGACGCAGAATGGCCAATAGTGCTTTCAGTGGGATGTTTGGTTGATAAGTGCAGCGATAGGCTGCAATCACAGCATTTGTGACCTGTGTCGAGAAACCAAGTCCCCCCTGCCAAGCACTGCACACAGATCCAACTGGGTCCAGAGTTGACTCGAAGGCCCCAAAATAGAACCATAAGTGCAGATGTTTTTGATAGCCTTATTTTTTTTCCTCTCACCAACCACAGCTACGGCCTGTGTTCCAATCTATACCCCAGAAGAACGCCTCTCCTTTGGCCTTTCCTCCCAGAAAAATCTCTCTTAAAACTCCCCCTAAGTCCTAAATCCTTGAGCTAACTACTCGCACCCTGGGAGTTGATTTACCTCCCGCTGCAGTGCCTATATAAATCCCCTCCGCTCTGGGCTTTTAGCTGTGGAACACACGGAACACCCGTCGCTCCCTGCAGAGCTTCGCCCTCCCACTGACTGATTCGAAGGAACAGCCATTTATCTGAGATGGAACATTGGAGAACGTCTCCTTTTAATTATCAAAAGTCTCCGAGTGGCTCAGATAATGGATTCCAAATGTAGAACTGAGGCAGGAGTGGGTGCAGGGTTGAGAGGTGGTTGTGAAGGCGGAAAAGCAGGAGGAGGAGAAGGAGGGGCAAGATATGACTCCCTCTCAGGTTCTGACCTTTGGCTGCTCCCTGCTCTCTTGTGCTTCAGCAAAGATCGAGAGCAGATTTACTGTTGGTCCGGTGGATGATAGAGTGGCAGAATAATATCTCACTAACACGACTGTCCACAGGTCAGTGGGAGTGCAGACATTCTCCTGAGCGGATGACACCTCCTGTCCTTCAGTGACTTTCAACGATAGAGGCTGCAGCATTTCCTAAAGATAATCCCTGGACCACACTTGAGTAGTGTTGAGTTCACGTGCAGGAACACTGCCCCCTGCTGGTTTTCCTTCTTTCTTCTCTTGCAAGCGGTGGTGATTTATCTGGTTTCAGGAGTGGAGCGTGGGCTTAGCAGTTGATGTTTTTTTACACAGTCAGTAGTCGATCGAACTGACAGGGTGCGCTGTCACCTCACGTCCTCGTGCATCTCCGACCAGATCACATGTGGACTCACCTGCAGCATAACTTTAATCTTTAACCTCTGTCCTGAAGGTTTTCATGTTGTATTTTCCATCTTGAAATCACGAGTCGCAATATTGTCAGAGGTAATACTGACTTATCAATGTCTCTCTGTCATAACGGGGTTCCTTTTATACACAGTAACAGGATTGGATTTATATTAAAAGAAAAGATTCTACCAGTCAGAGACGATATTTAATTTGTAAAGACGAAAACGATGGAGAGTAAACAATGATTTAGAACAATAAAAAATTACATATAATAAAAATAAATAAATAAATAATTTATAATCAATTAAAACAATCATTTAGGCTGATCATAGGTCAAAAATCTGATTTATTGCAACATGGTCGTGTCATAAAATGTACCTGAAATTCTACTGGACCACCCATTTGTCAGTCATACATCGTGTCCACTCATATTCACACACACCTTGTCTCTGTAGTTCCAAACCTACATGTCACTGTGGAGCCCATTGGATTTACAGACAATTGTGCTGATGTTAAAGTAATGAATTGGCCTCAGTCTGTGACTGCGTCTGTGCAGTTTCAGTGCCAACGGACCCGGGCGTTCAAGCTTTATTTATAGCATCTCCTGCAGTGGAGTCGAGGCGAACTACACGCTCTGTGTTACCACAGGCACTAACCCTAAAGTCTGCCTTCTCTACCTTTAAATCCTGCAGATATCACAGACGCAGCCCCCCTCCCCTCAGGGAAGTGGGAACGGCGTTCTTTTACGACAGAGTCAGTAACTTCATGTGTCTTCTCGCTAAAATAGTGCTCTCACAGGACCAGCAGCTCATAAACCATTCATCTTCACGAAAATACTCCAACATGATAAAACCATGATCCTTTTTGTGCAGTTCTCACCACTATTCCCAGGATGCACTGGGAGCACGACTAAGACAGAGGGTTCCAACAGCCCCGGGGTCTCGGCGCTAAAGCAGAAACAACAGTATCGCACACCAAAACAAAACACAAGCTAATTATTATGTCTCTGAAAAACATCAGATGCACACACGCATTCACACCCGCGAGTGCAGGACCACCCACGAGACCTGACCTGACTCTGCCCCCTACTGCTCGGCGCTGGCGTGCGTCCAGAACAAACTGGGCCTCTCCGTGGGGAACGGCGCAGGCCTGAGGCCTTGCTACTCAGCAGGCGCCAAGGAGGCGGCAGGCTGCCAGTGGTCAGTCCCTGCTGCCGCTTCTGGGAGTGGTGTCACACAACAACCACCGTCCACATGCCGGACGGCTCCCAAGTTCAAGCCCCGGGGTGCAAAGGTCAAGAAATAACTGCACTCCTCTGAAGGAGCATCTGGACTCACTGTCGTGGATGAGCTCATTCTGGACGGTGTCCAAACCAAGGGGGCGAGGCAGAGCCTGTGTCATCTGAACTTTCTTCATTGAGACTTGAGTCTTTGTGTAAAGAGCAGCAGCAGCAGCAGCAGCAGCAGCAGAGTGTCTGCAGTCTGTGAAGCCTGACCGAGGACAGAAATTCTTCTTGTCCATTCTAACTGCTCCACATGGGCCGGTGAAATCAACTGCTATGAGAAAAGACACCTTTAAGAACCTTAGGTCATCAGCGTTCTCTGACATTAGAGCTGTCGTCAGATTTACAACTCGACACCTGGTCGACACAACCTGGTATCTTGTCTGAATAACTTGCTCTCTAATTTGTATCTGGTTTGAACAATTTGTTCCCATGTGAGTCTGGATCCTTTTTTATCTGGTATGCACCACTTGGTATTTAGTCTGCTTTATTTGGTATTAGCATGACTTGGTACGTGGTTTGTAAAGCTTGTTATCTAATATTCACAATTTGGTATTTGCCCTGCACAACATGTTATCTGGGATATTTTTTCCAGGACCTGTTTTTTCTTTTATATATATACATAATAAATAGTACACAAGCAGATTTTAATTAATAGTATCCGAGGACTGGGAGCCCAGAAAAACACGGCCCGTCATCAAGGCTTATTTTGGTCTTATCATATTCATAACAAGGGAGCTGTTAAAAAATTCCTCCTAATCTTATCTGACAAATAGACCTTGATGACTGGCAGCGATGCTGAAGTCAGTAGCCTTCAGCTGCTCTCAGCAGACACAGCACGGGGGCAGACATTTCCCAGACGAGCAGGAGGAACTCTCAGCAGGCCTCCTGATATCATTTTAACCCAAACAGACCTTCTGGCCGACAACCTCCTCTCCCGCTGCCTCTCTCTAAGATAAAGCAGAAGCCTCCGTCCCTCACTGCTCACGGATCAGACAGCTTTTGTCCACATTGCTCGGGCGGTGCAGTCAGTGAGGGAGCTGGGTCCAGGCTGACGTCAGCCGTCCACTCTGGGACAGCAGCGATAAAGACGGCTAATTGGAGGCCGTCTGCACGATAACGAGTCCAGTTAGAGAGAACATAATCAAAGGAAACAGGCTAATTGGGTTAAATTAAATCTGCCTTTGAAGAGCGGGCTGCTGCCAACTGGACATGGCCTCCGCTGATAAGACGACGATAAACCCGTGTCCTCGAGCTGTTTGTTTTAGCCTCTTAATTCAAGGCAGGAAAAGAAAACTTGTCTTTTCACAATTTTGGCAATCTGTTTTAGCTAGCTATTAGCTATAATGGGCTATTTTTTGAAGGTTTTTTGCGAGTTTTTGAGAATAGTTTTTATATTTAAATGTTTATTTTTTTAATATTTTGCGAAACAGTTTTTGTACGCTACTGTTTAAATGTTTTTTCTTGAGTTTTGCTTATGTTTGAGTTTTTTAGGCCAATCTTTGTGGTTATATTTAGCTTTGTTTGTTTCTAGCACATTCTTGGAGTTGTCTTCATTTTTGTTGCATTTAAAACACTTTCTGGTCCAAGCCCTGGAATATGCAGCCCAGTTACCCTGAAGCAGCACTGTCAACTCATACATGGGTCAGTTGACCTTCATATGTTTTATCTGTGTACCACTCTGGAAAAGGCTCAGACAGCAGAGGGTTGAATCAAATGCCCTGTGAGAAAACAGAGCTGAATAACAAAGTTGTCACCAGAACGTGACCTTTTTTGTCCAATTAGCCAAATGATCCGTAAAGATGTGTGTGTCGTTGGTATAAAAACACACTGCCCATTAACCTGTGGTCTATAAAAGGACACAGGCTTCACAATTAACCCCCATTTCCAACCTTTTCCAGCTGCCTTCATTTCCAAATGACTATAATTCCAAACAGTGTGGTGATTTCCTCAGCAGCGAACGCATGCCTGGTGTGCTGCTGATTATGGCTTTTGGAAAGTTGTAAAGACCTTGGTTTCCTGGAGGGAGACCGCATCAGCTGTCATATTCATAATTATAGCATTTCTCCTATTTCTCTCTATCATGTAATTATCCTATCTTTGCTATTTCTATCAGTCATATAATTATCATATAAAGTCTTTCTCCCTAAAAATCTATAGAACTTTTCTTTACGGTTTTGGATCCATGACATACAAGATTTTTAGTACAGCGTAGCCCGCGTTGTTTTTTTTAGTCCGTTGTATTTTCAGCTCGAGGTCTGCCTTAGCTACAGCACTCGATATCTCAGCAGTTTATTTTCTACGCACACACAAGCGCTATGAAGACGATCACATCTGATTGTGTCCTCACATGAGAATCACTGACAGGTCTTGGAGGGATTTATTTGTGCAAAAAGTCATTTTTGGAAAGACTATTGTAAGTTTAAACCTTTCATTTAGAGCAGAACTAGTCATTTTCGTCAGAGCGGTAATGTCTCTTCGAGCAAGGCATCAAGATTTAGACAGATTTCTGCAAAAGGTTCATATTTTTATAAACATTTGAGGTCAGATAAGAAGGAGTCATTTGGAAAATACAGTAACAGTTAGTTTAAAAATAACTTTTGGATTTTCTCCTGACTGCCCTTCCTGACACAGCCTTCCCCAAAATGAAGTAAATTGGAGGAATGCAGTACCAGCTGCACCAGCAGTACATCATTAATGTGGGGTAATCAGGGTGTTAGCTGCACTAATGAAGCAGAGTGGGAGGGCGGGGGGGGCAGAGAGGGTGTATAGAGTTTGTTGCTACACCAGGTGTGGAGGCCGCGCAGACAGGAAGTTCCAACACCTGGGAATAATGAAGTACAGAGACAATGGTTGAATCTCAGGGCTGCTGTACTCTGAGTATTAGGCCTGAGTATTTTTTTTTAAATTAGAGTGAACTGTGAAGGCATCACCGGTTCAGACTGGTCTGTGTTATGTATCTTTAAACAGTTTCCAGCTGTACAAATATTACTACCACCACTGATTCCTCACTTATTCAGCGGTCTGACCAGAGAAGTGCAGTGTTTTTGTGTCCTCTGATACGTGGTCGTTATGTTACGAAGAAATGCTGCGGTGTGTAGCTGGACGGAGACCGCCGTTTCCTTCAACCCAGAAAAATATACAATCAATGGTGGAAACGTCTGATTTTGGGAGGAAGAGAAGTTTTCCCAAGAGCTTTTGGTGCAACATTAATGCATGTGAACAGCAGCGGAATCACAGAATACGACAGAGGAAGTAAACGTAAGTAAACAAGTACACACTTGTTTGAAGATGTTTGGTGACATTTGGGTTCATCTTGATTGTTTTAGACTAACTTTAAGCCCTTCCCAGGACTAGTTGAAAATATATAAATAAACTTCTCTGTGTTGTTATTTCCATCTTTCTGTTTCATTTACAGCGTATTTGAAGTATTGTTTTTAACCTTTTATATTAACTTTTAGCCATAGTAGCTAATGTGAGCTAGTGGCTAACTTTTATCTCTTTAAACTTGACTAAAGTGAAAACTCATTATAGCACTCATTTAGTCTTTATCACCGTGACAACAGTTAGACGGGTGGTAATCTGATTTTAATACTTTCTCCTGTGTAATACTACTAGTCCTTCATCATCATCATCATCATCATCAGAACAAAAAGAGGTGAAGCAGCTCTCTGCTAATATCAAATTGAANTCACAGCACTTGACTTAAAGGCCACCTTTGTATGTGCAGAATTACCATGGCTACTGCCGACCGACTGTAAGCCTTTTAGAATTATTAGCATTCCTGTCTGCGCCCAGTGCTGCAGCAGAGCTGCTCACTTTACCATCAATGGGCCCGAGCAGAAACACAGCCTTCGTTTCATTAGTGGCTACAGGAATCTCCATCTGCCTGGAAATTCATTAAAGTCGAATTATGGGCTGCAGTCGAGTGAGAGCACACTGAGAAGTTCAACAGCACCAGTGGAGGGAGCCGGTCAAAGTGGCTTTGTTAAAGAACCAGGTGAAGAAAATTACAAAAATAATAATGATGATACAGCCTGGAGTCGTTGATGTACAAGGCTGTGTAAACACCTGAGACAACTGACGACAAACTGAGGCCAACCTCAGCCTCTCTGATGGAGAAAGATACTGTATGTGTGGCTAAGCTAACATTTAGCATAAGTTTAGCTATTATTTGTCAAAATATATCTGGACTTGAACTTTTGTTTGTCCTTTAGTTTTCAGGCAGTTTGGTCATCATTTTGTAAGTTTTATACTGTAAGCTTCCTTGTTTTTTTTAGCTAAACTTAATAGGCTTCATCTTTGTACAACTTTGTAGGCTACCTTTTAGCATTTTCGGAGAAATATTTACTGTAACCATGTTTCCCTCCTGTTCCAAGAAGCCCAAGTAACAGAAAAGAAAACCTTTCAGCATATCATGTGTTGCATTAGCAGCTGTCGGACCTTGTGTATTTTCACTATATGAATTTAGGCGTCTCTTGAAAACAGCCGTGATCTAAAGAAACACAGTCAAACCTCGATCGGCGTCCACGGGGGCTCTGACTAAAACAATACTCTATCAGCTTCTAGATCTGGTCCACGGGGAACCAGCGAGTCTCCACTATCAGGCCAGAGGCTCCTCCAGATCCTGACACCTTCACTGATGCGGAGAAAGTAGGTCTGCGTGGTGCCCAGGGGGAAAGCTGAGCCTTGGTGACTTTTCACACTCAGTGCCAAACTGGCTAAATGCTGAGCCTTTTTCTTTGAGCAAACACGCAGACGATGTGGCGTTTCAGTTTCAGCTCCTTGTGTTGCTGCAGGTACAAGGAACAAGTACACTGCTCAGGTGAAACCAGAGGAAAATACAATGAAAGGAAGCAGGTGTGTTTGGTTTTGACTTGGTGGAACCAGGTGACGAGATCGAATTTTGTTTTATTAACGTGCCAATAAATAAAAAGAAAAAAAGAAATAAAAGAATTTTCACTGATTTATTGTCATGTACAACCAGACTATACAACATTCTTCGTCCTAAATTAGTTTGTTCACATGGTTCTTGTCTTGATGAAAGGGTCTTCATGATTTTCTGGTGGTTTCACAGGTACCGGTCCTCAGTTCTGCTGATGACAGACAGGAGTTTCTGGATCAACACCAAGACCAACTGGGTGAAGCTAAAGCTAAACATAAAATGTTCACTGTTCTACGCCTGTCCTCTTGTGCAAGTTAAATGGATACCTTTGCAACCGTGTGGGGCCTTGGAACTCCCATCCAATCACAAAGCTGGTTCCTGTGAGGTCGTAGGGTGGTGAGGTCGCTCTCCCTGGAAACGTTCCATAAAATGTCACAGTTTACAAATGAGAACTTCAGACACTTAAGTTGATTTACTAAAAGTTAACTCTACTGTGTCCAATAATTAATTAAATTAAAAAACAGTGATAGTATGTGGTTTTGCTGTTAGCAAGCAAGCTTTAAAAAGAACTCATGAAGGATAACTAGGAGAACAATTAATCTGACAGTGACATAATTCTGAGGAAAATATCCATAAGACTTTCAAACGTAGCACATTTCTACCGTAGTGCTGCTCAGTGATGTGTTAATGCCTCTATGCCTGCGCGACACGGATGTGGATTTAAGTTATTTCAGCACATTTAAGAATATTCATTTGTTACGGCCTACAGCCCACACCCACCAGTTGGTGTCACCCAGCAGAGTCACCACATCATCCATCACCTCCGGATCGATGACATCATCGTAGGTCAGCAGCATCTCGTACATCTGACTGGCTGTGGTTTTCCTTATCTACAGATTCAACAGAGGAGCAGAATGACAAAAACACAAAAAAGACATTTCTATACTAACTTTTACTTTATTTTGTTGTTGTTTTTACTTTAAAGTAGTTTATTGGTCAATTTTCCAATCTTTCTTCTATCTGGTCCATTATGGACTAACCAAAACCTAACTATATTGTTGCACCAGTGGAGAAAACATTCAGTCTGTGTAAATTCAACACATTTTTCAAACATTTAAAACACCACTGAAGTTTAAGTACTTTCCGGAACTGTCAATCACTCAGGTTTAGAAGCACTGAGTCACATTTATCATCCTCATCCACAGCACGTGTTAAACAATAACAATTAGTTCATCATTAGTTCAGTGAACGAACCACAGGGAAGCCGTGGCAGAGAAGAATCAGCAGCTGTGACAAAACTGTTCTCCTCACTCCTCCCTGGAACTGGATCAGACCACAGAAGCTGCAAAAAAAAAACCAAACCCAGCCGTCACAGCCTCTGTCAACGCTCCATATATTCATTTAATTTTCCTTCATGCTCTTTGTCACGTTGACCGCTGCAGATGACACTGAGACTCACACTGACACACAGGAACGCAGCTTGGAAACGTCTCTGGACTTCTTGAATTCTTTGCAGAGATTCAGAATATTCACGCAGAAGGGATGACTTTAAAAAAAAAGTGGAAAATGTTGAATTTATTATATGAATATTATGTCTTTTTTAAATACAAAGCTACTGCATGACTTACTCTTCTTGTTTGGTGAAGATTTCAAAGCAGCCGTTGGTGAGCATCTGGTTGAGCATTTTAAGAAATGGAATGTTCACCCTAGAAGAAAAAACACCTTCAGTCTCTGTACAGGACAGAGAGGAATTTAACTACCAACACTGAAGGGTTTACATTTATACTGGAGTAAAGAAAAATGATGCACCAGGCTTAGCAGAACTTGGATAAATCACTTTAAATGTTTTGGAAAATGGTTCAAACAGGTGACAGTGTTGAGCGAACCTGTCGTTGTGCAGATTGTCTCTGAAGATGGACAGTAACGTGTCTCCGAACTGCGTCAGAGCCACGGCGTCCTCCTGGATTCCTTTCATATATTCAAACAGTGACTGAGAAGAGAAATGGACCTGAACACAAGCAAAGGAGAAATGGACGAGAGACAGAGGAGACAGAAGAGGGAAACAGAGTTTTTTTTTTCATTTAAACACGTGCAAAATAATATTTATATAACAAATTAAATTAACCAACATTTTCACAAACCCACTGCAGTACCTTCATGGACCTGGCTATTCATTGGTGTGATAAATGTTTCTGTACGCGAATAATATGCAATAATAACATTCCAATTATTTAACTAAATTAATTTAGTTAAATTTAGTTACATTAACTAAATAAATAAAAGGCAAACTTTCTAAAGGTGCAAAAAAATGTTCCACTACTGTAGGTAAACATGGAATTTCTGTTTCAGGATTAATAATTATAAAATTGTCAGGTTTTTGTTCAGAGAGCGAGTGAGTGACCGCTCTCTCTACATTAAGTCTAGTGTTTAAGTCGATTCTTGGATAGTGTAAGAAATTCTCAGCCTCTCCCTCCCTCTCTCTCCAGCCTGTGAGAGTTCGGGCCTGTGGTGTGAGAACGCTAATCTTGGCCCATGTATTGACGCAGTCTTGGCTCATTTTCCTGCACGTAACCCTGCAAAAACATATCAGTTCTTGGAGTCTCTGAGGATGTATCTGTGGCAGAGAGCGGCCGAGGAGCAGGAGGTAAAATCCTGACGAGATCCAGATCGTCTCCGCGGGAATATACTTCCAGCCTCTGGAGGCAGCGCAGTTCAGAGCCACTGGCTACACCGCTGCTATTACAGGCTTTACACTTATCTTTCTTTATTACACACACAAACATTAAAAGTTAAAAATAACCTGGCCCTCACAGATCTCTCACTGAAAGAGCTTTTAGATTGAGTTTTTCTGACAGGTTAGGTCACAGTGAAGGGAAATGGGGAAACCAGCAGAGGGACGATGAGGAACAGTTCAGCAGAGAAAAGAAAAATAGGTTTTTTTGTAGAACTGCAGCAGCAAAACCTCAAAGTTGATGAGGTTTTCTCAGTGACATCTTCAGGGAAAAGGTCAGAAAAGTTGATTTCTAAAGAAGTTCGGTTAGTGGTAGTGTAGTGGTTTAAATCTAAGTCGTAGTAAACACCCGGATCAGAGTCAGGCGGTAACATGACTGAGCGCTCTAATTTAGACCTATAGCTCCCTCTGGTGGTCAAAAATAGTCACTTTGAGTCCAGTCCCAAATTCTTTTTAAATTTGAATTTTGAGTCAAATTAATTTTTTTATATATTATTTTTAAATTTTTTTTCAATTGCTCTTTTAATCTAGAACACAGAGACTTTCTAAACCAGAGTTATAACATTCAGTACTCTCTAGAACAGGCCTACAGTACAACACCACATTTACTGGACCACAAACTGATTAAAAAAAATAAATAAACAGTTCCATTAAGTCACTCTGTGTCCTGAAACCTGTTACTGATTTCATAATGTTCTTCTCTCATAACAGTTGACCTACTGTGGACTCTGTGATCCCTCCCACAGACACTGTGAGTCCGAGCAGAGTGTGGTAAAGGTACTGTTGCAGACCCAGAAGTTGGCTGATATGCTGGAAGGACTGGGACGGAGCTTTCCAGTTCAGACTGGCTGAGGTTTCCCTGAAACGCATAAGAAAAAAATGTTTGAAGTCAATCATTTATAACACAGCAGAGGTTTGAAGCACAAATCAGTCCTGTGATGCCACACAGATTTTTCTGCTAAAGAAAATGTTGCTTCGGACTATTTATGAAGTAACATAAATATATATAATATATTTAATGATATATATTATTAATAATACATACTATTAATAATAAATATAACATAATATAACAAAATGCTACTTTCTGAGTTACTCACACAGAGAAAATAAGCAACAGCTCCTCCTTGTGGGGAATGTGCGGCACTGCAGGCTCTGTGCTGTGGAGGAGGCCAAGGAAAATGTTTCCAGCGTGGGCTCTGTAGCGGTCAATCTTCTCGGCCGCCTGCTGAGCCAGGCAGCACATCATACAGCCTACTCTGTAGCAGCAGACGGAAGGGGAAATCAAACGTAATCACGTGATGGTGTACTATTTCTAAAAAAATGTTTTGGAATCAAATCAAATTAAAGATGACAGATGAGCACGCTGTTTCTAATCATGTAACATTGTAGTTGATGTTTAATGAATAATCAAAGTGAAGACATTAATTAGTCCCTAAACTGACTCAACCACAGTTAATTAAATCAGCAGTTTGTCAATCACCATCAAAAAGGTTTCTTTTATTATTTTCATCTGGAAATCAAAGATCCAGATCAACTGTGTTCCAGGTTTGTAACTGTTCACTCACTGCTCAGGTGACAGCATCTGTGGAGCAGCGGTGGCCACCAGCACCGTCACAACCTTCAGGCTGCTCATCGCTGCCTCCCTCACCCTGGTGGAGGAAGACAGTGGGAACTTAATGCATGTGAAGACATGGGATCATTTATATTTTAACAAGCACTAACTGTACTGTATGAGAAGACGGCATTATTACCAACCCAGATGATGGACTGTAGTTCTCTACAAACTGTTCCCTAACGACTATCTGAAGCTCCCACAGATGTGATGGTGTTTTTAGCTAAACCCTGGTCTTTAGTTCATTATACACACACATACACACATACTATACTTACATACATACATGTATGTTAAGTCAACAGTCAGTTCACAAACATCAAATATAATTCTACAGGGAACCAATTCAAAGAGGCTAACGAGCCACGTGGGACTCAGGAGCCATAGGTTGCAGACCTCTGCTCAAGGGCAAAATATTTCAGGTTTGTTCAGCTCAAAACAGTTAAATTTCCCTTTTATGCAAAACAAATGGTAAACTAAACTGACATGTTTGTAACTAAATAAAACTAACCTGACTGATCTATTTATATATGTGTTGATAGTTTGTGCTTCTGCTCAATGAATAGGTTTCTTCCTAAAAGTTACAAATATTTTTGTATGTAAAATAAACTGTATGTGCAGGTACAAGTTGCCAGATAAAGATTGTATTTCAGTGCTACCGGATTGTCACTGGGAACAGATCTGGAAGCTTCATGGCTGCGGGGCATAATTTGTTTATGTCACTGTTCAACTGAGAGATTCATTCAAAAGTCACACCCTGAAACAGGTGCAAAGGCGAGGTGTGGAATCCCTGCTTATTGTGTTTTTGGATAGGAAAAGAAAAAAGGAATTACAGATATTTATTGCGTAATTAAAAAGAATAAATAACGCAAATGCGTGTCCTTTTCGACAGTGGCTTTGAAATTCAGTAAAGAGCAGGAAAAGACTGTTAGACAGCTGAAGAGCAGCGGCCCATCCCATACTGTGTGGACAAGTGACAAGCCTGGTGGCATTCCAGGCGAGGCGGTAAGCATGGCCTCAGGCTACCACTGAGAGAGGCATGTGTGTTATGTCTCCGCAGAGGAGGGACACCACACAACCCTGGCCGCGGGTGCCGGGACATTCCTAATTCTTTGGGCAAATTAAGAGAGTATGTTTGTGTTTGAGTGTGTTCGCTCACCAGGCTCCCACGTCTCCTCTGCTGTCCGTGGTGTAGTCATTGATGTTCTCCAGGAGCATGTCGTACACCTTGGCTATATTTTCAGCGCACAGAGCAGAGTCTGGGGAACCACCAGGGGAGACTCCGGCTGTCAGGCACACTCTGGGGGGGAGGGGGGGTTTAAAAACACAGAGTGTCACAGGGCTGGACAATAACTGGAGACGAGCACAGTGTCCATCTGTACAAGCATGTCCACAGATTAGCTAATACACAAGTGCTTCGGGCATAGCAAAAGAACACCACTCTGATTGGCTCTCACCCTCATTCGTTCCTCTGCTTTATTTGACTAACTCAGAGATGTTTTTTTTGTTTTTTTTTTTTCATTTTAATTAGTTGACTAGTCATCCATTCATTGACTAGGTCACTGACGAAAATTACAAGTGTACAAAACCAAAGATGAAAGCGATATATATATATATATAACTATGTAAACCAAATAACATTACCAGCTAAGGGGAACGATAGCTTTAGATTAAGAGAAGGGGCCGACATGTTATTCAGGTCCTGCAGGTGCAGTCAGTCAACTGTTTATTTAACAGCCGACACAAGTATGCATTTAAGCCAGCAGGTAAGCAAGTGAGCCAAAGGGAGGCAGAGACACAGAGCTCTTTGTCACAAAAGGTTCAAATAATTCACAAAAAGATCAGTCTTTTTAAATGACATGACGACTGAGTGAACTCACTGAGAAACAGCACTGACGGCATCTCTCCTGGCCTCTGTAAAACCCGCCTCCTTCTGACTGACGATGCACATCTGGTGGAGGCCTTCAAGGACCTGTGTCACAATCGTGCAAAAACAACACAAAACACAACACATATATGCCTGAATATTTCGGACAGATAAGTGTCAAACTAGAAAGTGTTCATACTTCAAACACACCTGCTTCAGTTTGCCATGGATCATAAATCTCGGCAGACAGCCGAGGGCGAGGGCAGACCCGCAGCGAGTGAGCATCTGAGGACTACTCAGCCCCTCGATGTACTGAGACACCAGAGCATCTACAAAACATTTCCAAAATGACAAAGAACAGGCGCCGCAGGCACTTTACAGCTAATCTCAGATTAAAACCACACCTGTGTAGGCTGTTTTACTTTGAACATTTTATACAAACTCATCTGACAACTTTCAGATTGAGCTTCTCTGAGGATGAACAAAGACTGACTGAAATGAAGTGGATCAGAGCTGCTGATTTAAATGACAATGAGTCAGGTTTTATAACAATAACAAGGTGGTGGGTTTCAGTTCCATTAGAGTTATGATAACATACAGCGACAACATACAGAAAGACTGGGAATCAAACCAGCAAATCCCTAATCTTCGTGCTATAAGATAAGCCTAACTTCAGGCCATGAGTTTGGAAGTGGGCATTCTACCTTGGATCTGTTCATCAGCCTTTCCTGACTCTGTTTGGTAGAATTCTTCACACAAGGCAGACAAAGCTCCAATGACGGCAGCCTGCAGAGACACATGATCAGTACAGTCACTGTGTCTGAACAGATTCATTTAAATCACATGGTATTAAGGAAAATAGCTTCCCATGATTCCATCCTTCACACCACGAGAAAACAGGTGAAGAGTATGAATGGTGTCGTCGATGAACAGCTGCCAGTCGGCTGGAACACAGAGTTAGATGATCGTGACTTAATGAAACCAAACATCATAATCACTGCTGTCTGGAAATATTCAACCTACTGATGACAGGGTCGTTTTTGAAAGGCATTTTGGAGAGTGAGAGTTTTTCTATCAGGCGACACACTGCAAGGAAAAGAAAACAAAATCAAGATTGTACTTTTCTCATGTTATATTGAATAAATAAAAAACACGATTTAACTGATTTACTGATTAAACTAATAAAAAAAGTATTTTGAGTTAGCTTTTACTCTTACCTGCTGGTCTCATCAATTCTCCACCAAAACCCCTGAGTAAAAAAAGTATACAAATGTATTTTTTTAAATTCAAAACATACCCACTACCTAATACATTATTACATATTAAATTATTGACATAAAAATTGCAAATGTATTTATTTTACCTGTATTGTTTTCTGCTGTGTAGCTAAAAGAAAAAAAAAAACAGTAAACTTAAGTCATTGAGTCAGCTGACTTTGAAGGAACTTTGGTCTCTGTGAGCGACTCTTACTGTGTGATGAATATTCTTCAATGCATCCACACATCCATGTTCAATCATGTCCACCACAGTCCTGCAGCAGAGATATTGTGATAAAAAAATAACAGTAGTATAAATATATATATATATATATTTATATATATATATATATATATGTTTAAATACATATATGTATAAAGATATGTGTATATGTATACATATGTATTTTTACATACTGTATGTATGGTTCTTTAACTGTCTTTAGTGTAAGAAGTCTCTGATTGTAGAGTGTTATTCTTGTTACAACTGTACATATTGAAATGTTGGTAATACACAGATGCACAAACGTGGGCTTCCACCTAAGTGGACTAAAGAGTCTACCCAGACAGTGTCTACCTGTTGGTCTGGAGGCCCAGCTTGTACAGAGCGTGTGTGACCTCAGCACAGGCCAGGATGGCTCCATGGCGACTTTGGAGATCCATGCCCACCGCCATGGACAGCAGCTTAGGCAGAACTGTGACATGGGAAGAACAGACACCATGTTATTGAAATGACACGTAATTATTGGGTTAGGTTGTCAAACAAATAAACATCTTGCATGAGCACTTTATTTTAGCTAGAAGCTGTCACTTCGCCTGGGGAACAGGAAAGGTGACATTTTTTACCTGTTGTCGCCATATAATCAGGTGCTTGAGGCGTCAGGTTGTGAAGAGCTTCACTGGCAAGCTCGCGGATCGCACTGTCAAAAGCAAAACAATCTGACTACAAAACTGTGATGGTTTTATATATATATAGATTTTTTTTTTTTTTTTTGTAGAAATCCCGATTCCATACCTGTCCCAGTGGTTGATCTTCATGGCTACTAGATGGTCTATCATGGCAGTGGTGTACTCTGGGAAACTGGCTATGTAAACACTGTAAATGTAATACAAACATAATTATCTAGTTAATGTTCGTTATGTGACAGACTGACACTGAAACAAACCCTGAGGCTAACAACATTAATCAGCTAAATATTATTTTTGGCTGCTTTACTGTCAGTGACCAAAGACACTTTGGAGGTTTGAAGCTTCACTTTGTTCAATTAGGAAGAACAGTTTACTCTGTGACCTTAAGTATTTGGATCCACTGGTTTGGACAACACCAAAGGTGGCAAACCAAAGATAAAAGACTCGAAGTAAGAAACCTCCTGTGGTTGATGGTTTGATTTCTATATTAACTCTGATGACCATGCAACATTTCTGGGTAGTTTATTTGGTTGTTGTAGAAAAGGGTGAAAAAGGGAAGACAAAAAGAGAGTGCCACGGCTCTTTAGAGTATCTCACCTGATGTTTAAATAGCAGTTGTTGAGATTTCCGACAGCGTAATAGTCAGCTGTGGTTACGATGTCAATACCGTGAGGAAAAGTTCCCTAAAGAGAAAGAAATCACCACAAACAGCTCATGTGTTTCTACTGCGTTGCCAAATCAGATGCGTTCAAAGTGATCTAAATGAAAAAATCTGTGATTTTGGCTGCTGGTTCAATTACTGAGCTCAGTCTTTATGGCTCAGTAGAGTGACTTGAAGTTCTCGACTCAAAAACATTTCAGTCTTAAGGCAAGTTTGAGCAGGACCTGTTTTTTGGCAGCAGATAAAACTTCGAATCACGGTAATTCTCTAAGTCATAATGTAGAAGCAGTCACTGCAGGAGTCACAAACCTGTCGGCCCACATTCTCCTGGAAGGCAGCCTGGGACAAAACGAGACGATAATGAGAACGGGTGTTGTGAAAGTGTATATATTTAATACTGAGACCAGGGGGTGTGGCGCGACAAACTTACGGAGCCCGCTCTGCGGCAGTTGACACTTCGGTCAAACACGGCTGTGACCAGCAGAGCACTGTGGAGAGAAACACTAGTTAAACCATCTCACGACGCACCACATGCCAGGGAGGTCAATGTGTAATTACAACAAGGGCCAAGAGGGGTTCCTATTGAAATATTTATTATTTGTGTGGATAAAGGCTAAACTGTTGTTTTTGATTTTCTTTACAGTGTATAAGAAAAGACAGTGGAATTCCAGCACAATATTTCAAATTTCCTTCTCTTAAATGTTCCTTATTCTGCAGTTTCAAATTCAATTTAGCTCAAATTAATTTTAATGTAAAGTTGCTCTCAAGACGTGAAAATGTTACAATTTGCTCAGACTCGAGAGTCAGACAGGACCTACTGTAAACCTCAGAATTCTGAAAACGTAATTTTTTTGGTGGCAGCAACAGAGTGACAGAGGACACATGTCGACCCGTTGGCTACATTTCTATGATTCCTGCAGCAGCATCACAACAGTCGAGGGTCATTGGGTTTGTTGTTCCCCTTGACTTTGAGATAATAAGAACTGTTTCCGGGGTTGGTACTGAGATATTCCTTTTTAGTGTTTATAACTTTCTCATTCGGTCAAATTATACACAGGCCTTACATTCAATAAATCTGGAACATACCATGCACAATTAATACAACATTTAAACATAAACATATTTATGGAGATTTCTAAACATCTCTCCTGTGGTGGAAGCTAACAGGGAAGGCCTATGCTGCTATATTCTAATGTTGGTCATCATGGTGGTACTCAGAGAGATCAGTGTTTTCTCAGGTGGTACAGAGAAGAAAACGTTTGAGAACCACTGGTCTGGATTATACAGACTTTAAAAGCAGCAGTGTTGGATGTGAAAATAACAGTAAACGTATGGGACACAACCTTCGATACATTAGAAAATCTATCTTTGTTTGTTCTCCTTTCAGGTTCCGTGTCTCTTAACAGACAAATGTAGGCCTGCAGCTTTGCTAACTGCCCCAGTTTACCTTCAGTAACTGCCCTAACCCTGAGGGCTTGTAAAAAAAGATGCAGTCAATATTAGGCCCTGTGTATGAGCAGATGGAACCTTGGGGGTTATAGATACTGCTCTGTGTATGTACAGCATTTTCTCCCAAGGCACTCTGTCCCGCATTCAAAAAAAAGTGCATTTTTTCATCGTTAATGTCATTTCACTGTGATGGATGCAACAGGAATCAGCTTGTCTGAGTTCTGCTGCCAAACAGCGACCGAAACTTACAGCAAAAGGCGAAACCTGGCAATCCTGTAGACAAGGGAAAGGGAGGGTGTTGTCGCGACTGCTGATGATAATGGCAGCAGGGGTTCAAACTGACTCTGCAGAGCTGGTCTGCACACTCACAGGCCACAGGTTCATACACGCACCGCCACAGCTCCAGGAGAGGGTAAACCGTTACGACTCACAAAGACCTGATCCTACGTCACTGGATCATTCTGCAAACTCAGCTGCTGCTCACTGGTTGTGGACTACATGTACTAATATCTGGATGTTACTCAATAATTTCCTGAAATCTCCTGCTTTGGATCCAAATATGAATTTCCCCAGAATATAATTCAAACAATAAGGAAATCCATTTTCACCCAGTGGCCTCTGTTTCTGTTTTTTTTATTATTATTATTTAACTCATTTAACTTAACCTTCCAGAAACAAAACAGACAAATATAATCAGCAACTCACATCTCATTGATCATCAAGACAATAAAATCACCATTCAGTAATAAAAAAATCAAGTAAGCTAATAAAAACGCAAAAAGCATCCCAAAAGTAATCCACAAATTTTTTTTTTTACATAGAGCAAATAAGTAAAGCTGTTACCTGGCGATCTGAGTGACAAAAGGTGTCAACTCTTTGGGCTCATAGGCTCTGGCAAAAGACCAGCACACGTAGCAGGCAGCATCACGCACGTTGGAGCCAACACTGCAGGCTCCTCGCTTCTCCTCATAGGTCAGAGACTTGATGATGAGAGGCACAACTGCAAACATGTACACAAGATCAGACATAAACACAGCAGATACGAAACATACATTATCTATTTTATTCTAAAAAATATGTGTATATATACACATACTGTATATACAGTATGTACATGTGTGTGTGTAAATGTACTGCTCAAAATGTCATAGGAAAACACAATCTTTCATCATGTGATAATTTTATCAAAAAATAATGTAAAAATAATAAAGTTTATTATATTATGAAAAATATTATATGGATCCAATGAAACGTTTAATTATAGTCATGCTTCTGGTCATATCCTGCAGCCTTTATTTGTTGCTCTCAACTCAATAATGTAGTTTATTCAATTTATTATTTACCTGTAACCTTGGGACAGTGTCAAGTCCAAATGACTAATGAATTTGAAATGAACAGACTATATTGCTATGGTGAACATCAAGGATGCACAAAACCGTGTTTTGATTTTATTCATTGCATGAATATCAAACAGTCCTTAAAGCAGTTAAGGTGACAAACTGAACGGATGTGTTCAGTTAGTAAAAAAAAGGGGGAATTATTTGCATATAACATAATATTTTTTTGTCCAACAGTTGAAGCCTGTTTGGATCCCAGGGTGAGTCAAGGCTGACAGTTACACTTCTATCTGCTGCACAGAAAACAAGTGCTGATCCTGTCAGTTTGATGACATGAAATCTGACGAGCTCGTGTGGATGAACATGTGGGATAAGGGAACTGTAAAAATGACTGGACAAGTGAAGGAGGAGAAAAAACAGGTATTGCTCCCCTCCGCCCTCTATCCCCCCCCCCTCCCCCCCTCCCCTCACCTGACCACATCATGCAAATCATCCCTTGAGGCCTGACTAATATGAAGTGCATCAGTGTTGCCCCAGGGCGCTGCTGTTTCGGCTGAAGCTCCGCCCACTGAGACAACACCTCAGAGTAAGGAACTCACCACACAAGTACCATCACCAAGTGTCACACACACATTGACAAACACGAACCGGAGCGAGCGTTTCGATCAGATATTGACGCTGTCCGTGGATTGTGGAGCAGACCTCTGGGGACCACAACATCCAGAGAGGACAACGTCCAGCTACACGTGAAGGTACGGAGCATTTCAACTATTTCATGTTTTATTTTCATATTATTGTGTTTGAGCATTTGTTTTATGTCAAAGAGCTCATTTTTATGGAGAGTTGAATTGAATAGAAGTTTAAGTTTGTCATGCACCTGTTACCTCAGGGAGTTTTAAAGGCCTCTGCAAGCACTGCACTGAGCTGGCCGTCACACAGAAGCTATAATTAAATTAAAATTTCAAAAACACTATTTTCCTAAAAAATCACAATATATAAGGGGTTTTTAACAGACACCCACATGAGCTCATGAAAAAAATATATATATTTGAATGATTGTCAAAGAGAAGGTGAAGAAAAAGGAGAACAACATCACCTAATATCACAACAGATTTTCCTTCTTAAGAAGGGAGTGGCTTTGCGTGCTACTACACTTGGACAGAAACTTGAGTGACAACTTGTTGCGACAGCGCATGACAAGCAGGTTCCGCCGAGCGACACCCAGATACACTTAACTTACAGCTTTAGGTGATGTTTCACTTCAGAGGCGAACCTGAAGTTCTTTCCAAACGCCATGGAGAACTCACATTGTCATTATACAGACATTCAAAACATACTAGGAAAAGTTAGCTTCCCAGAGCCTTGAACCTGCAGAACAGGTGAGCTCATGATATGAAGCTGACTGCATCTCACAGGTGTAGTCATGGGAAGCAGGTGGCTAGTAGTTCCCACGCCGGCAGCAGAGTTCAGTATGGATGAGAAATAATTCATGCCTCTGCATGCCCTCCAGGTCTGTGTTAGTAAGTGTCTCGTCTGCCTCGCCAACAAACCCTTAATTCCCTAATCTCCCAAATGTACGCAGCGAATGAGTGGTGAAATATCATAACAATTAAAACAATTACAGCCACAATGAAGGAGATTTGCAAATATGAATGCAAACGTGCAGCTATGATTTTGCATACCTGGGATGAGTTTTCATAACCGACCATTTCTTCTGCTTGTTGTCTAAACCAGCGTGAAGGAACAGTTGCAGGAATACGTTAGCCCCAGGGCTCAGTGTTTTGTGCAGATACTGATTTTTCTGACCAAGCAACTTACGAATCCCTCCGAGGAACTCCCACAGCTCTCTCTACCTCAACCAGTCCAACTGCTTCACCATCCTCATTACTCAGTGACATTCTGGAACAAAAGCTGCAATGATTCACCCTTTGCTTTTAAATGCCTTTAAACATCTCATTCCCCCAACAATTTTACCATATGCAAACAGAGCGACTTTTAACCATTTAAAACCTTTAAACGCTGGTGTATCTTATTTTTCAGAAAAAAAAAGAAAGAAAGACTCAAGATGGAGACTGTTCAGGAGCGAAAGCCGAAAAGGCCTCACTACATTCCCAGACCTCCAGGAAAGCCATTCAAGTACCAGTGTTTCCAGTGTCCTTTCACGTGCAATGAAAAATCCCATCTTTTCAATCACATGAAATACAACTTGTGCAAAAACTCCATCTCCCTGATGTCACAGAAATCAGGGCAGACTCCCCGACAGGTCAAGGCTGTGGCGAAGGGAGTCCCAGTCATCTCCAAGGATTGTCCAAGCCCAGTGGAGGCGGCTCAGAAAAGTCAGGAGAAAAACAGAGCAGAGGAGAGCAAAGCTGAGAGCGGAGAAGAAAGAGAGAATGCAGATGTCAGGTGTGAGAGTCCTGTGAAGAAGGACAGCCTGAATCTGACAAGGCCAAGCACAGCTCCAGAGAAAGAAAATAAGGAGAGCAATGAAGCCAAGTCTCTGCCACGCCCGTCGGCCTTCTCCCCTGTCACACCCAACCGTGACACTTCAGATGCCTTTAAGACATCTGTTCAGCACTCTGAGGAGTCACAAACCCCTGCTAAGACTTTTAACCATCCTGGCTTTCACTGGGGTACAATTTCATCATCCATCCCCTTGAAACCATTTCCACCTCCAATGGTCCCTGAATATCCAACTTATCTCCTGCCCGACCGTCCTCTGTACTCGTCCTACTACCTCCCTGGAAATCACCGTCCAAATGAGACAAACCCTTCTTCTTACCAGGAAGAGTTTGATTCCCAGAGGCCCGTAGTGCCACAACCGATCACCCCACCTCACAGTTCGCTTTTTCCAACATATGCATACTGCCACCCTTCTTACACACCTACCCCTCTGCACTACGCCCTCTACCGACCACATGAACTCTCAATGCCACTTACAGGACCTAGATATATTCCTTTGGACTTGTATGACCATACCCTCAGATCCAAGGATTTTGATTTGTACATGCATTCGCGACCAAATCACAGCAACCACAATGCATCTGCACAGGAGCAGAGTGAGCACAGGCAGAGTGGAGACCAGTCGACCAGGCAGAGCCCTAAAGAGGGCTGTTCGGCTTTGGGATCCCCTGATAGACCAAGCCACGTCCACAATGTCCACAGAGAGACAGACGCTGAGCAAACCAGTGGCACAAGTGGAAAAGAGACGACGGGTCAAACAGGACACACGGCTGTAGCCGTGCAGAACAGTAAAACTGACTTGAGGCAAATTGAGTTTGCAGAGAGTTTGCTGCATTTGAGAAATCTGCACGTGGACAGAGGGTAGGGTAAAAATGTCTGGTGCATCAAGTAACACGTCTCCTGGCTTAAAATGCTCATCTTTCTAATGTTATCTTTGTTTTGTTATTAACAGGACAGCAGAGGGCAGCAGTTACTCCACCGTGTCTGTCCCTGAGCAATGTCAAGAATCCATGTCAGAACACGATGAGGACAGCAGAGTAGACCTGGCTCCTCTCAACCTCTCCAAGAGAAAACAGGACAAAGACAAATGTCCATTTGACCACAGACTG
>NC_024323.1:3470620-3483035 GCF_000523025.1 Cynoglossus semilaevis | reverse complement strand
GTGTTCACCTATGACTGTGGTGTTCAGACACAGAAAAATTACAGCAGGAAACAGAGTTGCCTCTGAACCTCAGCATCAAAGATTCTACCAGCAGCCTTGGTGATCATCAAAAGCCAGAAGACGACTTGGATGAAGAACCATGTGACCAGAGGCAGACTGCAGCGTTGGCTCTCTGTCAGTTGGCCAGTGCCAGCTCCAGTGTCGCCCTGTGTGGTTTTGGCTCAGCCCAGAGTTTAAATGATTCCAGAGATACTAGAACACTGAGCTCCTCTGACGGGACCAAGCACAAATCAACCGTCATGAAAAGAGCAAACAGGGGCGAGGTCGATGAAAACCACCGCCATAAACCAAACAAGAGAGTGAAAGTTCCAGGACGGGTTCTGAGGAGGAGGTCTCGCTGATGCTGTGACAACAACATTCAACATTCGTCATTTGCAAACCTTTAAAACTGCAACACTGATCAAAAATAAAATATTCATAAGCACTAAAAAAAATTCAGCATTTCCTTTGTGTACAGGTACAAAAGTCCCCAAGTTCTGATTTGAAAAGAAGATGCTGTCACAGGTCTGTGACACACTGTGGGTGGTTGCTCATCTGATTAACATCTGAAAACATTTTATATGGGTTTGTATATTTAAATGTATTTGTATAGAGTGGGTATTGTAAAATACGACAATGCACTGAAAATGAAAAACATAAACATTAAATAAAGACTTTTAAAATGCAAAAGTTAAAAACTTTGCTGTTTATACCATTACCATCAGTATTGCTTCACAAAAATAATGGAAACTTAACATTACCCAGTGGTCTAGTCCTTAAAACTACTGTATGTGGCTGGTCAGCTTAACATAGCACAGAGTTGTATTGTTTTATGGAGCTGTACAGCATGAAAAATGATACCCATTTAAAAAACAGTATCCATACTTCACTGACACGTTTATGCCTCAGTTGACTTTAATGTTGACATGGCAACTTTTTATCTATTGGGCCATCTTACTTACACCTACTGGTTCTATTTTCTCCTAAATCACTTGGAAAAGTAAAAAGTAAAAAAAAGAAAAAAGAAAGAAAACACAGAGAGAGGGTGACATCCCTGCAGATGTCTACATCATTTTCTTTTTGTCTTTCAAAAAATTAAGTTTATAAAATTATAGTGTGGTCCATTTTTTGTAAATTCTTTGAAAACATATACCTAGTAAACACGTACCATCATTCAATCTGGAGGGCAGCAGCAGACCTCGTCTCCCAAGTTCTGCCAAGGCCAGGCAGCCTCCATGCCAAGCGTTGTCTGTTTCCTGAAAGCTTGACATCAAACACAAACAACACAAGTGAAAACAGAAAAAAAACAACTCATGTTTAACAAGAATGCCTCAAAAGAGCCTCAGGTACTAAGGTAAAAAACTTCATGAAATCAGTTTGTTACTGATGCTGCAAAACACGCCTCAGGGATCAACTAACCTGAAGCAGTCCAGCATTGAGCCAACAACCTCATCTGCCAGCTCCTTGGGGAGTCTCCCAGTCAGCCTCCCCATCCTGAAGAGTTAAAAAAAAACAGATTCCTTTGGAGAGGCTGTCTTTGACATGAATCATAACAAAGACAAGTAGCTACAAGAACAATTTATCAGCTCTTAAATGTGCAACACATAGGTACAAAGTTGTTTTCCCTCAAGAAAATGCATTTATCTCGAAAGGAATTCTTATATATCTTATATATATATATATGTATATATATATATATAAGGTTCATAAATACATTTGAACAGACAAATATATGTCACATAACTACTGTCAAAATGAAAAAGCTGATAAAATCTAGCTTAAACATGGCATAAACCAGTGAAGTTTATTTAATAATTTATGGCTTAACAATATAGTGTTACATACAAAGCGAGAAGGTTCTGAAGAGCAGTGAGAAGGTTTGATTAAGACAATAAGACTATACCAATGTTTGAAGAAGGAATGGAGAGACTGAAACTCAAACTATAGACAACAGCTGTTGTTAATATAATGCGTGTAAATGTATATGATAATGGTAATAAATCTTGTAAATAATAATAAAGGTTTATAATTTAAGCTAGTACATTTATTTGTAATATATTTTTAAATGATTTCTTCTGTATTACGGTGTCTAGAAAATACTAAAAATACATTACTTTTATCCTCAACACCACAAAAGGACACACTCACCCTTTGGCTGCAGACCAGCGCACAATTGTTTCCCGATCTTTCAGTCCCACCAGCAGATATTCTATCAAAATGCCAAGCGAATGTTATTTTCCAGAGCAGATATATGGCATTAATTATTTACACTGAAATGACGCAGGACCCTCACCAATGACACTCTCCACTTCCTCTGGTATGTCATAATCCTCTTCCTCCTGTCCCTCTGTGTCCATATGGGTCGTCACAGCATCAGTCACTGAGGACTGAGACTTGGACAGGTTCGCAGCCAAGGAGCGACTTCCTCTCTGGTACCTGCAAGAAGTGCAGTGAGTAATTGTTTTGAATGATGACAAATACGTTTTTTTTTTCTGACTGACCTCCAGGAAGCCAAACGTGGCTTGAGGAAGGTGAGACCAAGTCTCTGGATTAGTTTGATGCTGAGCTTCCGCAGCATGGCCTGACTGCTCTGTAACAGATTTTTCTGCTCAATCTTGGACAGAACTACAGGAGCTAGGAAACAACAATATTACATATTAATATATTCAAAAATATGGGATCAACAGAAAAAGAACAACTCAAATTAAACCTCCATGTGCATATTTTCAAAAACGAACATCAGGAGCTTCTAAAGAAGAAATGTTTAAATGATTACATTATAATTATATTACTTAGGGAATTTACATTTAATCTTAGAATCTAATAATCTTCTTAGTTATGAATATCCTAGTAATGAGCTGACATGGTGGTCAGCCTGTAAGACCATCTTGTGGGGAACTAAGGGAAAACAGTGAATTAATAAAACTTATGTCATAAACAGAGGATCCTACCGTACTGGAGGAGATCCTCTCGTTTCCCATGTTTGAAAATCTTTGCCTGAGGAGACACGTTGAAAATGACCGAGTCAGTCAAGTGCAGACAAAGCATGACGACATCATGAATTACAGTAAATAATTATGAAATACCAGCCGTTTTTAAATCCTGCTCATACATATGATTCATTGGTGACTGTTTTCAATTTCTTCTTCTTTTTTTTTTCATTTAGAAGTCAAGACCTTGTGTGGCTATAGCTGAACAACATGACAGAACAGTCACATGGTTCCTGGGGGGCAAAATGCATGACCTCAAAATGCATGACCATGATTTATTACACAAAACAGTATCTGCAATGACAACAAATTTAATTTGATATGTTCCCCGAAACAAAGTACCCACAATCCTTTTCCTGTCGAACCGTTTACCTTAAAGCTACGGATTAAACAGAGATAAGTCGCTGGAGGCAGAAGATCCCACACACAAAACAGGTGCATGTCACACCTGCCAGACGTGTTGTGTCAAACATACCAATCGTGTCAGCTCTTGTGAACAACAGGCAGCAGGTTTAGTCGAGCAGGACACAGAGATTACACTAAAACAAACAACACACACACCAAAACCAACTGAGCACGAGTGTCATCCTGTGTTTATTACCAGGGCCTGGAGGACACCGTCCAGCACCATCACATCTTTGAGTGACTCCTCACTGGTCTGACCAATCAGGGTGTAGCTCCAGTCAAAAAAGTCTTTCAGGTGCTTCTTCTTCACGTCAGGGCGGGTCATGAATCTGTTCAGTCACGTACAATAAAACAGGTAAGAATACAAAAATATTCTCCTGAATTAACCACAGCAGTGGAGACAATAAGAGAACAACACCACCCTCTGGTGGCTAGAATAATAGCAAAGTCGTGACGTACGTTTTAAAAAACTAACACTACTGGGTTCTCCGATACATATTTAAAGTGTGTCCGATGGAAATACCGTGCAGGATTTTATCAAATTCCAAACTTCATAATTTTCTTTCAGGTTTACTCACTTTGATACCAGCACAGATGCAGCGTTTCGTGGTGTGTCACTCACGACCATGTAAGACTGAAATGAAGAAAACATTTGTTGTAGCTTTTCAAAACATGTAGCTTTTCAAACAACCCAATAATTCTTCAGACTGCATCACAATCAAATTGGCTATAATGAAACAATGATCAAATTACATAAACTTAGCGCAAAGCCTAAAAATACAGATGACTCTTTTTGAGCATACATAAAACCTACCTTTGCCATATTTAATATTTGGTCCATAACTGGCTCTTTATCTTCACCACCATCTGACTTCAGGTTGCCATCCAGGCGGGAAAGGTCAAAGGGTATGAGGCAGGTCATTGACAGCCATAACAACAGAATGTAACGGGTTTCCCAACTCTGCCACAAACGGTGGAAGAAAGTTAGTTAGCAGAAAGATAAGATGTGACTTGAGATATCTGTTATTTTTACCCAGAGTTAGTAGCACCAGTGTTACCTCAGGATCTGTGGGATCTTGTCGGGACAGCAGGTCCAAAACTGGCTGGAGATCAGCTACTTCATGAGGCAAAACATGCATGAAGATTTTAAAGCCTCTTACCTGGGGAGGGGAGATGACTTAGTCACATGAATGTGTTGGTTTTGGACAGTGTTATATCACATCATTCATTTTGTTATGACATCATTGTTTCATGTGGTAGGAATAAGTTGGAACAGTTCACACAATAAGCAAGAACTGAAATTACACAAATGAAATTACACAAAAACTCCATTTGAAAATAAAGAGTCCTTTGGCAGAACAAGATGAACATGAGAACGACAGAACTGGGATTCCTCTCTGCACTGCAGTGTTTTCTGACTGGGCAGCAGACTGAGCAGCAGTGCAGTGTATTTACAGACCTTTGAGATGATGTAGAGAAACCTGAAGCTCAAGTGCAACAGTGATGTGGGAGACTCCTCATTCTTTACATAATCCAGTAGCATGTTCGTCATCCACTCTGATACAAAATTAGAGAGAGGGTGCTTTTTAAAAATGAATGAATTAATCTCCACTCTGAATCAAACTTCAGAAAAACAGAGACTACATTTATACCTAGGTGTGGGTCCAGGAGATGCGGCTGCTCTTGGTAAACATTCATTATCACTGTAAACACAGAAGGCGATAGACCAGGCACAGGATGAAAAACCACAAACAGTTAAAAAAACAAATATGTTTTAAGTGCATTTATTGACAACAACACAGTGTATCTGTGATCTGTGAACTGTTAAATCTACCAAATGATAACCAAAATGAATGCTAACGACTAGTCTTCACGTATAAAGGTGATTAAACCTAAGATGAACCACAAAATAATGAAAATAAAAGAACAACAGTTCTGACAGAAACCTTTTACACACTATCACAAAAGACAGTGATCTCTGTTTCTAAGAAAACAGTAATTAAGATCGATCTTTTAGTTTTCTGTTAAACTGTTTTTTGTTTATTGTTTATTTACACATATGCAACCCATATCGCCCCGTAGGGAAAATCAATCAAGTATTTCTCATTTAATTTCCGATTAAATCCAGTCGAGTGTTCTGCACAAAAGTGCGTGGACCCATGTATATAACCCATATATAAATTTGTTCTCATGAGGCTAAAATGTTGATTTGTATAAAGGTTAAACAGGTAAATAACAGATTTAGTGTCTAGTGACGTTCGTGTGTCTCACCCAGAAACCTCTGTTCCGTAGACTCTCTTGCTATATCTCCATGGACCTTGGGTAAACTTGCGATCAGATCTCTGGTCTCGTCGCTTTCACTAAAACCGCTCAAGACACAAGCGGTGACAGCGTCGCTATCTCCTCCTTCACCACCGTTTGACATGTCCATTTTCTAATCCGTTAACCCGCACAGGTCCTCTAAATCACGGCTAACTATAAAAGTCTTATGATAGAGACGTTTGACGCAGTTAGCTTGTTGTCATTAGCCAATGACTGGGCGTGAGTGGGAGACTGTGCGTTTAATGCGGAAATTAACATAGGTTTGACTAGACAATTTAACCTGTAATTACAGTCGTTTAATAAACCTGAAGAATTCCGAATGGTTAATTTCTTTCCCCCGTTTTCATCCACAGTGGTGTTGTGATGCTCCAGCAACAATGTGTCAACTTGTCGCTACACCACGCCCCGGTACGGAAAGCGAGAAATACCAAAAGAGATAAAGCTGCGATTTTCTTTTTTTAACCTTTCTACATTTTATTTACTGGTTTTAAAACGCAGTTACTGTTATTCCAATCGCCACATTTCCCTTTAATTATTTGGTCAATTGCAGTCTTCTTTTTAGTAGTATATTATCTGATCAACATGAAGCACGACATGTTCCACAATCAATATCTTGGCATGATTTATAAATCAAAACAGCTCAATTTTTTGTTTATTTTTTTTTTAGATTTATCTCAAACAACTCGAGTCCATTTTTAAGTGATTCAATATAAATTTACTTTTTTATTTATTGTCATATCAAAACTCCTTTGATGACTCTCATTTATGGCTTTCATGAGCTGTGACGTGAGAATAACTCATGTCAAATAGGGGTCCAACAAATGATTTTTATTTTTTTTTGTCATTGTAACACGAGGATACAACAAAACGGAGCCTTGTTCTAACATTAAAACAAAGTCAGAGAGAAAGAACAGTATTTGGAGACACTAATGAAACCACGTTTGCATAAAGGACTGGAATTAGTAGCAAAGGAAAAGTGTGCTCCTGATGGGAAAATGACTGAGGCTGTGAGTGTAAGGGACAGTATAGAGACAATAAATTCAATCCAGTATTAAAAAAAACCCTTTTGTCCTTAGTAGGCAATATAATTTTGTTTTTTTGTTTTTTAAAGCACGTCACTTTTGTATTAGTTGTGTTCATGTCCATCGTGTGTGGACTTTGGAGGAAGAGTTGATAAAAGATTGTGAGACTTTTGACAAGACTGAAGTTAGAACTTAAAAGGACAGAGAAATGATCAGATGGTGGAAGTAATGCAAAAATGCCAACTGAAACCAGGAATGAAAATAATGACAAAATGATGTGCTCAAGAACAAATATTTCAGGCAGAATTTAATGACTTTTTGGATGAAAATGTCAAGTAACAGTGAATCCCTACAGTTAACATTTTCTATTTTAAAATGACCCTAAATACACACGCTTTTAAAGTAGAAAACATTCCAAAATTGTAAAAAAATGAGAGGTTGTGTATTTTTTTTTTGTTCATTAACATTTCAAGATACCATACAAAATAAAAAAAATAAAACTCTCTATATCCCAGGTTTTTACTTTTGGTCAAATTGAGGAAATACTGCATTTTATGTACATGTTTCAGGTTTAATCTAGCCAGCAATTTAAAGAACAAACCAAGCTGCACACCTATTGTATCAATATACAATTTAAGTCATTTATTGGAAGATGTTTTTGTGACATGTTAAAACACAGAGATATGTTTGTTTCTCAATAATACCTATTAATCTTAATAGCAGATGTCATTATATACTTATGCTTAAGTTTGATGTGTGCATATTTCGACTAGTGCAAGCATAAGTATTATTTCACAAGGTTTTTCATTATTCTTATTGAAGACCCTCTGTAACCACCACCAAAGTGGTTCCAGTGATTTACATAATGGAAGAGTTGGTAAAGCTGGTTTCTATTTGCAAAGCCTGATGCTTGGGGAATTTTTGTATGGTATGCAGTGAAAAATGATTCATCAAAGCCACCAAACATCTTGGAAATACTCAGCTCAAACTCTGAATGGCCGTAAAAGGAGGCAGGGTCAAAGATGACGGGGCCTTCAGCACACTCTGCCACATTGCCTCCCCATAAATCCCCATGGAGGAGAGCTGGAATAATCTCCACATCTTTGAAAAACTGAGGGATCTTGAGCTGATAAAAAAACAGGACATATGCTGTAAGTTGCATTTTCAAACTACTGAGTGAAACACTTGGTGTAAGACTGGTCACCTGAAGCTGTGCCCACAATTCTCGAGCTTCCCTGTCACCATAGGTGCTTTCCAACACACTAAGCTGGTACTGAAGCCTCTGCTGGGAGAAAAATGTCACCCAGTCATCTTTCCACTCATTCATCTGAAAAGAGAGAGTCAGACAGACACTACTGTACATTACAGTCCAAAACAATGCACTTTGTATTTTCATACAGTTTAAATTTGTTTCCTCAGAACTTAGTTTTGAAAAATACAATTTCATGTTTTTATGAACATTTCCTTCATTGTGTGTGTTTTAATTTTACCAGTGGTAGGTAGCCACAGCATGTGTTTACACTGAAGCCAAACTTCTCAACGGCAGTGACATCCGACTGGCCAGGACCCTTTCCTGTTTAAAAGCAGAACAAGACTTTGAGAGCCAGAAAACTTTTAACAAGAACAGAACAATGGTACAGACTTCATACTTATTCAAAGGGTGTATCCATATTGATGTTATTGTCAGTGGTACTTTGGATAAATTGAGTGTTGTTGTACAGACATACCCACAGTCTGCTGCTCTGTACTCAGTTTTTCCAACAGTCTCTTGTTGTGAAGATGCAGATCTGCTAACTTCTCTCCCAGCTGTATGGAATATCTATATCATCCAAATAATTTGAGATCAAATAATAACAAAATATTCCACTGTAACATTTGGACCTCCACTTGAAGGATATGGTGATGTGTTCATTTACAGGTGTGATTACCTGGGAAATGTACAATGACAAAAAAGATGCTTTCTTCTCTTTATAGTCTATAAAGTTTAAGGTCTGGCCAACCTTTCATGGAAAAATGTTTGAGTGTAGTTCAAGGTGTACAGAATTTTAATATAAAAACACCACCACTGTCTAACAATTTCCAGAGAAGAGCATTTAAACAGGTTCTTACACCATCTAAAGGCAAGTGAGGGAACTACAACATTCCTGCATACCTTACTATTTGAATGACAATACCCTTACTTGGTAAGGTGTCTCATATCCAGATGTTCCATCACAAGTACACATCCTCCTTTGTCAAGCTCAATGACCTTAATCGGTTTGGGTACTTTAATAGTTTCTGTCTTTAGAATGGCTTCCAAGCTGGCTTTTTCTCCATCAAACATCCGTTTGGCCTGAAGAAGACAATCACCATCGTAATGGGTTATGGAGAGTGTGTTTAGCCAATAAATACACGATTGTATCTAGCTACAGGATTCGTTTCGGGTTTTTTATTCGTGGTACAACTGGGCTTCAGTTGCACACTGATAAAGATTTCGGTGTTTAATATATTTGATATATTAGTAACGGAATCACATAAATTACCTCGCTTTTGTGATTAATCTTTACAAACACTTTCCCAGTGTCTGTGTCATAACTCTGTCCCTCGCTGACACATCCACTTCCAGCGTAACCAGTTGATTTCAGTTTTCTCGTCCCCAACTCCTTCTTTAATTTTTCTTCCATTATCTATTATTAAATGGTAGCACTGCTGTCGCGGTGAAGGCAGTGTTGGTGCAGTGTTCCAGATATTTAAGGGGAGTTTCAAGTGTTTCCCCTGGTTATGTAGTGTACACTGTAAATAAGTGCGCGGCACGACGGTTGTTGTTTTGCTTCCGGTTTGTGACGAAAGGTTGAACAAAAACCAATCGGAAGCAAGACGAAGATGACTAATGTTTATTTTGTCCAATCACAGTGACACCTTAAAACGCGATTATCGTGGTTGTTCCGTGAGCTGGTCATCGGCTAGTAAACAGTCCACCAGCTACTGCTGTTATTTTACTCGTCGAACCCCGAGAAAATGGCCAAAAATGAAACTTGCTTGATTCTCGGGGCAACAGGCGTTGGAAAAACGTTACTGCTTAAACGTCTGCAAAATATCCTTTACGTTCGGTGGATAGTTTTGTACAGGAAATAGTTACATTTTACGGAAACATTTACCTAATGCGGGGTTATTACACTGTATATAACAATATACAACAGTTAGCTTAACCTTTTGTGTAATTGCTTTTTACTTATTTATTTTGCTTTTTTGTTGATTCGTTTGAAAACATGGTTGCATGCCCAAATTACACCACCATCGTTGTTGCATTTGTGTGCTATTTAAGTACAGTATTACATTTCACAATCCGAATAGTTGGTCCTATAATAACAAAATAATAGTTGAAGACGCTGTTTGTTTAGAGATAATAGTCAACTAATATTCATTTGTTGGAGCAGGGTCATACGTACAATATTGCATGTAATACTGTGTAATTAATACTTGAGGTTACATGTGTACATTTTTGTCATTGTTTGGACAAATAAATTGGACCACATGATTCTTACCTTAACTTGATTGTTTACAGCCAATTGTTTATCCAGCAGGTGAACTGGAGTTACCTTCTTCTACTCTGCCAACTGTAAGCCATCAATTACTGTAGTTTATAGTAATTTTTCCTAGCATATTATAGCATTTATCTTCCTGTGCAGGTAGGAACTAATCTGACAGACCTGACCCTGAAGAAGAAGTCAGTAACTGTGAGAGAACTGGGAGGCTGCATGGGGCCCATCTGGCCCAGTTACTTCAACGACTGCTCCTCTGTCATAGTATGTTGTTCTAACACCACATAAGCAGCATCAGCTTGCACCACTGTTTCTAACTGGATATTTTATGGTGTCCCCCCTCACAGTTTATAGTTGATTCAGCTAACATTGCTCAAGTGTCCTCGTCCTGTGTCCAGCTGTTGTCCGTCCTCTCTGCTGAGCCTCTGCGCAGTGCCTCTGTACTGATTCTTTTCAACAAGAGGTAGCCATAGATTTAGAACCAATTCAAACAATATTACACATAACACAAAGGTGTCACCCCAGTTAATGGAATCGGATTTTAACTATTTGTTTTGTCTGCCTTTTCTTTAGAGACATGCCCAGTACTATGAGTCTCACTGAGATGAGGTCACTGTTCAGAATGGATGATATTGTTGCATCTGCTCCCCAGTCAATCACAATACTGGAAGGAAGTGCCCACACTGGACAGGGCCTTCAGGAGGTGCTCAACTGGCTGGAGTCTGTTGCAATCAAATGATGATTACTTGTAGGCATCCTGTTGTCTTTTAAAGTTAGATCATGGCCAAGGACATCAGTGACGTCAATGCAAAGTCAGTTTATAGTTTATCAACAGTGAACTGGGCTGACAACCTAACCATCAGCTGCTGTAAAGCTGACTGTTCTCACTCAGAGGGCTGTGGTCCCGAAGACCTTTCATACTGTGGTGATATCACTGCTGTTCTGGTTTTGATTGGATTACTGGGGCAACAGCATCTCATTATGACACACTGAAGAAGGTCACTGCTTCTCTGAGATGTCTCCTTCACGTGGTGGGAGCGAGGAATGAGGTTAAAGGTGTTCTTATAGAGTATTTATCTCATGGACAATGACTAATTCAAGATGTGGGGCACACTATCAACAATAGACCTCTCCTTCAATGTATTTAAAAATAGTTGTGTGTATCTGTATGTATAAAAACTAAAATTAAATGAAATTAAAAACAAATCTAAGAAAATATTTTCTTTCCTGCACAATTGTTTGGATTTCTGCTCCAAGCTGCTCATTGTTTACATGTGTAAAAGCACATATAGTACTGAGATTTTCATAGATAACAGACACACACACCACTGAACTTACCATTTGCTACTAGACTTAAAATTGGCAAAAGCTATCAGAAATGTAAAAAACAAACAAAATAAATATCATAAGAAGAGGAAAATGTGTGAAGACTTCCAAACTCCAGCAACACTTGCAAAAAACATGCAAGCAAATTAGACAGCTTTATTGTAAAGACTGGGGCATTTTTGATTGTGGCAATTTAATAAGTAATGCTGCATGTCTTATCTGTAGATGATAATAATAACGTTGGCCTTCAATAAATACATTTCCAGACATTGAACTGCAGGACGTGATTTTTGAACATGTCCATATTGGAGAAATCATTCATGCAAATCTAGGACAGGATTAAAAAACGTATGATTTTTTTTTTTCACATAATGTGGAAAACAAAAGTTAACCAAAACGCAGTACTACTGTAAATGGTAGTTGTTTGTAGTACTAAGGCATTACCAGTAGGGGGCGCAAGGAGCATAACAAACTGATCTTAGCTAATTTGTGATGACGTCATGGTGACTGCGTTCACTGTAATAGTGCAATTGCTGAACAGAATGTCCTCCAAAATTACAGCGTATTTGTGATTTATATTTCCCTAAAGTTATTTCCATGTGTTAATAGTTTATATGAGATTTCAAGATTTCATGTGCCTGACTTTAAAAAATAGTTTCCAATTATTGGAAGTGTTTATGTTTGGGGTGTGTATGTGACATCAGAGCCAACTGGACAAACACTGAAGTGAGCTGTTGACTCAGAAAAGCTGATAATTGGGGGGGGGGGGGGGGGGGGGGGAGGGGGGGGG
>NC_024323.1:3427283-3469958 GCF_000523025.1 Cynoglossus semilaevis | reverse complement strand
GATGGTGACAGTAAGTGTGTGTGGTGGGGGGGGGGGGGGGGGTTTACGGCTGTGCAGAGAAGATACATATAACTGTGCTTTTATTCCGGTTTTCCTTTACCCTGTTACAGATTTCATTACAGAACACCAGTGAAGAAGAGAATCATCTTACATCAATTAAAGATACTGGTTATGAACCAGTATCAACCATGTTATAAAACACTATTAAGAATGGGGGCCGGGGGGTTATAGAAATCCCTGGCGTATGATATGATCGGTGGTTAAAGATAGAACATTGGTTTTTTAAGCATAACCTAATTGGTAAAAAAGAATCCTGTTTACTAGGTCATAAGAAAGGGTTGGCATTATCCTGTGCAGTCTGTGATCCTTGAGTGATGCCTGAAGAGAAGGGCAGCAAAGGTTCAGGGAGGTGGACTGGCAGGTCCAGACCCGGCTGGGTGGGGTGAGTCAGTGACAGTGGAAGACTGGCCGGCTGGTGGCTCATGGACAGTGGCACGGAGGCGCTGTAAGGAAGGGAAGTGTTGAGAGGGGCCAAAGTGGCCGAGGTGGAGGCCATTTGATTCAGAGTTAGTTTGGGCTGCTCAGTCTGGAATGGGTTTGTTGTTGAAGCTGTGCTCGGACCGAGACCTGGACCTAGAAAACAAACAACATGTAAATATTTACTATGGTTTGTGTTTTGGGCCTAATGCAGAGAAACCCATTAAAATACAAATATTTTTAATGTCCAGTTGACCATAGAAATAAATAATCCAACTGAAATAATTGTGACATCTGTCAAAGTCATAAATAAAATAGACAAAAACAAAATTAACAGCATAATAAAATATTAACAAAATAAACGACAGGCCATCATAAACTGCCAATATTTCACATATTGCTTTGTGTGCAGTATACAGTTTGCTGCATGTGCACACCTTGCTTTGTGTCTACTGCTACATCTGCTTTATAGAATGCTGACATAAGAAGGGACTAAATTGTTTTTAAAACAGTTAAGTTTGCATTTTGGATCTGGATCTTCTGCCAGGTGGCAGCGCCTGCACTGAATGTGGAGGACATGGGATGAATTATCCAGTATTCTCTGACTTCCTCTTGGAACATGCTGCTCATAAATAGTTTGGAGGTCGACCCAGTTTAAATTTTAACAACATCCAGCTACTAGACATGATCAAGGAAAGTACTGTGTGCATAAGTGTTGCCTCTTTACAGAAAATTGGAGAAGGTAAATGGTTCTGTAGATAAGATAGATTAGATAGATAGATAAAAGTCAGGAAACCCAAAGCTGGACACTCTCTGAAATCTTTGCCCATTAATCTTCAGACCATTTGCTGTCTCTTTTGCTTATTTCAGTCGTCTCTCTCTTTTGAGGGTTTCTTAGAAATTTAGTTTGGCTGCTATTTAACCAACTTTGCTCAATCCTGTGAGGGTGAAGGCATTTCTCAGATTCCTGAACCACATTGCTGTTTATTTCCACTGTGAAAGGAACTCTTGGTCTTAAAATGCTCTTCATTACATTCACACACACTGTACTGTACCCCAGACACCTACAATATAAATGTAGTTTGAAAATATTTGACATGTACATTTAGTACGTCTTTAAAGAGACAAAGTGTAATTTGTGTTTGTACCGGACTTAATGATGACGTCGTCATGGTGACTAGAAATTTTTCATAGGTTAATATGAAAAGCCAACCTAATAATTACCATACCTAATAAAAAGGGGTTAGTGGTCTTGGCCTGGGCATTTGGTGGGATCAAGCTGTCCAGGTTCACCAGGGACGCAGCTGTCGGACCCAAAAAGGACTCTGGTGTTCGACATTTTCGAGGGCTGGGATCTTCAAGGCTTTCCCCAAGACCTGATAGGTCAAAGAGCTCCGGACTGCCTTCTCCTCTGCCGTTGACATTCATCTGTCCTCCATCCATGGCTTCATCAAAGAAATCCCCATCTAACAGGAGAATCACAGAGACTCTGATGATCAGTGTTCATCAGACTCACAGCACCACTGTGGGACAATAAACTTTGGATCTGGATTTACCCGAGGGACTTCCAGTTCGAGGAAAATGTTCTTTGGCAGCTCCCTGCAGTGCTGTCCTGTCTGATTGATCCAAGAATGGATCGACTCTCGAAAAGGCTACAATAACAACGAATCACAATATAATATTTGAATATTAGAGGATTTTAGTTGTGTGCCTAAACTCCCCATCACCTGTGTTTGACAGAGACCACACGTGTTCCGAGGCACCAGGGGCATTGTTTGGCGGCCCATCCCAAGGATCAGTTGGGGGCTCCCAAGGTGGTGGAGGGCTCCTGGAGGGTGGGGGCGCCATCCATGCGACGTCATCTCTTGTGCTACCTTCATCAAAAACAAAGAGAAAATGTTGTTTTATATAAGTTAGTATATGTATATACTGTATATATATGTATATATATATATATATACACACGTATATTCAGATTCATACAGACATATCTATATGAACCAGAGCAGAGTACAACACACATTTTGGTATTTTCACACTCATGGTTTTGTCAAATCTAAATATAAGCCAAAAGATACAGAGCAACTGCTACTGAGAAAAGAAAGAAAGAAGAATATGAGAAGTTCTTAGAAATGAACCTCAGGCTGTTGAACTGGTACATTTAAAAACACAAACGCATTTCAATGTAATATTTGGAAAAATTACCTCCTCTGTGAATGTTAATGTTATAGAGCAGCCCACGATTTTAGCTAGGCAAACGGTTAGGGTTTTCACAAGAAAATACAAAGAAGAAAAGGAAACCCTACCTGAAGTTTTTAAGTCACCTTGAACATCAGGGGGCTAACAGTTTTGACGTTTTACGCTAATTTTGCACTTATCAAGTCCATATTTGTAAATGACTTCCTGTATAACTCAAACTGAATGGACTACACAAATTCTTGAATTTGTTTAAGAATATTCCATGACCAATTTTCATTGTATGTAATGTATAAGCCTACATAAAAAGCCAAGTTCAAACTCACCTATTGAGTCCCACGGATGTGTGACACCCCCTACTGCCTGGTGTGAAGCATTACCCCAGTGATGCTCTGGAGGGGGTACTTCTGCGGGCACTGCAAAAACATCTACCAGGTCCATGAAGGAAGTCTGTCAACATGCAACACAAAGGAGAAAAAAAAATCATTTTTGTGTTTATATATTTCAGGATGATACTCATGTCAACTAGCTATGAAGTCCCAGTTGGTGCAAACTAGGCCTGGAACTTTTCCCATTTCCTCCCAAGTGTAAAGCTGCTACATCCAAGTCTGACCTCATAACTATGTCAACCGATATCATCGTATTATAAACAAATAAAATGGATTTTATTTTTTTATCCTAAGGGCAGTTACAGCCTGTAAACAGAGTGTGGCTTGTATTTCCTCACCACCCATTCAGATATTCCACAGCTGAATATTTCCTACCCCGCCTTTAGCTTGCATCTCGCGTTTGCTCTCTTCCAAGGCTTTCAGGAGCATTGACTCATCTCCTTGGCGACTGAGTTGCTCCTGTCAACAGATACAGTCACATGGTTGCCGTTGGGAACAGATTTTGAGCAGAATTTACATATTTTCACATACGGTTTACGAGGAAATGACAGAAGTACACCAGCTTGTATTGGTATTTTTTATATCTGCACAGTAATCCTGGAGCAGCTGCCAAATGACATCAGCTTCATTCTATGTCCAAACTCAGCTCACTTACTAGTTATGATTTCTTTATGGACCCAGAGGTTCAACAGTTCTTTGTATGTTTTCATATTTTATAAATGAGACATAGAAAAGAAAATATTTGAAGGGAAAGCAAATGCTATTTTTAAATTACTTCTTTTGTTAAACAAGGTATAAGAAATGCATGAAAGATTCCAGAACTCTGTAGCTTAGATTCCATCTTACTAGCCACTAACACAATATAATTTGTACTTTTGCACCAAAGTGCATTGCGTTTACTTAATTATTATCTACCGTATCAGGGGAGGAGCAGCTGCAAACAAAAACAAATACTGTACATACCAAACATTTCTTATATAGTGGTATGATCCCATAGACCTGTGGACTACTTCCTGTCGTGTTTTAATTCACCAGTCACCTCTGCTCTGGTTACCAGGTCAAGTCAAAAATTGGTAGACATCGGTTATTATAAGATGCACTTTATATTTCAGCTGATGGTTTTTTTGCTCCTACTATCAGGATTAGGTCTTCATTGTAAGAGGGATTTTATTGAGACTCCTTGGTAAAAGTAAATAGTACAACAAATAGGAGGATAAGAGCCAGACAAACAGGTTTATAATGGGCACCGACCAGAAAATTCCCCAGTCAACTGCAGCTCTGACAGAGCAGTTCTATTGTGCTGCAGTGGTGACAGAAAAAAAGGGGGTCGTGGTGGAGTACTACTCTCCACATTTCTGTTTTGTGTTCCATAAAGCAATTTCATAGAAAATGCAGCTGTACCTCTTTCAACCCTAGAGTAAAAACAAGACATGTGTGAAGTGTCTTCCTGATGACACCCAGGCTAACCTACCTGCTGGTGCTCCTCCTTGCTCAGGTTCAGAGCCAACTGGAGCTGGGTTTCTTCATCCATATCCAGAGCAACAGGCGCACGTTGGACTGGCTGTGAAGGTGTTAACCCAGGGCAGAGTTCAGTTAATAAGGATGGACATAACCGTTATATACAGTAACAGCATTGTACAACATGCAGCTCTACAAGTGTCCCAAGTAGAGCAAAGGGGCCAGAAACCCTTTACCCTCCAGTGACACCACACCAGAGGCAGTCAGAGCGGCTGAGATCTCCTGTTACTGGACCAGGATGAGAGATCTAGTGATTAGTAAAGCAAAAGGTTGGAGCCATGACTGATTAGTCTCTGGGAAAAGCCGTGTGTGTGTCCACAGGTTGTTTACAGTGAGTGACTGAGCGAGGCTGTTGGTTAAAACTTAGGGAATAGGGAAAGTGAGTGGTGTTTTCCAAAAGCACAAAGTCTGATCAGTACCATCAGGTGTTACTGCACAGAGCTACAGTGTAATGGATGTAAAGAAAGGAGCCTCCCTTCTACCAGTGTACTAATAATACCTTCTGGGCCTCCTCTTTGCTGAGACTCATAGCGATCTGCAGCTGGGTCTGTTCATCAATGTCCACAGGAGGAGGAGGTGGAGGCTTGGGGCAAGTGGGGAGGATTAGAAGGAGGGTCAATCAAAGGAAAAGGTGAAATCAAATTTGAGAGAATACAGAGATTACAGGTGACAAAGAGAAGGGAAACCATTTGGAGCTTCATCTTAATCTCATAATCACATCTAATTTGTTCATCACAAAAATGGAATGTGTTTCTACGTCGGCGTTTGTGAATCATGAGGCACTAGTCCATTTTATGATTACTACTTACTTAAAATGTAGTCTTTTTTAGAACAGTGTGTGTTGAAAGTTTAAACACACACAAGTAAATATTCTGAAAGCCAATGCAATATTACACCACTAGGCTGCACACTGATAGTACTTGTCTGTTGTTTCTGATCAACGACCTATACTTACTTACTACTTATATAAATATACATATATTATAATGACTCATATCTACTGAATATGTGTGGAGGAGGCTCTGTACTGGTTTAGAGCTGTATTTTGGTCAGTGGAGGCCAATACAAAAACATTCTCAGCAGATAATTCACAGCAGATGACAAAACAGCAAAGAAATGATCAATATTAAAAGAAAATCCTTTGGATGATTTGACTGAAAACTTCCTGACAATCACCTTTGTCATTTAATCTTTTTTTTATCATTATTACCATTTGTGACATTTTCTTGGTCGAGCACAGAAAACAGGGGTAGCACTTCAGACTTCTGCCTTCCATTGTTCTAACTGTAGTTGACTGGTAGAGGAGCTACCGTCCCAGAGGGTAAATAATGGCTGTCCTTGCCATGAGAACAGTGCAGAGTGGATCAATGCACACATCCTGCCTGGCTTCTCACTATTTCACTTATGTCTTTCTCACTCTTCAGCATCGCTTACACTGATTGGTCAAAGTGCCATCACTGACCACATGAGCGACAGAGCTAATGCTATCAGTTTCTGTAAAGGTTCTGGGAAAAATACATTGGCGGTGGGAGCAGATCACCACCGTGTGTGTGTGTGTGTGTGTTTTACTGCAGAATCACAACATAACATGCCAACAGCACAGCTGAGAAGCTTCTTCCTGTCAGGGGAATGTACTGCGATATATATAAAAGAGAAGGTTTGTGCTCAGTGTTTGTGTTATCTCCATTAGAGCTACCTTTTCACTTTCTTCTCGGCTTATCACCAAGGCCAGCTGCAGCTGCAGCTCCTCTTCTCCACTGGTCGCCGGTCGAGCTTGCTCCAGTTCTGGAGCGAGACGAGAAGAGGAAGAGGAGGCTGAAGGGAATTATAGAGGAAATTCATTTAGCTTTTCATTTGAAGTCAAAAAGCGAAAAAGTTGAAAAGATAAAAGATGAACATAAAGGTGTTTAATGTTCATTTCTTTTCGTTTTGTGTCTGTTGTTCGAGGCCATCGCTGGCATCGCCTGCCACCGTCTGCCTAACTCTGCCTCCCCTGAGAACAATGGTGAGCCTGTGTGAGATGGTGAAGGGAAGAGGAATGATGGCTTGGAGCGGGGCCCACCTTATTACCCTGAATCCTCCATGTAGGATTCACATCCAGATTTTTATAGTAAGGGGGATATGAGGAGGAGGGGGGGTCTTGGCCAGCCTGTGGTTCATGGGGCTACAATGGTACAGTAAACCAATAATTTCCACTTTGCTGCCCTTCAATATCCTCCATCTGAGCTGGAGAGCCTGCTATTAATTAGTAGCTGCCAACCTCCTGACCCAGACCCTATCAGAGCCAACGCGTCAACCATGGACTGGTGTCCTGGAATCTTCAACAGACCGTAATTGTTCTCTGTGACTTTAAAATCACTTGCAGCAGAGAAAGGAACTTTGTTGCTCGGAATTTTTGCTTACTGTGAATGCATCAGTGTTTCTGTGTATTTCAGGGAGATGCACGTACTGCATTGTCACTGAAATTACGATTAAGAGCTTTGTTGCAGATGGCCACATTTTGCCCAGGCACTGCATTCTGGTTTGTAGAGTTTACATCATAACACAGACCACAGAGCCATGAGCCAGTACGACAAAATAAACCAAAGTCTCTCTGAAGCCACAGCTCTGATGTGGGCAAAACAAACGGGCGGCACCTCCTAAAAGGAGCAGTCCAGAAGCTCCTCCTGTGACGCTGACGACCACATTTAAAGGACATATATACAACGTCTATTTAGTGAATAACAAATACCTGTTTTAGGGAAACATTTACAGCTTTTCTCTGTGTCTTTTTTCATTTTAAATAGTAGAAGAATTTAGAGGGCGTTTAGGAAACAGAAAGTAATAGCAAAGACAACTAAACAACTGCTAAAGTTAAGGCATTTATGTAAGACATCTATTCAAAGTATACAGAAAAAAGAAGTTTAAACTGAAGATGACAAAATCAACAGAGAAATGTGTAAAAGCAAACGGAGAAACAACTGAAACAGGGAAATTTAAAAAGCCAAAATGTAATTTTTAAATATAAGAAAACATAATTGGTTGTATGTTACTGTTTTACCACCACCCAGCCACAGTTACTGCAGTGGAACAACAGAATGCATTACCACCAGTAAACATGGCTTGACATTGGACTGACACTGACACTGGGCCTCCAGTCCTTTGTAGATCCAGTTTAGCTGACATGACAGCTGTTCACAGGAGAATGGAAGGAATGCACATTTGCATCTGAGAGAAGAACATTGGGTTAAAACACGCCTTTTTCAAAATCACTGCGTAGGTGGTGGTTAATGTGAAAAAATAGATGTTACTCAAGAAGAACTGTGATTTAATTTGTCTGTCGTGTCTTCAATGGGAAATATTAACAATAATTTGGACCTGACCGGTTGATTTACACTGTTATCACCTGAAACAGTATGTAAATCAATATATCTATTTTTCACCTGACCAAAAACAGTCATGTGCGCAGTCCTGGTATGTGTCAGGTCACATGACATGAAAAAATGGATATTGATGAGATAAGAAGTTCTTAACAGATCAAGCCTCAGGACAAACAAAACAAAAATGAAACAATTCTATTTTGACTGATATCTTCAACAGCTTCTTTATCTTCAGGAATGCTGCCCTCTGTCTGTATTTTCTCCTTTTTGCCCTTTTATTTGCCACTGACCAGAGCATTTGTAGGTGGATTTGTATATAAAAAAAACACTGAGCTGCAGTGAAAGCCAGGAAGACGAAGCTAGGAGCTGAGTGGAAGGTCAGGACCAGCGGAGTGTTAAACATTCAAATAGCTTGACTATTGTTTATTCTGCATATTATGTAGTTATTACATGTTAAAAATTTCTCATAGCAATATTGCTGTACAAGCACATTCAACCAACGGCTCACAAATATTAAAATGTCACCGTAACTAAGACTGGGTCTTATAATGTGGTACACTCTTACTCCTGAATCTGCAAAATCAAGGTGCACTTCATATGAGGAAGTAGTAAAATATTCTAATAACCTTGCATTAAACTCCCAGACTGAGCCTGGAGACCTTCTGCAGGACTAGACAAGACCCAAGACCTGTGGAATAAATTCCTGGGAGCTACACTAGCACCGGTGTAGAAGTGTGTGGAGTCAGGGTGAGTAAAAGTTGATTCTACTCACTGTGGTGGGAGGAGGGCGAATCCCTGCACCTTCTGACATCATCTCCATGCACTCCTGCTGAGCCCCGGCGTCCCGGGTACGGAGGAGGCGTGGATCGTGAGCCCACACTACTGCTAACCCCTGACATCCGGGTTTTGGTCTTTATGGCCTGGCTCCTTTCCTTCTTCAGCTTCTCTTCATCTCTCAGCAGAATCACCAGCTGCTTGGACTTCTCCCGGACGTTGATACCCTGGTCACGCCCATCCCTGTCGATGTACTGGAAGTCTCTGAGTGTCTGAATGGAGTGTATGTTCTCCCGACATTCCTGGACCACACGTTCTGAGCCTGTTTTGATCAGGTAGTCTAGGAGGGTCAGAGCCTTATAAACGTGGCGCCAGTTCTTCCCGTGGTCATTCAGTCGTTTCCAGATCATACCCATGACCTCGGTGAAAGCTACAACATTGAAGGTGAGGTCTGCAATTTCAGACATGAGAGAGCTGGGCGGCCCCCAGTGGTCATTGGAGGTAGCCTCCCGGACCTTGATCTCAGCCTCCGTGTAGTTGTTGACCATGTTTTTCATCTGCCGACGCAATGACGAGGTCTGCATGATGGCAGCGCTGTGTTTTACAGGTAGGAGGTAAAAAGTTTATCAGCAGGCCAGCCCGCCGTGTCACCTAAGGGAAAGGGGAAGCGGGGTGGTTACTCGTTGAAGTCTTCCTCCCTCGAATAACTTCGGTCACGCCAACGGGAGATTTCCTGTTGAATAAGAACACACAGATGAGAAGAACATAAGGATCTGAACCAACACAGCTGCTGAAAATTAGTCTCTTTTCTTTGTTACACCTATAGTAGAAGTCTATGTACTGATTTGACATATTAGTTCAACTACTCATACTAGTACAGTATGTAAAAACATGTGCCCATCAAGTTCTGTTTTAATAATATTGACCAGAGAGGGCGGCTGACAAGTCGACACATTATTTCATTAAAATTTCCACTTCAACAAAGTTTAAAACCAACAGCAATACCTCTAATCCACCTGCAGGGATCCAATAATTCCATTCATATTGGTAATGTTTTGTTGCTCAGTGGTATTCAGTGATCTATTAGCCACACAATTATGTTACCAATTCATTATTTTTTGTTTGATACAAAAATGCAAATTGTTTAAATGATATAATATCTTCATTTTTTCCTCTTTCCTCTTAAAAGTTTTTTTTAATTTTTTAAATACATTTTAAGCAGCAAAGTAGTTTTAAAAATATTATATGCTCAATAGCTGCTCAGTATTTTTGGTAATCTATTAATTAACCACTCTATTTGGTTTAATTTTTAGTTTTTCTGACGACTTCAAGAGATATTTTTGTTGGCAGTTGATCTATACCTCTAAAATACAAAATACCCAGCATGTCACTGCACTCGCTGTATTCAAAAACACTACTCTAACTTACCTGTAAGTGCAAATATTTGTTCAGAGCCCAACCTGCCAGCATAGATTTTTGTGTGTTCTTTACTGCACAGTGTTAACACAGAGAGAGATGGGCGGGGCTCCACCTCTTCTGTTTTTCTGACCACATTACATCATCGCAGCAGCAGCAGCAGGACTGGAAGACTGACAAAGCTGTAACTAAACAACCCAAACACCAACAGAGTTGTCCACTGGGATATCAGGAACTTTTGTTTTTGTCCTCACTTTGCTTAAAACTACTTCCTGTGAGCTCTGCTGTGCACTACTACAGCAAGACAAACCCTACAGTACAGGTTTACATTAGACAATGACCTTTGTCCCATGTTGTCATGGGAATGAGTCAGATTAACCGACCCAGCCTGTCCCCACCTGAGTAATGTTTCTGACATCTACAACAGATTATTGGGTTGAGAAGAAGCAATAAATACTGAGGTTAGTATCATATTTGACACATTAGCAGAAACATTTAAAACATGAAAAATGTGTATTGTAATTGAGAAAGTAAACTTGAAAAAAATTGCAGGAAGTGTGCTGTATAGAAACCGACTGTGGTTAATGTGTGAGAAACTTCTTGTGCAGCAGCAGGGCTGTAAATGGATCAGGGAGAAGTGAGAGTCAAACATGTGCAGCTGGAGATGACCACATGTTTAAAGTTCACCTCTGTCCATTCACTCCCATTCCACCCTGCTACCTTCTGAACTCTGGTTCGTTTTCATGGACAAAAACGTTTTCATGGACAAAAACGCATTTTGAGCGGGAACTTTAATAATTGACATGAATTCACACTCACACAGACATTAACTTGATCTAAATGAGTATTTGCTAAGCCTAGATTAGATTAAACTATTGATCGCACACTAGGGAAATTGTTCCTCCAGACTGATGCATTTCTTACATGGAACCGGATCTTTATTTTTTATGAAACCATAGTATTAATAATGACTAATAAAGACAGTTGTTTAGTTTGCTAGTGGTTTGGTGTCGAGTATGCCTCCGGTTGTTTTCGTGCCAGATGAGGTTTGGCAGTTTTCTAAAGATTGCACAAATTATTTTTTTGTCTTACACCCTCACATGAGGTTCTAAACTCAAGAAAAGGAACGTGGTGTAGGATTTACTGATAACAGTAACAAATAGTGGACATTATTCTATCTATAGAACGATAATATAAACACAGGAAATCCAACATGGCCGCCTCCTCCGACAAGAGCCGTGCTGATGTCAATATAAAGATTGAATCATCACTAGATTATTAAAGGTTACAGCCATCCTCCAGCTAAGTGTACGCTCATGAAAGCATTAGTCACTTCTTCTTTCCTGTCAATACTAATCTGACCACGGGGACTAGCTTCCAGTATGTATATATCTCCCCACTGCTTGTCATCATCTTGTCATTAGCTTGTCGTTAGCAGACCTCAGCATAGTCTTGGAGGTGACTCTTCATCATGACATGGAGTTCACTTCAACTGTGAAATGATTATTATAATAATAATTTCCACATCATCGTATTAAAAAAAGTTAATTTTTGCAATTGACTTTTCCTATACGTTTACTCGAACCTGAAACAAGGAACGTCCCCAAAACTGACTGAGAGATGGAGCAGGAACCTCTGACCATACTATACACATGTTATACATAAATATGGTTACACAGAAAAATACTAATGTGTGTATTCCTGACAAGTGTTCCATCGTCTGTCGCCGTTTATACATTGGCTACAAAAGGTGAATTCATATAAAAATGTGCATTTAAAAACAAATTAAATGTGTAGACGTTAGGTAAGGTAAGGTAAAGATTTCATGACCTCCCTGCAGCACCTATGCTGTCCTTCTTGAGGTTGTGCCCCGCCTTTTGAGGACCTCTGGTTTGGAGTATTATCATATTATCACACTGACAGCAATAGCCTGTGATTTGTATCAATAAATAGAGCACATTCTTTTGACCATGGTATTTCTTTTGGTTTGTGATTTTTTTTTATTGAAACGCCAAAGAATGTTTGTACGTAATTTCCTAAACGAAGGTAGCAATGTTTATAAACATTGTCTTATAATTCAGAAAACTTCCAGAGTACTTTAAAATACTTTTGTTTTATTATGGAGGGCTAATAATAAATATTCTAGGCAGTATCTGTAAAGTTTTAGTTCCAGTGTTTCACTCTCTGTTCACATACAAAGTAAAGTAAAAGCAGGTCAGTGAACAGGCCTACAGTCCCGGTCAACTATGTTCACTGGAGAACATGAAAGATATTTGAAGAACCAACGCTGAATTCTGTCTTTTTCTTTCGCTGACATGTCCTGACTGTGCCACGGCAGGATGACTGGGCCCGTGGCTGTGCGCGCTGCGTCAAATGGGATGATCGGGTGAAGTGTGTGTAAAAGTGTGTGTGGGTATGTGAGAGTGTGTGCGACAGTGACTCAGCTACGTTTCCGAGTTTGTAAAAGTTGAAAGTTGCAACACGGTTAGACTCTACCGTAAGTAACGACCTTTTGCGCCTCTTACCTTCATGCCATAGCGCGTCAGTTTGATTCCAACTTGGTGAAAAAGGAGAACCGTCTGCCCTCGATCTGTCCCGGAGCTGAGGCGTGGAGAACCGAACAGTATCCGTGTTCAAAATGAACCCAAAACTAAGACAATGCGCGGCTGATTTGTTATAAAAATAAGTTATGAGCGTCTGTGTGTGTGTGTGTGTGTGTGTGTGTGAGAGAGAGAGAGAGAGAGAGAGAGAGAGAGTGTGTGTGTGTGTGTGTGTAGCTCTCTAAACCAGGAGCTGGGCTTGCAGATGGCACAGCCCCCCGCCCCTAAAACTCTCTCATACACACACAGGGTAAAATGGATGGAGAGGAGAAAGAGCACAGGAAAAGGGAGGGAGGTATGGAGGAATGGAGGGAGGGAGGAAAGGGGAGGAGAGGAGAGGAGGGAGGTTTGTGCAGCGCATGCAGAGTCAGACTTAACCCTTTCCCTTCCTAACGTGGAAGCTCGTGTGCAGGTGATCCTAAAACAGAAACCAAATAACGTTCAAAACACATTTTTATCATAGTGTCATAAAAATCCCAGTGAAGTCACTGCAGCTGACGGGCTGCAATACCTCCACACAGCCACCAGGCGAATGTAGTGACTGTGCAGATTTGACCCAAGGAGATAAAAATAAACACCATAAACTACAGCAGACACCTTCCTACGGAGATGCATAGTAAAAGCCACGCTGTGGCATTTTTACAGCAGACTGAGTGAACCATTCAAACCCTACGGGACTTTCCAAAGAGCTTCATTTCCTCTTCCTCCTCCTCCTCCTCCTCATCAGCTGCTCTTTACTTATTAATCAGCTCTAATGGCTCGCTGTCTGAACGCTGAATCCTCGTGCATTACCACTGAAATCCAGTTCCCTGTCCAAAATATTGCCTACTGTTTTTTTAACAGTAGAAAGTTGTGCTCAAAAGTGCAGAGGGATGATATCAGAAAATGCTGAGTGAAAAGTCATTACCCAACTGAGACGGAGAAAGGTGCCTGGGTGGACTAAGCAGGATCTGCAGGAAATACCAGCTCCACCTTGACAGAACAAAGGCCAGGACTGACAGAGACAACAAAGGCCTGAAGTGCACTGGAATCTACAGTTTACAGAGCACAGGGGAACAATATAGGGGAACAGTGAGTTGTACTTTTGAATATAACCGATTAACTCTCACTAACAGGATTTAGAACAGGAAGACTGGCTGTACAGTACTTTTCAAGAGTGCTTTAATTCAACATGACGCCTCGTTCACCACTTCCAGCCTGCCTCCTCCTTCCTCTCCTCTCTGTTCTGCCACCCTGTGTCTTTATTTCTCCTGAAAACAGATGCCTGAACTCCTTTTGTTTCCTAACAAAGGCCCGTCGAGGTCAGAGCACAGAGAAGCAAGTATGGGAACGCAGAGGGGGGAGGTGAGAGGCCAGGCCCGGTGTATAAAACAACACACAATCCTGCACAGCAGTGACGTCCTTCTGTAAAGTTTTGTTTTGTGACATGTACATGTTTGTGTAAAGCATTATGTGTAAAGTCAGAGCAGGAATCAAGTCTTGGGCTTCAAAAAAAAGAAAAAAGAAAAAAAGGCCAAACGTCATTCCGGTTTGGCGTCAACTCATCGTTGCTGCCATCTACTGGTACTACATCAGCTCTACCCGTGGTGTTTTCTGTCATCACTGTGATGCTTCATTTCCTATCGATTGATTGTTCTTTTCCTGGAGAAGGTGACGAGAAGTGCCTCTGGATTTAAACCGGTGACTTGGTGATGTCTCATGGAGATGTGGGGGTCGGGGAGGGAGGGGTTTCAAGAAGAGATGATGATGCTGCTGTATTTGGAAATGCTCTAGTTTCCATAAATATATGTTATAAAAATAGAATTACCAGACACTGTCCAACTGAGTGATTACTCACGTGAAATAAGTGATTGACATTGAAGGCATCACCGAAATAGGTTTAAAAAGTCGGTAAGGATTCATGATATTCAAGAGCATCTGGAAGGTGAAAAAACACAAGTGTGATGACGATGTTCAGAGATCCTCCTCACAGCCAGAGTAATGGACCAGCAGACGAAACAAAAACTGGATCCTCCAGGACACAGGCAGAACATGATGTAATCTGACCACCAACAGACAGGACTGAACTGGACTGAACAGGTTTCCAGTGATTTGTTAAACTAAAAATGTCCCATTTTAACAGCCTATTATCCAAATTAGATTTTCAAAAAAAAAATCTCTTTAAGACTTTACCAACTCAAGGAAAAATATTAATTATAATTCATTTAAACATGTATTTGAACTTTCATTCAAAAATTAATTTTGTGATTGAAAAGATGTTACTACCAGGGCTGTCAATCAAAATAATTTGATTAATCACACGATTAATTTTTCATGAAGTCTTTAAAAATCACTTCTTTGAACCACGTTCTAAGCTGACGCTGCAGAAACAGAGCTGTAAAGTGGAGTGTGTTGTGAGCTGGGAGCAGAAACACAGTGCAACAGTTCTGCACCAGTATTGTTCCACACTGTGTTGCTATTTTAAACCATGCAGCACCAACATCTCCTCGCAGAGACACGAGTGCTACGTTTCTCCTTGTTCTAATAAATGTGTTGCCCTTCACTGCAGACCACCACAGGTCAGATAAGGTATGAGCTGAATGCAGTAGGTTTGTTTTTTTAGTACAATTATAGTGTGTATTTATTTATTTATTTAAATATAAGGGTAAGTCAAAAAGTTTTGAGATATATGATATTTTACATTGGTCTGATTCCAATGTGTGTGATTTAATGACTACATCTTCGCAAGGAGTTGAGCTGTGCTTCCTTTTGGTTGATCAGGATTTCACCAACTCAACAACAACAAAAACAACAACAACAACAAATGAACATTTTTAACCAAAATTGTTACAGAAAACATTTAAAAAATAAATAAAAAATGTAATGTATTCAAAAACTGAAAGAACATTTGAGAGCCCTTTTTTTGGTCCTTAACAAAGAATTCTACAAAGAATCATTCACAGACTCAAATTTAGTATACAGAGTTTGCTACTTCAATAAATAAAGACTTTTCTTTTCAGTTTGTACTACAGTTGACTTTGCAGTGGTGTCTTTGAGGCAGGCAAAATTTCAATCTCTCAGGAAATAATTCCCTCCTTAAATATCTCAATTTTTTGCAGTACTAAGGCGTTGCACTCTCTCCATTGCGATCACTCTGTTCCTTTTTTCTCTGATTGCGTAACCAGGCCTTTCTTCAGGTTTCCATGAAGAAGCAGCCACTATTATTTGGGCTGTTTATTCCGAGTGCCCTTGGCTTGTGTGAAGGATGCTGAGGCAGCTGTGTGGTATGCTCTTGTTCCTGCTCTGGAGGGATTGTTTCAGAACTCATTCACATTCTGCATGCAATGTCCTTTAAAGTGTGCTCCTTTGAAGCGTCCTCATACTAATATGTGAGACGTGGATGCTGTATGTTTGGGCTGTTGTCGAAGACTCATTATCGGGATCTGTGAATCACACGTAATAACCACGTACTGCAAACAGTCGTGATAACGCCAGAAACTGGTGAGCCGTGTTCACCTCTGACTCACTCCTTTACGAACTCCCGAGTGGAGAGTAAATGTCGGAGCCTGCAGGTGTATTTTTTAATGATTTTTTTCTAATGAGTTTGCACTGTGAGGGTTGAGCACGTACACAAATACACCTGAAAACCATAGAAAAAACTGGAACTGGCAGGAAGGAAAGGAACCCCCAAACAGCCACTGTCACATGACCAAAATGCATTAATTTCATCTACGAGCGGTATCCATGACTACAGCGATTTAAGGCAATTATTTGGACACTCTGTCCACTAGCTTATTCCTGCACTTAGCCATAATGAGGTGACAGCACACCTGCACGAGGTGTTAAAAATAGACTGAACTGTTTCTGTAGGTATGAATGGATCACAGAGAGGTCAGGTGGAGCTCAGGGGGCCGGGGGACTCGTCTCCTCCCCAGAGGGACTGGGTTTGGAACAAACTGTTTGTAGTCATGTCCCTAAACCTCCCAGGTTGTCCCATCATCCACCATTCACACAGAAATCATCCCATACAGAAAACAACATTTTTGTAAATCCTTTTTACCATTTAAGTTTCATGTGGAAAACAGTATCACATTAGAGAAAATTCAGTTTTCTCTGAGGAAGATTACAGCACCTCTCAGTGTGAAGAGCGTTCCAGACACACGGAGAGGGGGAGAGAGACGGATCCTTTGTGTTTCTATAAAAGGACTGAGGTCTGGATGACAGGCAGTGACGCAGACTCTCCTGTGCCTGCCGGGGTGTATAAAAGGCAGACACTTTTCTCAGTTTCAGCAGAACACATGTACAAGGTTCCCGGAGTGGTCAGATTGCAGAAGACTCGGTGAACAGAGATGCTGGAGAGAACAAAGAGATGAACACAACTGAAAAGCTTCATCTTTCAGTTGATGGCATTTTCGAAATGTTCAGCTCCTTCACTTGGCATCAGCAATCACACGTCACAAACCCACATCTGTCTGTGCAACACCCTGAAGTCTCAACGCCCTCCAAGACTGGCATGGGCATTATTGAGACTGTTAAAGGCTGCTGGAGACAACAAGAGAAGACCATTTCTGAAAGAAGATCCTCCAGTTCTGGGAGACAACACAGGTCAACCCATCGACTTCCCAAGAGGTCCATGGATCTGCTGGAGATGGGACTGACCAAGCCCAGGAACTGTTGCAGACTGGTGGTGCTCGGAGGACCAAACGTTGGTAAAACCAACATCCTCCATCGGTTCCTGGATCAGGAATTTGAGGAGAGGTATCAACCGACGTCTGAGGACTTTTACAGAAAGCTGTTCCACATCGGAGGAGAGTCATACGAGCTGGACGTTCTGGACGCCTCCAGTGAGAGGGACTTCCCGGCCAAGCGGCGGTTGTCCATTCTGACAGGTGAGACAGTGATGAGTTTAAGAATCGCTGCATTTGATTTTAAAATCAGTAAAATCATTCATCCTCTCTTCTTCTTCTTTTTTCCCTCCAGGTGACTTATTTCTGCTTGTCTTCAGTCTGGACAACAGTGATTCCTTCAGTCAAATATGTGAGCTTTTGAAGGAGATCAAATCTGCCAAGACAAAGTTACTCAAATTAAAACATCCGGTGAGAACACCGGTGGTCGTGTGCGGTAACAAGTCCGACTTGGCAGCTCAGAGAACCGTGAGCCGGTCCACAGTGATAGAAACTCTCGGTGATGACGTCTGCTTCTTCGAAACGTCCGCTAAAGACGGCTCAGGTCTGGACGGTATGTTCAGAGCTCTTGCTTCCCTCGGAGAACTTCCGGATGAGGCGAGTCCGAACCGGCATCAGATCGTGTCCTTCCTCACCTACCAGTCGATGTGCGTCGGCCAGAGAGGGAGGAAGGGGAGCAGGACGCGGGTAACCGGTGTGCCTTGCGCGGCTGTGGATCCCACAGCGCGGCGGCCGAGTTTCACCAGCGACCTGCGGATGGTGCTTGGATCAAGCACCAAACACAGTAAACCAGAGAAGTGTCAGATTCAATGAATCGTGTGACTTCTCGTGCAAACCAATTGTAGTAGTATGCTGCAATGTCTTATCATGTATGGAGTTATACTCTGCAGCACTTGGCCGGACCAGTGCATCCATCTGTGTACAGAACTATGTTGACTGTAATGAATTATAATAAAACAGTTTCTAATTGTCATATGTTGGTTGATTGAATCCAATGAGTCACTGTCTCTTCACTGTTACTCATCAGGCGATGGCAACAAGTGTCTTTGAGGAGTGGCGGGGCGGGGAGGTTCTAATAATGATGCAAAACCTACGTATGTGGGAGAGCGATGACTCAAACACAAACCTTGAACGTCTCCTAACATCCGAGAGACTGTTGACACTTCCGGACGCCCACGATTTCGTTCATGAAAGTGGAGGCTTTGCTGTGACAATGGCTGACCACAGGCGACATGGTATTTACAACAGATAATTAGCATAAAGTGAGGAGGTGGGTGAGATAGACGAGGTGATAGAGAGATCTGAGAAATCAGCACCATGGATAGAGACCACCGCTCTCTCTAACGAGTGACACAAATTCACATATGAGTGAGATTTGTTTTTCAGGTCCATTATGTCCACTCATAAAAACTTACTTTAATTTGAATAAGTCATACAGTAAAGGCTGAGGATATTATCTTTTTTCTTCTTACACAAAATGACAACGAAACATTAAACTCATCCCAAAACACCAAGGACGCATATACAGTATTTTGAAATGTGAGACTATTACTACTATAAATAGTTTCACTGACACACCATAAATATTTAGAGTAGGAAAGCTTAAAAAAAAACAGAATGCCAGAATGAGTAACAAAGAATTCACCGACTGAATTATTTTTGAAATGTTGAATTAAACAGAGAAACAAAAGGAGTTTCTATTTTGAGAAGGACATTAATTCTGATGAGTCATTACAGTGCAGTAGCGTAGCAGCAGACCTGGGTAGCATTACAAATTACAAAACGACTGGTGAAAGGGTAAACAGTACGTTGCAGATGAGATGCACGACAGAATAGTCAATTATGGCGAGACAGTTTTTTATTTATTTGGTTTGAGTAATTCTTTTTGCATCAAAGCAGCTGAAGCTCTGGGGGAAAATCTTTCCAGTCTGGCTGAGCCATCAACAAACAAAAAAAACAAGTCATAGGAGGAAACTGTGGGATTAAGTTTGACTATAAGGATTAGAAATATTAAAAAATGATTATTTTAATGTAAGAAATTGTGAAAACTTGAAAGAGTCTGGTCAAGTGTTGTGCTGTTCAAAGTCATAAACAACATACAAATAAATAAATAATGACAAAAACACACAGGCTTTAGAAAAGCTAGCTTGTTATTAGCGTGGCAGTGCTTCATACAGTGTTACTGCAGACTTAGCCATTTCAGCTTTAAAGGTTAGCTGCTCCAGAATCATGTTCATCAGCTCTGAGGTGTCGCTCACATTTCTGAAGAACTTTGGTTTCTAGTTCCACCAGTAAAGCTGGTAGAACGCTGTCCAATAAGGCCAGACCCTCCCAGGAGCAGCGGAGACCCCTGAAGGAAAAGAAAAAAGAAAAAATACCCAGTGAAGAGAACAAGTATTTACTGATCATAGCCATCCGGTGATTTTAACTATTTGACAGCCCTGTTAGTCACACTATTTTTCTGTGAGTGAAAACTTTAAAAACACACTATTAAACTGGACGCTCTTTCAGTGAGTCATTCCTTATAAATACCAGTGACCTGTCATCCAGGATCAGCTGTCCATTCTGCAGCAGCTCTCGGACACGAGTGGACGTTCCAAAGACATCACGGAGGCTCAGCTGAGGACTGAACAATTCCCAGTGCTGTTACGACAACAACAACAACAAAACGTTATCAAACAACAGTTAAGACGCAGACACTGAGTGGAACAGAATGTTTTCCACTCTGTTGTGTTCCATTGTGTCAACTTCACCTTGTGACTAATGCCCTCAGTCATCCTCATCCCCATCACCAACACCTCCTCCAATCTGGCCGGACAAAACAACATGTCAGTGAGCTGATAATGTGACTCTGACAACGACAGGGACAAAGTGACAAAGTGGACGAGGCTGATTAAAGTGAGTGGACGTGGACAGAAGGTCTAAAAGAACAAACTCACTTTTAGCAACTTCTACCAGGACATTTGTCAAAATGTGTTCACGCACTGATGGGACTAAGTGATAGATCTGTCACCAGGATCACACGTCTGGTTTGAATTCACAATCACATCACCACTGTTTGGAAGTGTTACAGCTCACACTTCAACACAGCTGAGCTCCATCCTCCTCCGTGTCCCATGTCCCCTTTGCTGGACTTCTCGTATCCACACGTCAGGCTCCATCGTCTGCGTCCGCGCCTCGCGGCCAACACCTCCCCCGCCCAAGGGCACAAACCGCCCATGTGCACCTGTAACAACAGTAGAAAAGTCCAGAAACTGGTGTTTTCACTCTGATCTAATTAAAAATCAGTCAGTTCTTTACCTGGACCTACGCCTATGTACTGTCTTCCCTTCCAGTAGCTCAGATTGTGGAGGCTCGCTGCGTTCTGTAAAGCACATTGGTTTGTTTGGAAGGTTACTTTTAGGAATCATGAGGTTAGGAAATTGCCAGAAACATAAGACAATGACAATGTGCATTTATAATAATAATAATAATAATAATAATAATAATAATAATAATAAAACTACATTTTGAAAATAACTACATTTGAATGTGCTTACTTATGATCACAGCAGCAAGTTTATTCTCCATCTTTTTTTTTGTTGTTGCTCAAAATGATTTAAAATTCAATATAATAACATATAAAACTACAAAGTCAAAGTCAAAAGACTCTTTAATTAATTTAAATTAATCAGGTATAATAGAGTACTTACATTTCTGGCAAAGTTGGACACTTCATACTGCTCGAAGCCCCTCTGCTGCAGAAACCTCCTAGCAGACTGGTACATCTGTGCCGTCTGGTCTTCAGTCGGCACAGTCAGATCACCTCTCTGCACCTTTTTGAAGAGCTGCGTGCCTCTCTCCAGGGTCAGCTGGTACAGTGACACATGGTCATCACACACCTTCAGCAGCTCAGACAACTCCTCCTCCCAGGATTTAACACTCTGTCCGGGTCGACCAAACATCACATCTACTGACACCCTTCCTGGACACAACCTCTGGGCTTCTTCAATGGTCTGTAAAGCCTGACATGAGCTGTGGTCCCTCCCCAGGACTTCCAGATCAGCATCCTGCATAGACTGGATCGGAAAGTGTGAAAATACAGTGAAATTATAATCAGTTTTCATTTTATTCCTAGGAATTATTTACCTGAACACCTATGGAGAAACGGTTGACACCGGCTTGGCAGTAGTCCTCCAGCTTTGACATTCCCGCAGGAGTAGGATTGACCTCGAGTGAAACCTCGGCCTGGTCTGGCAGAGTCACCTGCCTGGAAACACTTTCCAGGACTGCAGCGATGGAGGAAGGGGGGGCCAAGCTTGGAGTCCCACCCCCGAAAAACACAGATGTGATGCTGCAAATTGAAACAAAGTTTTGATGTGGGGTAGTTAATGGTTTAACATTTTAGCATTTTAATTAAAATGAAATCCATACCAGGAAACCTGACTGAGTCTCAGCAGAGTCTCAGTCTCTCGCTGCAGACACTCAGTCATTACACGGTGGTTGTCCTCCCTGGGAATGTACTTGTTAAAGTTGCAGTAGGAACATCTTCTGAGGCAGTAGGGCCACTGTGAATATGAGGGAGAGAGTCGGTTTGAACAACAATAATATCAACTATTATTTACAAAACACTGTGTGGAGACCCTGACATGTTATTTTAAGAGGTTTTAATTGTAATTCTAGGCACAAAATTTGACTAAATTGCCTCTAACACATATGTTTAATGTAATTTCTTATTCTAGTAAATAAAATATTCAGTATATATATAATATAGTAAATATTTAACCCTACTAAAAACCAACAGCCAAAGAATTTATGAAACAAAAAACTATTAGTAACATCTATTATTACAATGTGTCCAAAGTCAATATTTACACATTAGGTAAAGTTATACATTATAAGTTCAAATGTTCGACAATACAAATCTACAAGTAAACAAATAAATAAATATGTTAGAACGTCTCAACGAAATTGACGTGTTTGTAAAGTGCAGATATTTATAAAAACTGTCATGTTTGACAACGTGCATATAATGTGCCGTCTTCGATTATGACATGACACCCTGTCTTATTCAAATGTTAGTTACATATTTACATCTACATGTGTATCTGTGCATGGGTTTAAACGACCAAATGTCAGCTCACGTGGACATAGAGTGAAGCCTCCTCTGTGAGACGTTTAGAGCCTGCTCCTCCTTCACTTCCATCTCTGTTTGTTTCTCCTACAGTGGAGAAGCGCTGACCGGAACACAGGAAGGGTCTAACGGCTGGGAACCAGCGTTTGACGGACGTGTTGACAAAGTTCTTCATCTGTCTGAATGTAAACACTCGTGCAGTCTGTTTGTCCTTCACGTGTCGCCAGGTGTCTTCATAGTCAGGGCTGGACACGCCGGCTTCTTTCACGGCGACCGGAACAGCTCAGACGTTGTCATTATGTATTTGGCGTAAATGCAATTTAAAGTAACAACAAGACATTTTCTTCTTCTAAATAACTTACCACGGCTCCTTGTGGCTTACACTTCTATTCAAAACAACAGTTGACATAAACAGGAAGTGCTTAAACGTGGTTTCCTCTTCCCGCAGTACAGGATTTGGCCACAGAGTGACGCAGTTTCACCAGTGTGAGAATCATCAATCAATGTTTTATTTTATTTTAAAATATCATATAACATACTGTGCGTACAGACGCTGTGATTAGTACTACCGTGTATAAATGTACTTTGTTGATCAATGACACATTTACATCTGTGGGAAACAATAGGGAAAATATTAAAAAACAAAACTACACACAAAAAAATCACCTACTGCAATACCTTTCAGATCTTTTTGCAAAACATTTTTAGCAGTTTTTTGTTTTCTCTTTGGTTATTTGTATTTTATCTAATTTGACTGATGTTTTAACGTAATTATTACGTTAAAACATAATCTGTTTATCTGTATTAACTATCATTATTCTGCTTCTCCTTACACCTTTCTCTCATTACAGCATTTATTTATGTAAGTGCAATTGTAAAACATCAGGGGTTTTGTAGGATTGTGGTCAAGTGTAATGACACCTACAGGTGAAAATAATTAATGTAATTATGCCGTGGCATATGTAGGCTGAAAGTAAGAGTCACAAAGATTTTTTTTACCACTGTTTTAAAACGATTTATTCTTCTGTGCTGACATTGAAGCTGAGCCAGAAACCTTTAGTCTCTTCTCTTGTAAGTGGACTCATCACCAACTGGATAAGAAAATGGAAACTTACACAACTTTATAGTTTGTGTTTACCTTTATATACGCTATCATTTCATAGGTGTAAAAAATGTTATCTGTAAAAGAATAAAGCATAATTACATGTGCAATAACAGTTACACATAAATGAAACGGCTGCTTTATTGTTTTTCTAAGAAACACTCTGTAAAAGTATAACATTCCTTCAACCCCCAACATTTCCTGAAGCCTCACTATGGGTTAGTTAAAATGTAGCTCAGATAACATTAAGGGTGGAGTTTCAGTAGGGAGTGCCATTGTTTCAGCCTGAGCCAGACAACACACACACACACACACACACTCACACACACCTGAGCGCACCTGTCGCCCAGTGCTGTCTTTACTTTACCTTGAAGCTGTACAGAATCAGTGCAGACCGTGGTGCTGTCTGGATACGATCAGCTGGATCAGGTACAGTAAGACCCCATACTTTTCTCTTGGTATATATTACATTTTTCACTGTGAGAAGTCGACCTTTGAACCATAGCAGGATGTGTTCACTGGAATGGACGACAATCAAATACTCCTGGTTCTCGGATTTAATGACAGGCAGCTTGAAGCATTCAGTAATTACAGTGTGTTTTTTAGTAGTAACCCAATGATGTAAGAAACATGCTGACAGCTGACCTGTCGAACGACATGTTTGTCATTCCTTAACAAAGCAGTTTCTGCTCTTAAAGAACCTTAAACAGAGCACTGACAGTGAAAATACTTTATTGTAGAAACCATTAAAGAGCCGGATGTTACTGTGGGCTCACTCACACCCAGCTTTAACGTTTGTTCAGTGGGAATAAAATCCTCATCCTCTTCTTTGTTTATCATTTTATGATATGAGTGGAATGTTGTCTTCAAGAACGTGACGTACATTCTTTTGTGAAGGCTAAGTGCTGCGAGTTGATGGTGAAACATATTGGGAGTTTGTACTTTGTTTAGTACATAAAGTATGCTTTTAACAAAATACTGTATAGTTCACAGTATTTTAAAATGTATTTAATCTTGAGTATTACTATGAAATTCAGTTCTACCTCATTAGGAAGAAGGGTAAAGTTTAGAGGTATGGTGATTATAGTGGTATCAATAAGTAGATATTAAAGCTAAGTCAAGAGGTTAATGCTACTAAATGGCATGGACATTCAACTGTTCTTTGATAGAAAGTCAGAGAATTTCAGAACGAGCTTCGTCGTCTTTGTGAATCCGGAGAAAACTGTTCGTTCAGGTGCTGAAATAGAAACTGTGGCACGGGAACAGAACGGAGTTGTATGTGAGGCTGGTGGTCCATCCATAGTCCCAGATGTTCAGAGATGACAGTGTAGTAGGTGGTGAGCGTAAGGAGCAGCTGGGGAAGTAGGACTAGAATCAACACTGATCAAACATGTGCTGGGAAATGATCCAAAAAAATGATCTGAAATGTCCAAAGGATGGAGTGATGCTGCTGCTACTGCTGCTGAGTTCTTGTTCATAATGTTCAGGTGGTCGACCGTAGTGTTGTCTGAATGACAGGAGGCTGAGTTGGAGGTGTCCTGATGAACAGGGTTATGGGAGTTGCCGAGATAAAGATCAAGTAAAATATGCAAATTGTGATGGTTTGGACATACGCAAAGAAGAGAAGAGATGAGGAAAAACATTGCTTCATTGTTGTAATAAATAAGGACATGAACAAATGATCCACTCTCATGACGTGACTTTTGAATGCAGCAACTGTCAGGTATTGAAGATCTGAATCAAAAGAAGAGTGTGTTGTTCTGTACCATTGTTGTCCCTAAAAACAAAACAAAAATCTTCCTATTACACTTTATCAAAAAAACTAAAATGATTTTCTCCAGGAAATGGCTTCGACCATCAGCCTCCTCCCCGAGAAGCACTTTTTGTGCTCACTGTGTCGAGACGTCTTCACCAATCCAGTGACCATACCATGTGGACACAGCTTCTGTCTGTCCTGTCTCTGCCACTACTGGTCCAGACACCAGTCCAAGTATTGTCCCCACTGTAGGAGAGTCTTTACGGACAAACCTGACCTCAGTGTGAACCGCATTCTGTCAGACATCTCAGAAAAATACAGGAATGCACGACCACAGAAATCACCTGATGAAGAAAAGGTACTTTGGTCATGTAGTGTCTGAAGTTTTTCATTGTCAAATGCAGTACATTGTGTGTATGGCGGTTTTAATGTTGCACATTTTAGGTCGTAGATGTCGACCAAATGATTCAAGAAAGGCTGCAGAAGATAGAAAGGTTAAAATATTCTCTGGAGCTTCAGAAGGTAAACCGTCATCCTTCAATTTGGTCTCTTTTAAAAATGTAAAGTTCTGCATTGATAACTGCGATGGTGTTGTTCAAACAGAGCTCTTACCTCAGAGAGGTGCGAGAGAGCCAGAAGGTGTTCTCTGCACTGGTGAACGCCATGGAGAAGAGTCACAAAGCTGTTGTCGCTGCGATTGAGGAGCGACAGAGAGAAGAGGAGACGAGAGTAGAAACTCTGGTTAAAGAGCTGGAACAGGAGATTCGGGACCTGAGGAAAGAGGCTGAGGACATTGTCGATCAGGTTCCTGACACTGATCAGAGTGATACGAAGCAGGTCACCCAGGTAGGTAACTCATCATGGATCAATACAGCAGCAGCCAGAGTGAGCCAAACAAATCTTTTCTTCATGTTCTGCAGAGCACCATTTCAACTGTTTCCATCTCTGACATGAAGGACTGGTCTAAGGTCACTGTGGAAACTGACCCTTGTATTGGGGTCACTAGGCGGGCACTGTCGGACATGTTGGATAAGATCAAAGTAGAAGTTAATAGGTTATCCAAATCTGGTGAGTAATCCATACGCAGTAAAAAATGATATTATTGGTGTCAAATCTTGTTTACGTATTTTTCTTCTTTCTCTATAGAACTGAAGAGAATAGAGAAATACACAGGTGAGTATTTGACATGACTTGCCATCACAATCTTCATGATAAACCTTGCGTTCAAATCAAATTGGGCACGCAGCTCGTACAGGCACACGAGGATTATCAGTTAACACAAAATGGAATTTATACTTTTTGGGCTGTAACACTCACAAAACACTGTTTAGTTTGGTGTTGTTTTAACTGTTTCCCACTCTTCCTTCCCAGTGGACGTCAATCTGAGTGCTAAGACAGCTCACCCCTTCCTCTCAGTCTCAGATGACAGGAAACAGGTGAGACACACAGACAAGCTTCAGGAGGTTCCAGATCACCCCAAGCGGTTTGACCGGGTGGCAAACGTGCTGGCCAAAGAAAGTTTTCAAAGTGGGCGGAGCTACTGGGAGGTGGAGGTCGGAGAGAAGACTGAGTGGAACCTTGGAGTCGTGAAACAGTCCATAAACAGGAAAGGCAAGTTCACCGTCTGTCCAGCCAATGGGTTCTGGATTTTAAGCCTAAAGACTGGAGGCCAGTATTTCGCCAACACCTCACCTGTCACTCTGGTGGCCCTCGAACAGAAGCCTAAGAAGGTGGGCATATATTTGGACTGCACAGAGGGCCGTGTGTCCTTCTACTGTACGGAATCGGGAGTCCACATTTACACCTTCACTGACACCTCCACAGACAAACTTCATCCATTCTTCAGTCCTGGTCGCCTGCATTGTGGCAAAAACGCCTCTCCCTTGATCATCTCTTCAAGTTTCTGTAGCATTTAAATTATAATGTTCTGTCTACAGTACAGCTGTGCACCATTGTGTATAAAATATATTTATTAAATTATTTGATCCCACAACGAACCACATTTTTTAAGTCTAAACTGTGAACAAGGGCTCTTCTAAGACCTGAAACGCTGAACTCGTAAACTTCAATAAAAGCCATCAACAGATTGAAAGGAGGAAAGAATAAAATAGAAGGCTCTCATAAATGAACGAGAAAGGCCACGCAGAAAAAAAGAGTCGAAAATGGGTTGCAGAGTTGGATGGATGTAAGGGGGTGCAGGGTTGGGACAGAGGTTGCAGAGAAGGGAGGGAGGGCACAGCCGAACAGCGGGGCATTGTGCTCGTACACCAGGCACTGGGAGTCACACTCAAACACGTTCACGCATTCACACAATAACACGGCCGTGCACACAAGCGCATGCTTCTGCCCACTGCCACACAGAATTGCGTTGGCATCTGGGAGGGCAGCCCCATCTCCAGTCCAGTCCTGGGTGTTGAAGTGGATCGAACCCTGTTTACTGCAGTGCAACTTACCTCCAAGACTGAAACGCTCTTGCTCTCCAGACTTCCTCTGGAATACACCTAAATCTCAGGGCCATCACTCACTCACCACTGACCTACATCAGTTAAGGACCAGTGGGATCAGCCTTCAGTCCGGAGGAGCAAGACCTTTAATTCATTTCAGGTAAAAAACAAAAACAAAACAACAACAACAAACAATGTTTTTATTTATTTTGAGCTCTTACATTTGTGTAATACAAGTGTGTTGTCAGTGGAGTGTCTAATTAATATTATTTTCACTTCCTCTTTTGTTGTTGCAGTGTATTTCTGAAATATTTGGAAAATGATCAGGCACAGACTTTTAAAATAAAAGTATTATATATATATATTACTCATCCTATTTATAGACCCTGTGAGGTTATTGTGTATTGTGTTTATTTCACTACTCGAAGAAGCACTTAATTTGGGACAATCTTGGACACGGAGGTATTAATTCACAGAACTGGTCCAGTGCAGAGACTGTGCGTCGTGATAAAAAGATGATACAGGTCATCTTTGCCCACTCTATGAGCGTTGATGAAAGCTGCTTGTGTTCAAAGTCTCCTCATGTTTTTCTGAGATAATCCACTCACCCTACAAGGCGTAGCTCAACACCCACAACTGTGTCAAAGAAGCCTATTCTCTGTGGTGCTTGTTGGAATCCACTAAACATGGGCCTCACAGTCTTTCTACAAATATTTATGATAAATATATGCCCCATTAGGCATCTCACATTTAGCTAATGCAATGCTTAGAATTGTTTAAAGACGCTTCAATTCTCTATCAGTGTATGCTTCCCAGCTTTTGTGTGCCGTCTTAACTGAGTTGAAATTCTCCTCTGTATTCCAGGACATCTGACCTAAAACAAGCAGAGCTCCCACCCCAGACGGATGATTTAGTTGTGGACGTTTTGCAGTACTGTAGACTTTAAAATCAACCAGAAGGACTAAACGTGAGCCATCTGCAACAGACAGATTCCGATCTTGAAGACAAACCCATCTAATTCAGACATGGCAACCACGGGCATGCAGTTGCTGGGACTGATTATGTCCCTCATAGGCTGGGTTGCTGGGGCGGTAGTCATCGCCCTCCCCCTGTGGAGGGTCACTGCCTTCATCGGTAACAACATAGTGACGGCTCAGATCATTTGGGAAGGCCTGTGGATGAATTGCATCGTGCAGAGTACAGGTCAGATCCAGTGTAAGGTGTACGACAGCTTGTTGGCCCTGCCCAGTGACATGCAGGCTGCCCGCGGCCTCACTGTCTTCTCCGTGCTGCTCTGTGGTCTGGCCCTGGCGCTGGGGGTCCTGGGCGTCAAGTGCACGAAGTGCGTCGGTGTCAACAGCCTCAAGGCCCGAATTGCTCGCATCTCTGGAGTCCTATTCGCCATCGCGGGGTTCCTCTACCTTGTGCCTGTCTGCTGGACCGCTCACTCCATCATCAGGGATTTCTATGATCCACATGTGGCAGCTCCACACAAGCGTGAGCTTGGCCCTGCTCTTTATATTGGCTGGGGTGCTTCAGCCTTGCTCCTGGTTGGGGGATCTCTGCTCTACGCTGGGTCCAGTCCCCCTGGCATCCCAGGTTCACCCACTTTCAGCAGTGGAGAGAGTAGTCCTCGCAGGGCTCCTGCCTCACAAGTCAAGGGTTATGTCTAAGCCCCGAAAAGGTCTGATTGCCCTCAAATCTCACCCAAAAATTCACCCCCAAACAATGACAAACCTGTTTTGTCCTCACGATTGGTTCTCATTGTAATGTTTTTATATGTGATGTTACTGTATTTGGTTTTGTTTTTGTTTTCTTTGAATATCCACTGAAGACTGCCTAGAGAGATTCAGTTATTCTATTATTTCATGCCTGATTTCCTCAAATAACATCTTTCTCTGTTTGTCAGTGTAAATTACAATAAAAAAGATCCCATTGTTGAAAACTCGTCACGAAGGAATGTCTCTGTGTCCACATTTTTACAGTCACACTGGTAGAAAAGCCACTCAAACCCATATGTGTCAGTGAGGAGCAGCATGTCGACTATATAAAGGCAAATCATTGTTTTTTTCCCCTCGTTTATGTAAATGCTAATATGTGTTCTGCTAAGAAGAACAATAGAACAATAGGGGTGTGTGTACATTTGCCTCATTCTCGCTCTCTCTCTTCTCTGTATGTGTCCCTCGTTAACCCTGTCTGTAACTTGGACCTAATATACAGTGTATTTGTAGCATTAAAATCCTGGTAATTAAAATCCCTGTCTGTCAGTCAAAAAGAATGACTTTGTTTTGATGAGAAAAGCTTCATGATAATGACGATGCTAATGAGTAGCATCTAATATATTATATAACACGTGTAACTACACTGCATGTGCGCAGATGGATCAGCCGCTGTTCTGTCCCCGTGTTCTAAACTGTGATGTGAGGCCTGTCTGAGACCAAGTGAAACATCATTAAAGTCCTACATGTTCAGTCATGTAATTTGGTACTCTGAATTTATCACCCACAAAGAATTCTTAAAATAACATTTTCTCTTGCAAAACACACAACAGCACGCAGTTGTGTTTTCCATAACCGTCTATACCACCAGAGTGCACAATGCCACTTTATAAGAAGCGACGGAATATTCACAAAGAGCATCAGTGTTCCAAGTGCCAGGTAGTGAGTCATTCATGACCTAAGCAGGCCTATACTAGCGTTGGTTAAATAATGCTGCAAATACTGCAGAACAATAAGTGCAGTTGAACAGGCAAGTTGGACAATGACACTGTTTTATTACATAATCAAGACCATCACAAGTAGTTTTGTAGTCAAAAAGTTTTTATACTCATTATAGAAAATACAAATGTATTGTATGTATAATTGTATTGCTCACTCAGTACTGCTGTCAAAGGAAGTAAAAGAACCAGTTCCTCCTGTCGTATACAGAAAGATAGGATGCTACGCTAACACATTCATCGTAGCAGCATTCTCTGGTTTGGATGGTTACTATTCAAACACACAAGGAAGATATGAAGGTTGTAAATTGTTGCAGGGATATGCGCCATTCTATTTGTCATGTAAAGGGCAGCAAGTTGTCAAACTGAATTTTATTTGTAAAAAACAAAACAAAAAAAAAAAACAGAAAACAAAAACCCAAACCACAGTTAAAACAAATCTTACACACAAATTAGACTCACAACAGTAAGTAAAATGTTTGGAGAGACACGATTATTCACTCCAATATAAAACTTGTTAAGGTTGAGACTTTGAACATCAAAGCTTGCATGAATCTGCTGAGGAAACAAAGCTTTTCACGTTAATAATAATATCATTATTATTGTTTATAGAATTCTATGACAGTTTTTTTTTTTTTTTTGCATTGTTACCATTTGTGGTCATGTTTAATTTTTTTTATTAAATACTCGTAGAACCGACAGGTGGCAATGATGCAAGCATTAGCAGGTTTGACAACCACTATTTACACCCATGAGAAAGAAACATTCCTACGCGTTTTTTTATTCTTGTGGCGGAAACGGGAAGTAGAAAGCCGGAAGTGTTGCTCAGCTGTGCTCTGTGGCGAACAGAGAAGCTAACAGGCTAACCTCAGCGGCGGAAAGCAAACAAGACTCTTCGACAGCGAGTTTGACACATTGAGGAAAAAATGGGAAAAGGCGGTGGAACATTTGAGCGACTTCTCGGTAAGTTGCCCCCACAGTCATCCATGTCAAATGCTTATTATCCATCTATCAGTGAAATTGCGATGTCTTAAAGGCTATTGTTTTGACCGAAGCACGGGCTGTGGCTCTCGGGCCAGGCTAATTTTAGCCTGCTAACTATTTCAGTATTATTGTTTATATTGCTGTGAAGTTAAAGCTCCGCGATGAAGGGGTTGCGCTTTTAGGCGACCTATATCGTTATTTGTGTTCTTTAAACCCGGGAGAACCATTTTATTTCGGTGTTCTTTTGTTACATTGGCCATGGACGACACGGTTTTGTCAATTCACTTCAGATGACTTCATATCCGCTGGACCTCTTAACATCGAAACATTTGTTAATTGTTTACAAAGTCTATGTAATATTATTGTATACCTCGTGAAATCACTCGGTCGTTGACTGCAACTGTACAAACATGAATGCATATGTACTTCGAAACAATATTTTCAGTCTCGTTTAAGTATTCGTGTGTGCTTCAAGTCCATAACATGTTGATAAAGTAGGTGTAAAACTTAAACTATTGCACGACCTTGCACTAACATTTAAATTAATGAAGCATGAACTCCTTCATTAATGTTGTCGCCTGTCTGCTCTCATTCTAGATAAAGCTACCAGTCAGCTGCTGCTGGAGACTGACTGGGAATCCATTCTGCAGATCTGTGATCTCATTCGACAAGGCGACACACAGTGAGTGATTATATATATATATATATATATATATTTTTATGTCAAACACAATAACATATTGTGTATGCGTCTAATGGATACATGTTATTGAGAGAAAAAAAAACAACATTTTTGTGTCATCACAGAGCTAAATATGCTATTGGAGCCATTAAGAAAAAGCTGAATGACAAAAATCCCCATGTGGCCCTGTATGGACTGGAGGTAAGACACTAAACTAAAATAAATAAAATGGAACCCCACTGTAGAGTCCATATTTTGTGGAGGTTTGCCACAATTACATACTGTATAATACCTATTGTGTTTGGTGCTCTAATTTTTGGTCTTTCAACCAGGTCCTTGAGTCAGTAGTGAAGAACTGTGGCCAGACGGTCCATGATGAGGTGGCAAGTAAACAAACCATGGAGGAACTGAAGGATCTGTTCAAGGTTATTTATGTCATCTGAGTCACATTAATTTCTTGCCGCAATAAATGAATCATTTGATTGCAATGATTGATGAATTGATTGACAAGTAAACACATTTTATTAACTTTTCAAAGCTGTAAAATGTTGTATGTGCTTCTAAGCTGTCAGAATCAGATTCTTTAATTTGTATTCTGAGCTCCTTATCATCTGAAAACATTCTCTCTTAACCTTAACCTGCTGTCAGGCAGCTGGGATGACAGCAAAAACAGTTTTATTTGATTGGTTTCTGGATGTACCATGTGACATAAGCTCCTGTTCCCTATTATGATTTAGATTCTTGGTGATGTCACTGGCATGTGACGAGGAAAAAAAAAAACTTATCATCGGACTGTTTGTCATCAGCTACTGTGTATTTGAAATCAGTGTGCTTGGTCATTCTGTCAAAACTGATCAAAAACAAAAGATTTATTGGGATTATTTGGTTGTTTTTACCGATAGAAACAGACGGAACCAAATGTCAGAAACAAGATTCTGTACTTGATCCAGGCCTGGGCCCATGCTTTCCGCAACGAACCCAAGTACAAAGTGGTTCAGGATACTTACCAGATTATGAAAGTTGAAGGTAACGTGTAATTGCTGATGTTTTTTTTTTTTCTTGTTGTCAGTCAAACAGATTAGAGTGTAAACATTCAATATAATCAATCAGCTGAATGGTTTCCTGTCCTGTCATAGCAACACCAAAAATAATATAGTATTGTTGTATTTGTAAGAAATTACATCAGAAACTTTCTACAAAACTGCTAGATTTAAAGTTTAAATGTTAAAATGTTTGTTTGTTTTTCATACAGGTCATGTTTTTCCAGAGTTTAAGGAAAGTGATGCAATGTTTGCAGCAGAAAGAGTGAGTGTTCTCTGTGAGAAATATATCATTTTACACCAAGTAAAAGTAAATGTTGTACTTCACCTATACTTGGTCCCTGTATCCTTCGTTGCTTTTCATTTATCAGTAATATTTGCTGTTTGTGGTGTAGGCCCCAGACTGGGTTGATGCAGAGGAATGTCACCGGTGCAGAGTCCAGTTTGGAGTTATGACAAGAAAGGTAGGCCAGTCCTCCTTGTAACTGGGACACGGGCAAGATTCATATGTCTGTTTTATTCCGCTGTGTGGTTAGTTCAGAAAAGTTGACCTCTGTTTATGTTGTGTGCCTTCCTAGCACCACTGTCGTGCCTGTGGCCAGATTTTCTGTGGGAAGTGTTCGTCGAAATACTCCACCATTCCAAAGTTCGGCATTGAGAAGGAAGTGCGTGTGTGTGAGCCTTGCTTTGAGCTGCTAAACAAGTGAGTCCTGTGATAACAGTCATTTGTGGTAATGTCACTTCATTTGTCTCCAGAAGAGAAGGAAGTGCTTGAACGGTTAAAGACTCTTGGTAATGTTTAGCCAAAAGGCTGACAATATTAACACTATTCATTTTAGCTCATATGTGTGAACTCTGTAGTTTTAATAAAATGTCACTGACTTCTAATCATTGTCAATAGTTGATTCATTGTTTTGTCCCAGATTTGTGGAGAGTTTCTACCTCTCTGGGGTAGAATGTTCTCCTTTTATTTACCAGGTCATTTGTCCTCCCTTGTCCCCTTTCCTCACCAGCCACCCCTCCCTCTCTCCTCCTCTTAGGAAGGCTGAAGGAAAAGCTCCAACTACAACTTCTTCTGAACTTCCTCCTGAGTATCTCACCAGCCCATTGTCTCAACAGTCACAGGTGACTGTCTTTCTGTCTGTAATCAACACTCTTCATGGACAAGTGTCCTCCTCTTAGCTTCACCTGTCAACAGTTTCTAGACTCTTAATCATGTGTTCTTGTCACTATGCTGCTTTTTCACTAGATGCCTCCTAAGAGAGATGAAGCTGCGCTGCAGGAGGAGGAGGAGCTGCAGTTGGCCATCGCCCTGTCCCAGAGTGAGGCGGAGGAAAAGGAGAGGATGGTGGGTCACACACCTGAGAAGTTTTTACTCTTTTATAGTGTTGACAAAAATGACAAATGTTTACGTTTGTTTTCACAGAGACACAAGAACTCTTACCCTGTGTATCCTAAAACGGATCCCACCCCAGTGACCTCCTCAGCACCACCAGTCAGCACACTCTACACATCCCCTGTGGTAAAACTCGTCTGAATTAAATATTTCAAACCCTGAGAGTTGGGTGATTTCATTTCAAATTTAAATATTTTCTCATTTTTGTACTCCAGAACTCTTCTGCTCCTTCAGCTGAAGATGTGGACCCTGAGGTATGGATGACATTTTTGTTTAAACCTGTATTAAAATAAAATTTTGGTCTTTTGACTTGCTTTGTTTTTTAAACATATCTTCATTTATAGAATTATGAATATATAAAAACAACACTTACAAAATGTCATGTCTTTCTTGCCCCGTTTTCTTACCAACTGATTTCTCCGTTTGATTTGTTTTAATCAAGATTTCAACCTTATGTTCCTCAATAAATTGAGAATATGAATGGTAACTGATAATGTCTGTGTCAACACAATTGCAGTTGGCTCGTTACCTGAACAGAACATACTGGGAGAAAAAACAGGAAGAAGCTCGTAAAAGTCCGACTCCTTCAGCCCCTGCGCCGGTGCCACTGTCTGAACCTCTCCCCTCCATCAGTCAGCCTGTAGAGACTCACATGCCTGGACAACCAGTCAGCATAGTGGAGGTATGTTGAAATTGATAGATGGAAAAAAATATTATAGTATGATAGAAAAACAAAAAATGATGCCCTGCTTCTTGTCTCTGCCTTTAGCAACAGTATCAGAACGGTGAGTCCGAGGAGAACCACGAGCAGTTTCTGAAAGCGCTGCAGAACTCGGTGACCACCTTCCTGAACCGCATGAAAAGCAACCATATGCGTGGACGCAGTATCACCAATGACAGCGCCGTGCTCTCGCTCTTCCAGTCCATCAACAACATGCACCCACAGCTGCTGGACATCCTCAACCAGCTGGACGAGAAAAGATGTGAGTGCCACACTAGCTTTTCTGGACTGGGTGTGAGTCTTCCATTCTCATTCTTTCCCTGACCGCTGAACTGTGCCGTCGACAGTGTACTATGAGGGGCTGCAGGACAAGCTGGCCCAGGTCCGTGATGCACGAGCAGCTCTCAACGCTCTTCGTGATGAGCACAGAGAGAAGCTGCGCCGAGCAGCGGAGGAGGCAGAGAGGCAGAGGCAGATCCAGCTGGCACAGAAGTTGGAGATCATGAGGCAGAAAAAACAGGTGAAAAATGATCATCTGCAGGAATCAAGTGTCCAAATAATACATTATCACGAACCTTCCTGAAATTTTTTTGTAACTGAATCACAGGAGTACCTGGAGATGCAAAGACAGTTGGCCATTCAGCGCCTCCAGGAGCAGGAGAAGGAGAGGCAGATGCGTCTGGAGCAGCAGAAACACACCATCCAGATGAGGGCCCAGATGCCTGCTTTCTCTCTGCCCTATGCCCAGGTACAAACTGTCCACTGATCTACGATCACAGATTTAAGCTCTTCATCATCATCTTAAAATACCTGCCCCTGCTCTTCCATAGATGCAGTCCCTTCCCCCGAATGTGGCAGGAGGAGTGGTGTATCAGCCTGGTGCACCGCCCAGTTACCCAGGAACCTTTAGCCCTGCTGGTTCAGTGGAAGGCTCGCCTATGCATAATATCTACATGAACCAACCTGGACAGGCTGCACCAGCACAGTACCAGGCCATGCCAGGAACAGCCACAGGTGAGCAATGATAAATGTGGAGAAGGAACTTATTCTTGACAGTTCTTTAGAAAAAAAAATGCTCAAATTGTTAAGATTCACACTTATCTTAAGTTTTTATTTCCTTTATTCAAATGTGTTCTTGTGATTATCATCTCTCAGATCCAAACATGGTCAGTGCCTACATGTACCCACCTGCGGGTGTAAACGGGCAGCCTGCCCCTCCACCTGGTCAGGCTCCACCGACTACAAGTCCCCCCTACTCCACCTATCAACCCACACCCACACAAGGCTACCAGGTCAGACTGAGTAGAATATTTACTTTAAATGTTGTTTGTTTGACTTATAAAGATTGAAACCATTGACATCTCTGCAGAATGTTGTGTCACAGGCCCAGAGTCTGCCTCCCATGTCACAGGCTGCTCCAACCAATGGTATGGCTTATATGGGCTACCAGCCGTACAGCATGCAGAACATGATTTCAGCGTTACCAGGTCAGGACCCCAATATGCCGCCACAACAGCAGTACATGCAGGGCCAGCAGCCCATGTACCAGCAGGTTGGTGTTTTCAAGAATTCTCTCAAGTTTAAACTGCATCTAGTTTATTTCTGTTTATTAAACTTGCCTTTTCTTGCCAGGTGGCTCCCCCTGGTGGTCCGCAGCAGCAACAGCAGCAGCCTGTGCAGCAGCAGACGCCTCAGGCTGTGCAGGGAAGCACAGAGGCGCAGCTCATTTCCTTTGATTGAAAACCCACACGCTGCAGTGACACACTACACCCTCCTCAGTCTCCTCTGCTTCTCTGGACTCTGATGCTCCCCCGCTGGAAACACACACACACCAACATCTCCCTCATTCCATCCCAGCTGTGATGTTGTGGCAATGTGAAATCTTGTGATGATGATGCAGAACTTTTGCTCTTTTTTGTTCTTTTTGCCCACTCGTGTGGGGAAGCTGCAGGAAAGAGCACCATAACCCACACCCTCCCTCTCCCCCTCTCTACCTGACGTGTATGTAGTACTCCCTTAATAAATGAGTAACTGAACCACAGGAATAAATAGTCAGTGATATTAAAAACAAATTATGAAAATCTGTTATTAATTAAGGAAAAATAAAGACGTAAACATCCTTTGTCTCATATTTTTCTAGAAAATGTTTGCATGTTAATCTTTAGTTCCGTGGTGGAAAAGAAGTTGTTGAACGTTGTAGGTTAAGAAGTGATTCAAAGACCGTTACGTGCCATTATCAAAGGTAAATGTGTAAATAAGGGTGAAGTTGTTGCAGAGAAAGCACAGTCAGAGCCCTGGGACACCAGGCACTAACTTTCAGTCAAGTTGCTGTAATTATCAGCTCCACACAGACAAAAATCATCTCGTCTTCTGGTGTTTATTTAATGTTTACTGCACCCAGCATTTTGTTTTCCTTTTACAGACTGTTGGGTGAGCAGAAACTTCCGTGGACAATGTTTTAATCTTTATGGAAAATCATTTAACCAAACTAAATAAAATAATGAAATATTACAACCTAAATCACTGTGGCAAGGTTCCTGCACCATTCTGTTACCTAACGTTAACTGCCATCAAAACGTGAGACACGAGATGAACTGTCCTGTGTTTGTACCTCGTCTCAGCTGAGGTTCTATAGTCAGTGCAGTTCAGACTGACTTTTTTTTTTCACCAGTTCTTGGCTTTTCAATTATGTGGAAATGACTGCAAGAGGAACAGAATCTGTTGCATGTATGTATCACACAGCAAACCAGTGATTTTCTGTAACCGGTCAGCTACCATCTGTGAACTTCTTAATTCCATCAGTCTGATCTGTCTGACAGTAATTTTAAAATTATATTTAATAAATATCTGGTTCTCACTGTCCACGTGTGTCTGTATCTTTAATGTTGATTGTTTTGTATATAATGAATATTAAGACAACACAGAAAAGCTTGTTATATTTGAATACAATGAAAACTAACATAATTCTACACTGTATAAATACATCCTCAGTTTGTTCGTTTTTTGTGGGCATTTATTTTTAAATCAAACATTTAAACAATAATACACAAAAAAGTGAAATTCTCCATAGTGTGAACTTATAATTTTCTGAAGATGAGGCATTTGTAATACTCTTCCATCTCAACCTGGAATAAAAACAGAGTTGTGAAATTGTTCCATCACTTGCTTAAAAAAACAAAAAACTGTTCATTCCTTACCATTCTTTCCAGACGCATCCCATTTTCATAAGCCAGTTGTCTCAGAACGTCAATGTCCGGAAGACCCCACTCTGGATTTCTGAAAGACAAAATAAAACCCAAGAACTGGGTGTAATATTGAAGGAGAAAAGACAATCAAACTTCTTTGTATTGAAGGAAAACTGATTACACACTCACTTTCTTCGAAGTTCTGCATCAAGGTTTTCATTACAGCTGGGTGTAATGGTGCCATTAATTGCATACATCTGAAACATAAATGTTAAGTCAAAAAGGATTTTTATTAATTTATTTTTTTTAAAAACAATTCATATTAAACTCAAAACTACAACACAAACCCCATATGTTATCAGAAGGCCATTCTGTTTGAGAACCTGGCCTGCTCCTTTGAAAGCACCCTAAGAAAAATAACCAAACACAATTGTAACAATAGGGTACAAGTTAAATATTTAGTAACATTTGCTACTTGAAGGACTGGTGGTAAAAGCTAAATGAGAAACAATAACTACAGTAGATATGTATGAGCCCAAAGAAGAAGGAAATAAAGCAAGAAAATAGCCAAAGGTTGACTTTATCACTGATATAAAGGTGGTTAAATTAAAGTCAAAAAGTAGTAGGTGAACAGTTGATCAAAACAAAGGTTTGATGTCATAACAAATTAGTCCAAATATGTTAGCCAAAATATTGACAGGAAAAACAAAATTGAAATTTTTAATATAAAAAAAGCCCTTCCTTTTTAGTGTGGCATTAGGTTAAAAGACTTCTTTGTCAAATTGCCTTAATTGTAGGATATTAAGTATAACTTCCAGAAAGAAATATTGGACAATGTCAATGCAAAGTGCTTGGATTAGCCCCCGGGCCAGGTTTTGGACCAACTATTCCATCAGCTGACTTGCTATAATGATCAGACCTACCTGAGCGGTTTTAAAGGAGCTATACTGCAGTAAGTTGATGGCAACAATGACATCACAAGAGTCACTGGTCACTCCTGTCCATTTCTCCAATGGCTCACTGGCATCCAGGTGTACTGGCTGCAGTATTGTCTTTGCATGGGTTGCAGTGATACATGCTTTGATACTGTAACAAAGTCATGTTGAATGTGGTTTAAAAATTAGCAGCACCCACACAGACCAAAGAATTTGGCATAATTTTGAATCACATGCATTAGCAATAATTTTAATCACCACATTACTGAATGTGTCAGATATTATTGGTGGAGCTTGGTCCAGACACAAACCTGTTCAAAGCCTCGTCTTTAATATCCGACGGCTGCCAGGTAACAAATGGCATCTTCTGGGCAAATCGCATGACGTGCTGCCCCGTCCCTGACCCCAGCTCTAAGGCCAACAGCTGCCTGTGGGACTGGTCCTCCAAGACATCTTCGAGCACTGAACACAAACCCTCCCAGTTCCTTTCTGCTTGAGAAGACAGCAGCATGGCCTAAAAAATAAAGTTGTAACATTTAAACACAGCTCAGGCTGCGTAGGCTGGACGACTGCCGCAGCAGATGGCTGCTAAGATTAGGAAGGTTAAGAGGTTTACCAGTACGTTAGGAGTGTGACTGGCACAGGGACATCAATACACATGCTCCATTATCCAACTTCCCTCCGAATACCATCCTGCCTGGGGACAGAGGGAAGGTTAAAAATAAAGTTGTAACATTTAAACACAGCTCAGGCTGCGTAGGCTGGACGACTGCCGCAGCAGATGGCTGCTAAGATTAGGAAGGTTAAGAGGTTTACCAGTACGTTAGGAGTGTGACTGGCACAGGGACATCAATACACATGCTCCATTATCCAACTTCCCTCCGAATACCATCCTGCCTGGGGACAGAGGGAAGGTTGACCAATCCAAGCAGGTGTTCAACACTACTGCCATCATCTGGCTGTAGTTTGTAGGATCCATTGTTGGTCTTGCCAAAGATCAACCAAGTTTGCCAGGTTTTCTTCTGCTCTGTGAACCAGTCTGCCCAGTAACTTCGCTCCAATGTATCCATGTTTTGATCCTCAAAATAATAAACACCCAAAGTCTTTCTACCTGCCGAGCAATGATGTCTTTAACAGTTAAAAGTTATTTTACTACATTAAGTTCTTAACTTAGCCATCTTTGCAGTGGGGCCAGTACGGGGCTGTGGACTGCAGCACAACATTGTCTTTTTTGAATTCCTTGGACTTAAGCATTGGAGCAAGGGGAGGAGGGAGAAAAAAAAAAAGACAACATGCAATCATGTTAAATTTTATGTAGTTTATTTAAATTTTTCAAAGAAAAGACAAAGTAAATATTAAAAATAAATAAATAAAAAGGAATGAGGTCCCGGCCAAACAGAAAATAAAAAGGAAGCTACCAGGCCAGCCAAGCAGTTGGCCGTCGTCCCAGAGATTCCTTCTACCTAAAAACTTACAATAAGCCTAAACTAAAGAAAATAAGAGCCGAAAACAGGACTACCGTGGACCACCACCCCAAACTAAAACAACAAACAAGGCAACCGTGAACTGAATCAGCATGAGTTCTCATGATTAATCCTTGATCTGACCAAAAATCCACTGATTAATAAACTACAAACACTTGATCATAAACAGGTCACAAAAGCAGAGGGATCCATGTCTGCTTTTGGAAACTGCGCTTAGAGTACAGCACTCAGTAAGAGTTCATGACTGGATTTAAGCCCCAAGAAAAAATCAGATTAGAATAGGTTAGAAGGAGTTAGGAAGTGTTAGGTTAGGAAATGTTAAGTTAGTAGTGAGTGAAGTAAAAGGAATCCAGATCATTAAACTCTTAAACTGACTGACTGTAAACTAAAGCAACATGGGATCAAGCATGTAGTTTAAGTCATCACTGAACAGAGGCCAGATCGTAGAATATCTATGAAACATCATGCTGATTGTAAACGGTCAAGCCTTATTAAAAAAAACAAACAAACAAAAATAAAAAACAGCCAAGCAGGGATCTGTCTCCTCAGCTGTGGTGGGCCAGGGTCCTTGGGGGGCATATCTAAACATAAATGAGTCAAGTAAGTTTTCTACATGACAGCAAACTGGTCACAACAGGGAATATAATTTAGTACAAACCTCAAGACAACCAGTAAGTAGCAGCCAGGTTTGAAATATCTTGACTGTAGCCATGACGTGACTAGGACGCAGCTTCTTCAGTCTCAGGTCTGTTGCATCCTGACTTCTTAAATGGAGCTCTTGATGGAGGAGTCTGCTTCTGCCGTTCATGTTGGTCATCCTGTACATGTGTTTGGATGACAAGGTCCAGTCCAACAGCTGCCAATAGGACAAGAGTGAGGAGGAGGAAGAAAAGAGGCACGCCAAAGGGGCGGGGCTGGAGTGAGATGTGACAGAACACCATCATTGAGGACTTACTTACATTTAGCTGACTTCAGCTCACTGGGGTCCAGTCCCAGGACATTTTTGAACTTGGTCTGCTGTGTGAATGGGAACCAGAAACACCACTGCCCTGAGAGGTGTAATCCGATGTGGACTCTGCATACATCTTCAGTGTTAGTGAGGGGGCTCCTACCCTGACAACAAAACAGCAAATGAGTTACAGTGACAATGAGAGAAAATGGATAACCTAGAAGTAAGAAGTTTAAGTAGAAGATTTGAATAATTATTCTGGGTTCTCAGAAAAATAAGAACATTGAAATTCCGTGCACAATATTAATAATGTCGATGTCAATTTTGTCTCTTATTCTGGGTTCTCAGAAAAATAAGAATATTGGATTCTTGTGGAATTTTAGAATAAAATAATTTAAAAGTTGAACAAAATGGCAGATCTTGTCACTACAGTTTAAAAGAGTAAATATTAACCTAATCTCTATCAAATCTAGGGTTGTCTTCTTGCCAAGTATATTTTCTATTAAAGAACCTAAACGCGCAATCTAACCTGTAAGCCTAACCAGATAACCATATATTTATAAATTTGACAACTTGGCCCTATGTGACTCCACTAAAACGACTCGTTTCGGCAGAGGATAATATTCTTCTGCTGGGAGGCCTCCCACACGTCGGGCTACATACCACAGAAGGGTACATCATTCTTTACTAGGAAATTAACTTGGCAGAGAGACAAGCCAGACCTGACAGTCTAAACTGTAACTGACATTAAAGACAATTTAGTCTTAAATTATGT